>NW_022900951.1:127117848-127128475 GCF_012274545.1 Fukomys damarensis | reverse complement strand
ATATGCTTTTTGGGTGGGTACAGGGGATCAAACTCAGGACCTTGCGCTTGCAAGGCAGACAGCGGAACCACTGAGCTAAATCCCTGGCCCTGGAAAAGTATACTCTTGCCCTTAGCTCTTCCTTTTTCTCTCTGATTCCTGGCTGCCATGGAGTGAGACTTTCTTCCACTGTGCTTTTTTCTTTTGGCTTCCTGGCTGCTATGGGATGAGCATCTTTTCTCTGTGATCCCTTCTACTATGCTGCCCTGCCTTGGAGTCAACCAACCATGGACTGAATCCTCTAAAAACTGTGAGCTAAGATGAACCTGTCCTCCTTTGAGTTGTGGGTGTCAAGTACTTTGTCCCAGTGACAGGAAAGTGACTAATACAGATTTTGGTACCAGGAGTGTGTGTGTGGGGGTTCATTGCTATGACTGTACCTGATCATATGGTTTTAAGAAACCCTTTGGAACTCGTCTGTGGGAGGAATTTGGAAAAGTTTGGAGATGTGGGCTAGAGAAGACCTAAACTGCTGTAAGCAGATATTGATGGCAGATTCTGATCCAGAGCTAGAAAACCAGAATGCTGATAGGAATGTGGACAGCAAAGGCCAAAGTCAGGAGGTTTCAGATGGGAATGAGGATTCTATTGGAAACTGGACTAGACACCATGTGTGCTTCATTCTGGCAAAGAATTTGTCTACATTGTGTCCATGTCCTAAGACTTCATGTGATGCTGAATCTGGTGAACTAACTGATTTGGTGGAGGAAATTTGAAGGCAGCTCAATGTTTAGGCTGCAGCATAGGTACTGCTGGCTGCTTTTAGCCCAATCTACAGTGAGAAACAGAAGCAAAAAGAAGCAAAAAGCAGAGTTAAATGATTTGGGAAAACTTGCAGCTTGGTGAGAAAGGAAGCACCTATAAAGTTGGGCCCAGGGAAAATGTGACTGCTGAAAAAATTAGCATTAAAAAGAAGCTAAGTACTTTGCATCGGGACAGTAGGAAAGGTGGCTGGAAGGCATCTCAGAAATTGGCTAGGCCTCACCCTTCACAGACTCAAAGGTGCAAAAGTGTGAACCTTTCATTTAAGAAGAGAGCCTCTGAGCCCCATGCTTGAGAAGGACCACCTAAGGAACTGGTTCTATGGGATTCATTTCACTGTGCTCAGCCATCCAGACACTCAGAGGCCTCTGCTGCCTTGGTCTAAAGGAGGTCTGGTTACTGACAATGGTAGTGGCAGGCCTTGATGTTGTCCACATGATTCTGGTTTTACTGGCATGCAAAATGTAGGAGTTGTGAGGTCATGGAGAGATCCTTCCAGATTTGGAAGAAGGCCTGGGCAGCCAGGCAGTGAGTAAACCAGTGAGAGTACAGCTTAAAGTGCAGTGGAGACTCTGGAAAGTTGGAGATTCCAGGAATGTGGAACTTCTGAAGAAAGCCATAGGCAGTGAGCAGAGCTAGCCCAAGAAAGGGCATGTGGAATGCAACTAACAAGGCCATAGGAGCAGGGCTGTTCAATCCCTCTGGAGTTCACATCTTACCACCACCTGTCCCGGTGCTGGACATGGGGCTACTGGACTTAATGTTTGCCCTTCTGGGTTTTCATCTTGCTTTGGTCCTATTCCTTTCTATCTTCCTATTTCTCTCTTTTGGAATGGAAAGGTTTACCCTGAGACATTATATATGGGCAATGTTTAACTTCTTTGATTTCTGCAGGGGTTCTTAGCTGAGTTTGCCTTGAGTCTCAAAGGAGACTTTGGACTTCAGTTCGTGAGCAGTGCTGAAATTGTTAAGACTTTGGCAACTCTTAAAGATGGGCTAAATGTATTTTGCATAATGAAATGGACATGAATCTTTTGGGGGCTAAGGATAGAATGTTATGGTTTAGAACTAAAATGTCCCCTGAAAATCTCATGTATTCAGAAGTGGGGCTTTTAGAATGTGACTGGATCATGGGGGAGCTATACTCATCAGTGGATCAATATATTGATGAGTTCAGCAGCTGGATATACTGTTAGGAGGTGTGGCCTAAGTCACTGGGGGTATGACTGGAAGGGTGTGTTTTTGTCCCTGGCTCCTTCACCTTTCTGCTTCCTGGCTGCTATGGGGTGAGCATCTCTCTTCTGTGATCCCTTCCACCATGCTGCCCTGCCTTGGAGCCAACCAACCATAGACTGAATCTTCTAAAAACTGTGAACCAAAATAAACCTCTCCTCCTTTAAATTGTGGGTGTCAAGTATTTTGTCCCAGTGATAGGAAAGTGACTGAGACACCCACACCTAGCCAGGGAACAGGGACATTTGCATCCTGCAATAGTGATGAACGCCTCCACAGAGGCCATGAGGACAGCCTGCTTCCTGGGGTCACTGTTGTGTCTCTTAAACACTGCCTCCTCCCTATCTTGAATCCACAATGTCCCTGTCTCCAGCCCCCTGCAGGTGAAGGCACAGGCACTCTTGAGGAGACAACCTTGCTGGGAACTCTTGTCTGGCCCACTCTTCTTGGAGGGGGTGGGTGAAGACCGACACACTCACCATACTTGACCTGGGCGATATCCCCTACGACCAGGGCTGCCACAGGAACCTGGAGGAGCTGCCCATTCCGGATGACTGTGAACTTCTGCTCTTGCTCAATTCGACTCTGCAGGCCTCGAAACTGCTTCTCCTTGCTCCAGTCATTGAAGGCTGTGACCAGCACCACGCAGATGACAGACAGCAAGATGGCAGCCCCCTCGATCCAGCCGGCCTCTGCTTCACCCTCGTCTTCCGCCCCACCAGACACATTCCCGCAGGCTATGCCCAAGGATGGAAGAGAAGCACAAAAGAAGTCATGCCAGCCTGGGCAGGGCCATCTAGGAAGCTACCCTACTCTTCTTCCCGCCCAGACCCCTGGCCCGCACCTTCACTCTCTTCTCCAGGCGGTGCATAGAAGGAGAGGCCCAGGGACACAATGGCAGCCACCTCCAGGATGATGAGGGTCACGTCCTGCAGGGCCTCCCACACCAGCTGCAGGAAGGTCTTGGGTTGCTTGGGGGGGATGAAGTTCTGTCCGTAGATCTGCCTGCGCTTCTCCAAGTCATTGGTGTTGTCCGCCAGGCCTGCATGATGCCCCACAAAGGGGCAGAAGCACAGAAGGACAGGATGGGATAGGCCAGCCTGAGGCCTGGGCACCGCGAGCAGCCCTCTAGATGGTGCTCTGGGACAGGGAGGCGGCTGCCCAGGCCAGGAACAGTGCCCTTTCTTCAGACCCATGTGTGTGTGGGGGAGCATGAGGCCCTCTGGAACTATTGCAGGGGGCCTCAGCCTGGGAAGAGGGGCTGCTGGCCTCTTCCTGATGCCCAGATCAGAAACAGGCCCAGAGAGCCTTGGGGCCACAGTGATCCCAGTCTCTGGGGCCCCAACCTAGGCCATGTGCCTCCTTCATCTATCAGTCAATTCCTGAGCTGCCTCGTCCTACCTCCCAACTGTTACTGAGGGGGCGCTGGCAGGAACACAATAGTGCCCATCAAGGGGCAAGTGCAGAGGGGGCCCAGAAGGGGAGAAGACAGCAGCCAGTGACTCTGAGGAGTTACCAGTCAAGGGGGTGGGGGTGACAGCCTGGTTTCTCTGGGGCCAGAGAAGTACCAGAGCCCTCTCTGAAGGGTGACTCTTCAAGCCTGGGAAGATATCTCCAGCTCCACACACTTGGAGTCCCTGTCATTTGCAGGACCCTGCACAGTGACCCAGTGCTGGACAGGAATGTGCATCCAAAGCAACCACTGGGCTTGGTCACACCCCGGCCCCATGGTCTGCTGGTCCCCAAGATTTGCAGGGTTGCACAGCAGGGCCTGCACAGGGGCAAGGCCCAGGGGGACCAGGAGCCTTCAAAAGCACAGCTGCCAAGGACAGAGGGGTGGCCAATGGAGACAGGGAGTGAGGCCCACTTTCCAGAAGTTTCTCGTAGGAGCAGAGAGAGGGAGCATGATAGCTAGGGGGGTGCAGAGACACAAAACAGGGGTACCTCTAGTGTCATGTGAGGGGAAGAGGGGACCCAGGAGAGCAGGCAGGGGACCAGGACTGGCTGGGGAGAAGCAAAGCCAGTTCTGGTGGAGGTGGTGAGGACCTGGCCTGACATCTGTGTGGTGGGTGTCATCTCACTGTGTCCGGAACTGAGTCCTGGGCTGACTGTCAGGTGAGACCCCAGGGCCCACAGCTGCCTTGCTCCTAGCCCCTTACCCAGAGCCTGAGCTGGGGTCATGGTGAAGGGTAGGACAGGACGGGGCCCTGTGAGGCTGTGTATACACATGGTGTCTGCCCAGCTCAGTGGCTTTGGCCTCACCATGGTGGCCTCCCCATTTGATTCTGTCACCATCATTCCTGAGGACGAGTGCAGGGGTTAATGAGATTCCCAGGGGCCCATGCCAATGGCTCACTGTCCCAGGGTGCCAGCCAGGGGACAAGGAGGATGAAGCAGGAAGAACCAGAAGTTCCAGGGGAGACCCCCTTGGTCTCAAGCAGGCCAGGCTCCTGGACCCCGGCAGTGTCAGGGGGCTAAAGAGGCCAGGCCCACTGACTGGGCAAATTCCTGTGAGGCTCTGAGCCTCCAGGGATGCTCAGCCACTTCCCCTGGGGGTGGCAGGGGAGGTGACGTCACTCCCTGTCCTTGGACCCTGGGATTTCCAGCCCCTCCTCATGCTCTCACTATCTCCCCGGTCTGTGCCCCCAAGTGCCCAGCCACACTGGCACCTGGTGGTCGGATGGCCCTGAGTCACCAGCTGCTGTTACTCCTGCCACCTGCTGCGGGGGGCAGGGGTAAGGAGAAGGGCTTGGAGAACAAGGAGGTGCTGTGGGGCCCCTGCAGAGGGCCAGGGTGTGGCCTGGCCAGGGTGGAAGGACCGCAGCCACAGAATGTCCGATCTAAGCTAGGTGACAGCCTAGTTCTCCTCACACAGAAGGGCTGCAGCTGTCCCTGCCCTTCTCTTTCTGGCCCAGCTGGCAGCTCAGATTTCTGCCGGAGCCAAAGGCCTCTTTCTGAGGGCCACTGCTTCCCTGGGCTGGCTCCGGGGCCCGTCCATCACTCCAGACCCAGCTTCTCTCCTTCAGCGCTAGGAGGTATGAGAAATGGGGCCAGCACTGGGGAGGCCCCAGAACCCTGTGTCTTCAGGCACCCGGCCTAGGGCCCCTGAAAAGGATGAAAGCTCACTGTCACCTCCACAGAGCCCTGTTGCATGCCCAGATTGTCCCCAGGGGCAGTGTGGCCTTTGGGCCCCTTCCCTGGGAGCTTCCTCCCCGCCTCTGCACCTGCCTTGCTCTTGATTTGCCCTTGCTACGGTAGCAACACTTATCTGCATCATCGGCCCTTGTGGCCTTGGCCTTCCTGTGGGTGCGGGGGTCCCAACAGGTGCCACCACTGTCTCTGCAGCCGCTCCTGAGCACAGGCCTGCCCAGCAGGTCCTAGGGCGGCCTGAGGCCAGGGCACGGGGGCAGGGCTGGCTGGTTGGCATGGACACAGATGGGCCACCTGCCTGGAGCACAGGCCAGATGCCATCGGAATTGGATTAGGACCACATCGCATTGGCTCTTAGCTAATCTGCCCCTCCTTCCGAGGACTCCTGTGAAGAGCAGCCAGGAGGGGGGCGCAGGGCCCAAGTCCCCGGCGAGCCTCACGCTAAGGTTCTTGACCAGCAGAGCAGCTGTCTTCAGATGCACTCCGGAAGTTGTTGGGGTCTCCTCAGAGGCAGAGAGGACAGTGAGGTAATGGGCCATGACCAGGAGACAAAGCCCCTCTCCCAGTGCTCCACGAGCCTCCCCACTGTCCCTGAGCCCATACTGGGCACCCCCGTGCCTGCCTACCTTGCCAAGGCCTTGGCGTGGGGCCTGGGGGCAGCTTAGCTGGCCTTCCTACAGCTCAGCCACTGTGTCTAAGCAAGACTGAGTGGGAGGGCCTGGTGGCTGAGCCAGCAGGCCTGCCGAGGACTGTGTGGCCTGGCTGAGGGGACCCAGGGAGCACAAGTCACAGCTCCTGGCACCAGACAGCTCGAGTCCATGTAGCTCAGGAGGAGGGGCTGCCCCTCAGACCTTGAGGGCTCCCTCCAGGGCAACCCAGCTGCTCAGAAGGCAGCGAGGGGCTGGGCCACCTACCCAGGTACCTGCCCTTCTCCACGCCTGCCCCTTCCCGGGCACCAGGAGAGCTCCTGAGCTCTGCCTGGAATCGGCAGGTTCCCAGGGGCCTTGACATTTTAAATATTTAACAAGGCCTGACAGGCCAAGGGAAGAGCCGCCAGCTGAAGCCCATCTGCTTCCTTTGATCTGGAAGAGGCCAGAGCCCTTGTGGCTAAATGGCCCTCCACTCCAACCTCCTTGGGGGCCTCAGGCCCGGGGTGGGGGGCAAGGAGCAGGGAGGAACGAGAGCCTCTGGCTCAGAGCTGGGTCATCTGCCCCAACAGCATGGCTGCTCAAGGCTAGTGTGTACGGTGGGGTGGGTGGGACAGGGTGTCTGTGGGCATGACTATGCCACCGCACACTCAGGGACACCCAGGTGGCTGGCCAGGGAGGCCACTCCTCCCCTCTGAAGCCCAGGTGGGGTGAGGCCAGAGCAATGGGATTCTGATTGTACCCTAAAGTCCCTGGTGGGGGGGTGGCCAGGACATGTAGGCTGCAGGGGAGACGAGCAGGAGCTGATACATCCGAGGGATGGATTTAGAAACCAGAATGGGCAGGGCCTGGCGATGAATGATGGATGGGATAGGGGTGCCAGGGCGCAGGAGCAGCCTAGGGTGATGGCCAGGGACAGCAGCACTGGGTGGGCCAAGGTGCTGCTGCTGAGACGGGCAGCTGATGAAATCAATCAGCGCTGGCCGAGAGTGAGCCTGGCATCAGACTGGGATAGCCCGGGCAGGCTTGCCAGGCCAGTGCCAGCTGGGCCAGAAAGGGCTCCAGTTCCTGGAGGCTGGGGCTGGACCTGGACCTTGGGTGGTCCCTGCCTCACAGGGGATCCCGGTCACAAGGACTTGGGAAATGGTGGAGCTTTGCCCCACAGCCAAGCCCCCACCTCAGTCCTTCCAGAGGATGTCCGAGGCTGCCAGAGGCTCACGGGGCAGTGACAGTATGGGACAACTGTGAGTGCAGCCACTTCCAGTCTGGACCTCCTGTGTCCCATCTTGGCCACCCCTCTGCTCCCGGGGAAAGGTACCTGGCAACCCAAGTCCCAGAAGACTCAAGTCCTGCACCCCTTTTCCTCCACTGGTCTCACTTAGCTCAACACAGTGGCAAGTGTACAGAAAAGCCCCCAATAGGCAGACAAGGGCATCTTCCTCCTCATCAGTGGGAAGCTGTTTGGAGGGGTCATTTGGGGTCCTCATCTCCCCTTCCCCCTGGCTCTATAGGGTTGAGAAAAGCTAGTCAAGGAGGTGCAGACGAGGGGCTCAGGACTCGGTTACCAAAGGGACCACATGGGTCCCCTGCACAGAGTACCTTCCACAGAGGGCAAGAAGAAGCCCTCTGCAGGACCTACCCTCGGTGGGTGAAGTCTTCAGCCTCCGGCAGAGCCCGCCGATGTCCCCGTAGGCTTCCTGGATCTTTTGCAGTGCCTCGGCCCCTCGGAGCTCCATGAGGGCGCGCAGCTCTGCCAGCGTGCACCCGAAGCCACCTGCCTGGGGGGCATCCCGCTGCTGCTGCTGCTGCTTCGGGGGGAACTCGATGGAGCTGTTGGCCATGTCGCCCATCCTGCCTGTCGGGCTTTTACACAGGTGCAGCCTCGGCTCCGCTGCGGCGAAAGACAGGTGGCCAGCCACCTGCAGTCTTGGCGCCCAGTGAGGCGCAGGGGTAAGGGGCAGTGGCTAAGTGTGGACACCTGGAGAGAAGGGGGCGAAGCTGGAGGAGCGGTTGAGACAAAATTAAGGTCCCATCATCCAGAACATAATCCGTGTGAGCCATGACTGGCCAGGTACAAAATTCACCTCGCAGGGTGGGTCCCCCTTCTTGTCTACCATGAGCACCTGGAGGTGGGTGGGCTTTCCCAGGTAGGGAAGGAAGGCTGGGGACCCTTCTGCCACTAGCTCCCCCTCCCTGTTCATCTGGGGACCTGGCTACAATGAGGCGGTGACTGGGTTGACAAAGGCCAGCATCGCCTTTATGAATGGGGGCTGGGGAGGTCCCCCCTTGCCTGATTAAGGCGCGCCCAGTGTCGCTGGCATGCTCTAAATCCCGGATGGTCTGCTGGTGCTGCCTCTGGGCCACACGGCTTCAGGCCTGGGGTTGTGGCAGGCTCCAGGGAGCAGGCTGAGCCATGGACAGGGCTCCAGGTCAAGATTTAGTGCGCAGGGTGTTCCTGTGGCCCTGGGAGCACCTGGGAGCCAGGGACAGGAAAGGAGGAGGCCAAGGGAGGGAGGGAGGAGAGAGAGAGGAGTGGGTAAAGGGAGTGAACAAGGAAGAGATCAAGAAAGGGCACACAGGGGAAAGCCACAAGCGGCCACAGGTCACCGGTGACTCTGCCAACACTGTCCCCCAGCACAATGCCACCCGTACCTTCCACATCCTCTTTCCTCCTCAAGACAATGTAGGAGCTGAGCTGCCAGGGTGCATGGCCTTCCCCCTTTTCAGAGAATGATGAAGTCACAACCCTTTCACCGTTCCTCCCCACCAGTGTCCTGGCCCCACCTCAGGGCTCCCTTCTGCTGCCAGACTGCAGTCTCTGTGCACCTGGCCTTCGCTGTCACATCAGCCAGGGGTCAGCCGGGCACTGTGGCTCGGTTGGGCCTTTGGGGGAGCTCCTGGCTCAGAATGGCCCTCTTAGAAGTAGAACGTAGCCATCCATCTGGGTTTCAGACCTAGGACTACCCATGGAGGTGTGTCAAGCCAGAGCCCTGAGGAGAGCATGAAGGACCTTGGGCAGCCCAAAGGAAGCTGGCCAAGTCCATGACCTTAGCTCTCACTCAAGCCCAAAATGCTGCAAGCTGGGAGCACCATAGCCCTCAGGAGGGGACCAGAGTCTCTGGGAAACAACGGGCCATTTGGACATAGACCTTGGGTGTCAAGAAAAGGTGTGTATGCCTGTGGCACACACGAGAAAAACAAAAGGGGACACAGGCCCCTGGTGACTTGCCCATGAGATCTGGAGGGACAGAGAAGATACTTTAGAAAATGTTTATCCCAAGTGACCCCCCCCGCCCATTTTAAGATTTGGAGCACCTCGACTGGCGTGGTGGAGCATGCCTGTAATCCCAGCACCCGGGAGGCTGAGGCAGGAGGATCGCTGTGAGTTCGAGACCAGCCTGGACTACATAGTAAATTCCAGGTCAGTCTCAACTACATAGTGAGACACTGTCTCAAAAACAAAACAAAACAAAAACCAACAAACAAACAAAAGAGAAGATTTGGAGTACCTAAGTGTTTAACTTTCTGGATACCACACCCGGAGCCGCCTTCACTTCTGGAAGATGATGAAACAAAATGGCAGACACAGGACTGTGCCATTCTGTCCTACTCCTCCACACCCCTCTCCAGCCCACTCTTCCAGTTGGTTATCTGACAAATATTCACTGGCCTAATCTGCTGGGCACAGAGGGTCAACAAGACCAAACTAATTTCTTCTGAGACAGAAACAAGGTCAAGGTCAAGGGCCAAGAGCCATAAGGTTTGAAGGAAGCACTCTAGGAGAAAGGATTGGGAGAAGATGAAGGAATGAACTGAGGCCAGAGGGTGGAGGCTGCCGCGGTGAGTCTGGAGCTGCCACACAGCATACCCCAGCCACCCACATGGTAGCACAAATCACTCTCCCTTTTCTCCAGGATAGGGAACTGAGGCTGATCAGAGGAAACGGCAGAGCCAGTGCAAACCAGGTCTGCTTCCAGCCAGTGTTGGCCTGTGCAACTTCCCCAGATGGCCTTGGCCACCTGCCGGACTCTGCTGCGGATGCTGCCGTTGGCCCTCTCTGGGCCTTCTCTGTCCTTAGCCCCAGGACTTGGGTGCAACCGTCAGCTGTGGGCTCTGTCCCCACCCCCGCCACCCTGTCTGCTGGTTGCCTGAGGGTGCGTGAGTCCTGTTTGTCCACATAGGCACTGGCTTGGGCCAGTACGAGCCCTTCTTCCTGTGAGCAGCTTCTGGGCCCCAGGCTCTGATGCCCTCAGCCCTCTGCACACAGCCCCAGGGCCCCAGCTGGGGACCTGCATGTCCCCAACTGAGCTGCCTAGGGACTCTCCAGGGGCTCTTTCTAAAGGGGAAGCCAGAGGGGACATTTCGTTCCTTTGGAGCGCTTTAGCCTCCTTAGCCTACCCCACTCGGAGAGGGGTGGGGCTCTGGGAACAGCCTGGCCCCACCAGAGATGCCCGGGGCCCTGGTAGCTCTCCCTCCTCTGCCGAGCTAGCTCCGCAATGCCCTCCTGCTCCCTACCCTGAGCCCTGGTGTGGCCCAGCCCAGGATGGAAGAGTGGCGCTGGCCCAAACAGAGCCACACCAGGTCCTCCCCGAACTTCTCCTGGCTGCTGTGTCGTCATCGCTGTGGACCTGTGGTGACTCATGCTCAGGACACTGGGCAGGCAAGCCAGGCCAGGCCAGAGCTTCGGATGCGCTCGGGCTGTGTCCCCTCCCTGCAGCCAGAAGCACAGTGCCCCTCAGGCGATCGGCAGCCATGCCTCTGAGTCACCACCTTCCCTGTCAGGCAATCCCTGCAGA
>NW_022900951.1:127114116-127117802 GCF_012274545.1 Fukomys damarensis | reverse complement strand
CCCCCCCCCCACAGCCTGGCAATTGGAAGGCTAGGTCCCTTTTCAAGCACCTTCTGGGTCCTCTCCTAGCTGTGTCCAGTGGCTGCCACCACTCTGATGGGCCACACACCCGCTCCCCAGCTCCACCTTGTCACGGTTCCCAGGAAAATCTGCCGGTGATGCCTGTAACCCACTTCCCAATTCCCACCAGCAGGGGCTCAGCCCTTTAGCTCTTTGGGATGCACGATTGTGGAGCTGGCAGGAAGCCCACCATGCAGTCCGCCCTGGGTGGGGAAAGGGGACTGGAAGGATGAGTGAATGGGGTTTAGCCCTCCAAGAGGAGCCCAGAGCTCCTGGAGGTGGAGGACGCTCATCCTGGACAGCTTGGGGACACAGTGGGTGGGCAGGCACTGTCTTCATGAACTCACAGGCCACAGGACAGACCAGAGCCATCCGTGAGGGCAAGGACTGCTGCAGAGAGCAGGTGGCACGGGCTCTGTCCACCTGAGTCGTCTCTACCCCTGGGCCATGACCTGCCTTGGTCTGGATAAGGGTGGCACCCATCAAGGAAGCAGTCCAGAGCAGAAGCCACCAGGCCTATGGGTTCTGCAGGCCTGACAAGAATTTCCGGCCTGGGCTGCTTGCCGAGAACAGCCTGTGGGCACCAAAAGGGCAGGGAAAGAACTATCTCTGCACTCTTTCATCTTGCAGACTTTAATTGGCTTAATTGAGTTTAGAACTTCCACAGAGGGGTCCCGGACCTTCTGGCATGCACTGCAGCTGGACTGTTACATCCAGCCAGCCCCAGCACCTGAATGCCTTCTTGACTCTTCCTCTGGCATGTCATGGTCACTTGGCCAGAGGCATAGGGCTCCTCCTTTCGGGGCTGTCTCCCTGGCCATCCTGATGGGCTTCTGGGCACCTTCTGGGCAGCCCACCACCTTCCAGGAAGCTATAGAGTTCCTGAGCAAGGGGCACCTCTGTCCCTAGGTTCCCTTCTCAGGACCCCACTCCTGACACCAAGCTTTGAGCCATCAGCATCTGCAGATGCCAACATCTGTGTCCCACACTAGGGCCCCACAAACACCCACTTCCTCCTGGAAAACAGAGCCCCAGTCAGGGCTGGAGATACTGGACGCCTGGCTCCTATTTGGCCCTGCCTTCCACGTGGCCCGAGGTGAATCACAGCCACCCACGCTGGGACACCCTGGCAGTTCCCCAAGTAGCTTCCCTGGCAGGCCTCGGGCACCTGCCATGTGTGGGGTGGCCCAGCCTCACCTTCTCAGGGACAACGAGTCAGGGAGAAAAGGCCCCCACTTGCCCCCACGTTGGCACCTGAGAACACATCAGAATTCACCCTATCCTCGCGTCTGGAAACAGCCCCAGGGCCACCCCTGCTTGGTGCCTGCCAAGTCCATGAGGGTGTGTGTCCCCACTCTGAGGATGGGACATTTGTCGCTGAGTGCTGCTGCTTCCTGGGGGTGGACAGAGCGGCCGCCAGCACTGCTAGAAGCCAGGAAGCCCTGGCCTGAGTTGCTCTAGGGTCACTGGGCCCTCAGCAAAGAGAAAGTCCCTGCCACCATCCTGATGTGGGAGCCAGGTCCATGACACCATGGCTTGGGGGCCACATGGAAGCTGAGCCCAGGTGGTGCCCGGCAAGAGATGAAGGAACACACCCTCTGCCTCCTGGGTGCCCATTGGCCTCTCGCTACAGACCTGCCAGCTAAGGCTTGCCCTGGGGGGTCCCTTGAAATCATGTGTCCAGTGGGATGGAGGGAAGGGCAGGTTGGAGAAAGGGTGTGGCCAGCTGCCCCCCCCAAGTCTGTTGGACACCCGTGGGTGGCTCAGCATGCACCTGCACACTGGGTGAGGCTTAGAACCAGGAGAGGCCCCGGGGCAGCTCATGTCCTCCCCCAGGCCTGGTGTGGTCCCTCCCAGGCCCCTTTGATCCATATCTCCCCTCTGCCATACAAGACCCTCTCCCTCCTGCCCACCCCTGCCTGATGCACCTTGGTGACCACCCGGGAGGGGAAAGAAGGGTTCCAAGGACGAGGCCTGCATGCAGCCAGGGAGGGGGAGGGAAAGAGCCGGGCAGAGAACAGCCTCATTAATATTTCAGAGGCGCCGTCACTGCAGCGCCTGGGCCTCCTCGGCCCCACCACTCGCACTGGCAGAGGGAGGAGGATGGGAGAGGAGAAGGAAATAAAGCTAGAAAACAGACTTAAAGGGCCAGGCTCCCCCACCCCTGCCGCTCCTTCTCCCCTCCCCTGCTCCCAGTATAATCTGTGCACTTGCTGAGTGCCTCTCAGGCTGGAGGTAATAGCTTCGGGCAAAAGCAACAGCGGCACAAAATGGTTAAGCTCTGCCCTGGCGACCTCCTCCACACGGTGCATGCACCCACCTGCCTGACGCTCAAACCCCAACCCAGGCAGCACCCACACAGAGGCCGACTCCAGGTACTGAAGCCCCTGCTAGTCAGGGTCCACTCCAGGCTCCTGTGAGCCAGAGAAACCCACGTCTAGTGTCCTCTAGGTGGCAGGAACCAGGACATTACCCAGTTCCGCTCCACCTTTGGGGGGAGACCTTCTTTTTATTTTTTCCCCCATTAAGTTTATTGGTACATTTAAAGCAAGCAATACAGTTACATTCATCATTGGGGTCTTGGTTCTTGTTTTTTCCCCATACCCCTGCCCACTCCTCACCCCCTCCACCCTTGGGGGAGAACTTCTAATCCATGCCCCGTACCAGCCCTGCACTGGGCTCCTCCACAGGGGAGTTTCAAAGTGCCCAGTCTTAGTTAGGTGTCGTGCTGCACACCTGTCATCCCAGCACTCAGGAGGCTGAGGCAGGAGGATTACCATGAGTTCGAGGCCAGCCTGGGCTACATAGTGAAGCTCTATGTTAAAAACAAAAACAAAAATAGGGCTGGGGATTTAGCTCAGTGGTGCCTCACCTGCCTGACAAATGTAAGGTCCTGAGTTCAATCCCTTGTACTGGAAAATAAATAAACGAATAAGCCCAACTGTAGAATGTGGGCAAAATAGCATGGCAGTTCTGCAAGATGTGAAACATGGGATTGCCCCAGGAGTGGCAGTCCCACGTGCAGGTATGGCCCCCCAGAAGGGCAATGGGGACTCAGACAGGTGCCTGGGTAGCCGGTCCACACCAACCACAGGGTGGAGGGAGCCTGGTGCCCGCACGAGGAGCAACAGGCAAGCCGATGGCACCATCCCTACAGTGGGCCACTGCTTAGCACCGATGGCCTTGGGGACGCAGGAGACAGGCACTAAAGGACAAACACTTCTAGGGGCTCCCAAGGGAGCCGATCAGAGACCCATGGGGGAGTAGCCGGTGGGCTGGGGCTGGGGCAGAGGAGGGGACAACTGGAGTTGGTGCCTAATGGGGACCATCTTGCCCCCTCAGGCCCCATCAGCTGTCTGTGGCCCCTCATGCTGTCACCCACTTCCTGCCGCAGCAGGTGGGACACTTGATTAGGTGGTACAGGAACAGCATGGCTGAGCAAGCTTTAAAGTGTATAGGTTCAGTTTACAAAATGTGCCGTAGGGGTGCTGGTGAACCCCCAGAAGAGACCGCATTGGAATGGTTACCGAAGTGTCTTGTCATTCAGTCAGTGGCACGCCGCCCATGTATGTATATGTATGTGTGTGTGTGTGTGTGTGTGTGTGCATATATATATGTGTGTATAT
>NW_022900951.1:127104518-127114002 GCF_012274545.1 Fukomys damarensis | reverse complement strand
AAAACTCAGGACTTTGCATGTGCCAGGCAGGCGGCGGCACCACTGAGCTACATGCCCAGCTCTAAGTTAGTTGCTATATTCTCCCAAGTCCTTGCAGCTACATATGACCATCTGGCCAACTGAATGTGAGCAAAAGCGAAAGGGACAGCCTCAAGATAGTGGCCTTCAAGGGATGGAATGTGTTCTCCTTCCGCTCTTTTCCAACTCAGGACTTTGCATGTGCCAGGCAGGCGGCGGCACCACTGAGCTACATGCCCAGCTCTAAGTTAGTTGCTATATTCTCCCAAGTCCTTGCAGCTACATATGACCATCTGGCCAACTGAATGTGAGCAAAAGCGAAAGGGACAGCCTCAAGATAGTGGCCTTCAAGGGATGGAATGTGTTCTCCTTCCGCTCTTTTCCTCATTTCAGCTGCCTGGGATGCTGATGTAATGACAGGAGCTGCAGCAGCTACTTCACACCATCTTGCACGTGGGATCCACAGTCAGAGCCCTGGGAGAAAGGAACTAGGGCTTCCAAGAAGCTACCACTCACCTGTGCCATTTGACATTGTTGCACAAGCAGAGAGGAGAGACAGTGAAAGCCTATTTCAGCAGCCCTGAGCAATGGTACCAGGCCAGCACTGCCAGGGGTACTGCTACTTCTGCCCTGCTCCAGAAGAGGGGCCACAGCCACTCTCTCTTGAGCCTGCCTATCCCCTCTGTCCCTTCTTGGTCATCCCCATCATGCTTCCTCTCCTTCTGCCCACCCGAAAGCCCAGACGAGCTAGACTTGAATTCACCACCGAGGCCAGAGAGATCTGCTCCAGCAGGAACAGGACCCACATGCCTCGTGGGGTGCGTCGGCGTGTCAGGGCTGTCTCAGATCTGCATGGGCCCCCATTGCTCTGGGCCCCTTCAGATGCTTCTGGGGAGAAGTCCACTCTTCCACCCAACTCGCCCTGCCGTGCCAGGTGGCCCTGGGCCCTGGAGGGGAGTCAGAAGCCCCCGGTTGGCTGGGGCCTTGAAGGGCTGTGACCAGGATCACAACTACATGGAAGGAGGCACAGCCGTGTGTCTGCTGCGGGGACAGAGTGGGAGAAGGCCCGGGCCAGAGAGCACGAGCTGGAGAAGCCGATGGTCAGGAAGCATAAAGACAGTAATTATCCAACTAGGAGAGCTGTGCGGCGGTGTGGCTGCACTGCAGAGGGAGAAGGGATACAAGCAGGGGGCCTGACAGGACTGGTTTCTGTGTAGGCCACCAGCCCACAGAGGCGCTGGGACCTCATGTCTGAGTCCCTGTCCTCCAGCCCTGCATGGAGTGGAATAAAAGGTACCTAAGTCTCCCCGGCCCTGCTAGTTTCCAATCTCAGAGCCAGATGTAAGGACAGGAAGTGGCCAAGGCGGGAACAGGTAATTCAGGAAATTACAGGTACCTGGTGGCCTGGGGCTGAGTTCTTCCAGCCAGGATGGGCAGCCGCTAGATAAGGAGACTGCGGGGACACTCATGTCCCCCTGGGAAACAGTGACCATAGGGCCCCATCCTAGAGCCTGGTGGGGGGCGGGGTCACTGATTTCTGGAACCAGATTGAAGCCTTTGGGGTCAAGGACAGGGGCTGCAGATGTGGAGGTCCCCAAGAGTCTCCAACTGCTTGCAGAGTAGCCTTTTTTGTGTCCCTTTTGTGACCTGGCTGGCTCACTCTGAAAGCCCACCCAATGGAGAAGGCTGATCAGAACTATTACTACGTGGGGACTCCGGGCACCCAGGGTGGGGTTTGGAAGCTCCCCTTCCCTGGCTGCTCGGAACCTCCAGGAGAGCCCCTGACCATGGCATTCCTGGCAGAGGGGCTGGCAAAGGTACTGAAGCAGGGGCTGTGGGACAGAAAAGGCCAGTTCAGGCTAAAGATGGGAGCCGAGTCTCACTGTGACCCAGACATAACACTGGTGCCACTTCTCCAGGTGCCCAAGCCAGATGCCTGTTGCCAAATGCAGTGACAGTGGCAGAACTAGTGGCCAATGTGCCCCCAAGAGAGAGGATGCCTCAGGAGATGCAGCCTGGGGGGGGCACCCAAAAGGCTGCCAGGCCCTGCTCTGCATCTGTGCCAATCTTCTCTGGATGTGAGGGCAGGACCTGAAGGTCGCTGAGGGCCTGGCTGCAGCCTGGATCACATGGACGGAGCTTGGTGCCACAGATATCCTGTGGGCCCTGGGTGCCCAAGAGAGTGGGGGTCGGGTCCCACAGATGCAGGAGGGCGGCTTTGTGGAGACACTGCCATGAGGGTCCAGGTCCCTCTCAGTGTACCCACAGGCCATCAGGGAACCAGCTGAGCCCCTTCACCAGTTCCCATGCCGACCCCTGTGCCCACGGAGCCTGCGAACCCAGGAGGGTGGCAGAGTGCAATGACCCAGTACTTACACCCCATCCATTCCCCTGCCCCAAGGGAGAGCTGGACCCCGCCACCCTTGCCCTGCCTTTGATGACATTGCTTTGCTGCTGTCTCCTCCTCTGGGGAGGAGGAAAGGGGCACATGGGACAGTTGGTGGCCTGGTAGCTCTGACCCTGTCTGGACCCACTTGACACCTGATCCACCTACAGTTACAGCTATGTGTGCCTCCCTGGGCCATCTGGACCCAGACAGCTCACCGCTGTCCTTGGCCCGAGGACGGGGTGTTCCCCGGGACAGGTTTCCAAGAGCAAAGGCCCCACTGCTGGTCATCAAGCTATGGGCAGATGAGTCATGGGCCACAGGCGGAACTGGCCTGGGTGGCAGGGGTGCTGAGGACAGGCCCCCCTCCTACCTCCCCCCAGCCCCTTTCTGACTCCAGGTGGAAGCCTGCCTGCCTGTAACCCTGAACCAAGATGTGCTGTCCTGGACTCCGTGGAAGGGGCAGGAAAGCACCCCCCTGACCAGGGAAGTAGTCAGAGGCCCAGCATTGGCCAGAAGCCACTTCCCAGGAGGCAGGACTGGGCACACGCCCCTCCCCTCAACGTGATTTCAGCAGCTACTCTAATCCGGTCAGAGAGCCCCTCCCCTCTGACACACCTGTGCTACCCGCCATGGCCCCGGCCAATCGAGCATGTCAATGCAGCAATGAACCTGCCACTCCACACTTCTCCACCTGGTTTCAGGTTTGTGTCTTGATGCGAGGGCCTGGGGAATTCTGCATGCTGGGACAGTCCAGGGACCAATGACATTCCCCGGTGAGTGAAGCAGGACCACGTTCATTCAGTGGCTTCCCAAAAACAAGCAGAGATGCCCTGTCATCTGAGGGGGCCATCACTATGAAGGAAGATGGCTAGCCTCTAGGCAGGGGGCCCTAGTGCCCTAGGGCCATCTGACTGTCCCCAGCTGGGGCCCTTGCTCACAATCACACTCCCCCTGACCCCACCACAACCACTGCAGGGTGAACCCGCTGCATCCCTTAGGGACACACCCATTGCTGAGGAACTCCAACGATGGCCAGGAAATGCATCACAGAATGCTGAAGAGAGGAAGGGGCCCGGATGTAAGTCGGCCTGGACACAACTGATTTGATACGGGAAATGGAGACGCGTGCTTAGCAACCCGGTGAAGGTCGCACCTCATATTTCCCCAAGCCGAATTTCCTTTGCCCTGAACAGGGTTCAACAACTACAGCCCGAGTGTCTGGCAGCCAAGTGGTGTGTGAATAAAGTTTTATTGGCATGCAGTCACACCCATTCATGTAAGCATCATCCGTGGCTGTTTTCACGTTTTTCACAGAGAGCCGAGTAGTTGGGACAAAGACCACAGGGCTGGCAAAGTGGGAAATGTTTACTAGCTGACCCTTTACAGAAGAAGTTGCTGACCCCTGGGTTAAAGATTTAGAATCTTTAAAGTGCAACCACACACACATACACACACATGCGCACACACAGAAAACCCAGAAGTGAATGGTTCTCCCATGTCTGCAGGGATATTGTACACCTATAAGTAATGGAAGAATCACAAAAGGTAGTGATAAAAACATGTTTAACTTCTGCATGAAAACATGAAAAGGCAAGAAGAAAGAGGTAAACAGTGTTTGCAACAAATATGTTGAATTGCTGCTATTTTTTGCATATATGATGTATTCAAGCCCACAAGAGAAACATTACGACCTGAGTAAATGAGGTGAAGAATAGGTAATTGGCTGAAAAAGAAAGATGCAATTTAAAAACTTGGAAAACTGCTGGCTAAAGTAGATGTTTTGTGGCCTAGATACTTAATACATAATGCTGGCAGGACTGCCAGGAATGAGCCCTTCCGGAGAATGATACGGCAGCACACTCCTGTGTGGATACTGCCTCAGGGCGCTTAGTGTGGCCTCCTAGAGAAGGGTGAAACAAATCTGGCTGCTTGCGTTTCCAAAAATAGCCAAATAATTAAGCGAATTGCAATCTCTTGAGAGAATACTATTTAGCCGTTAAAAATTGTAATCACTGAGGACTGCCCTGGTCCATCCTGGGACATTGATAAATAACTGTCAAGAGTGAACAATCATTTTGAGTTTCTTCCTTTCCTGTTTCAACTTCATGCTTTATTTTGGCAATAAGTGCTTTCTGCTTTCATAATCTTAAAAAATTAAACAATATCCGTTTTGAAAAAATGTTCATTTAGAAAGGGATTATATTAATAAAGAAAACGCTCATGTGAAATAAAAAAATAGATTACACAATTGAGCCCATGGTGTAATTACAGTAATGTGAAAATAAATAGGTTTTGCTAAGAAAAGGGAGTAAAAACAAGCCCGATAAAATGGGAATGCTGGCTTGCATGTTGGTGATAGGACAAAGGGAGGATTGCCTGTCACTGACTTTCTCTGTGTTAGGGGCTTTCTATATAAAACACGTGTGTTAAGAACATTATTTTTACTTTTATTTATTTTTACTTTTTAGTTTTTTTTTTGTTGTTTTTTTGTGACAGGGTCTCACTCTGTAGTTGAGACTGGACTGGAACTCACTATGTAGCCCAGACTGGTCTTGAACTCACAGCGATCCTCCTGCCTCAGTCTCCCGAGTGCTGGAATTACAGGTGTGCACCACCACGCCCAGCTTAAGAACATTATTTTTAAATAGGAAGAAATAAAATTTTAAAAAAAATCTGGTTGTGGTGGCACACACTTGTCATCCTAGTACTTGTGAGACTGAGGCAGGGAGATTGCTCTGAGTTGGAGACCAGCTTGGGCTCCATAGTGAGTTTGAGGCTGGCCTAAACTACACAGTGAGACCCTATCTAAACAAGAGCGAACACCTTGCCTTGCCCATCTGTGCAGACCTGCCTGAGCCCCTGTGCTGCTGCCCTCTGCCAGGCTTCTCTTTGTGTGCTGGGCACATGGTAGCGCCCAATTAGGACCTGGAAGTGGGCGTGTCTGGGTTATGCCACAAGCTGGGCCTGTGAGGGCTCCTGGAGTGAGCTGAGGGCAGGCCAGCATCCCTGGGCACAGCAGGCTGTGGTCTCCCTTGCCCAACAGTATCTTCAGGAGCCAACTGCAGGATGGTGGCCCGGGGTGGCTCTAAAGTGGGGCCGAGCGACAGACCATTCTGAGCAAGGGAACTGTTCTCTATCCGCCCGGTCATTAGGGCCGCAGGTTCAAGGCTGTTCGGCTGAGTTTGGGCCTGAGCCCTGGGCACTGCTGTCTGGTGCTGTGGCCTCTGCCTATCCTGCAGCCCAGCCAGAGGTGCCTGGCTGCACACTCAGCAAAGTGCAGGATGTGAATTTCTGTTCCCCTCCGTGGTATGCACAGAGCCTGCCCAGTGCTCGGCCGCTCGCAACAGGGTTGGGTGAATAAGGGGCAGAGCCTTCGATGGCCATCACACCAATAAGATGGGGCCCCTGGCTTGGCTGGACACATTCTGACAATAAGGCACCTTCATCTACCCAAGCCCAATCAGGTACCGTGTGTCCCCACTTAGCGAGTGTTCAGATCAGAGCCTGGCCAATCATGGGACACTTCTTCAAATGTCCCTGAGTCCCCAGGGTCTCCTTGAAGAGCCAGCCTATCAGCAGCTGTGTGTTATAGGGGAGTGGCCTTGGAAGTGGCTTCAGGATCCTTGTGAGGTGCCGTGGACGGTACATTGTGCAGTGACGGAAAATTTTCTCCCTGTGCCATCCGATATGGTAGCCTCTGATGGCTACGGAGCACACGACTGACATTGGAAATGTGTGATTTCACTTTCATGAACCCTTGCTGTGGACAACATGGCTCTCAAAAGTGGCTCATGAAAGAATTTTCTTTTTAAAGACTGGGGTCTCACTGTGTAGCCTAGGCTGGCCTTGAACTCACAGCGATCCTACTGCCTCAGCCTCCAGAGTGCTGAGATCACAGAGATGAGCGCCCGAGCCTGGCTAAAAATTTCATTCTGTCCTTTTTTTTTTTTTTTTTGAGAAAAGGTCAGGCTGACCCAACCAGCATCCCTGGTTGTGAAGAAACCTCTCTCTAAAACAGAATGGCTTCCCATTTGCTAAGGGTCCATGTATGGGACAGCAGAGGCCAGCTCAGGACCCCTTGGCATAAAAATACAAGGACACGGATGGTGCACCTCCTGCGCACAAGTCCTGAAGCCAAGTCTCCAGAAACCGCCAGTGCCCAGTCCTCCTGCTGGCCCCAGATTTCCTGAGCCTCAGCCTTCTTGCCTGTGCCCAGGTTCTGCCATCTACCAGCCCCATGGCCTTGGACCCGCCCTTTCCCCACACATCTGGGTCCTCCACATAGCAGAGCCTCCTCCCCTTGTCCTAGTGCTACATGGCTTGGACCTTTCTCCCCAGGCTGCTCCCAGGCTAGTCGCCAGCATGGCCCACCTGACAGAAGGTGTCCAGGCAGGGGAAGGCCTTCCAGCCAGGCAGCCGTTGGCCTGGCTCCTACTGGCCAAGCCCGGGCGGGGGAAGAGAGGCACAGTGGGGAGCTGGGAAATGGCAGGGGACAGGAAGAGCCATCTGTATAGTACAGTGCAGTACAGTATGGCCTCTACCTGCCTGCCCGGCCCAGGATGCTAGCTGGTGGCACTCACAGGTGCTGAGGTCAGTGCTCGCCTTGTGTGCCATAGCCCAGGTCCCCATCTATCTATAAAGCTGCTCCTTTATAGGGGTCTCCCGAAGGGACCATACAAATGACTCACTGAAGAGCAAATTATTCTCTAACCTGCTCTGCATGCATAGGCAGAAATCCCTTCATCCTTTCTCTCACTGGGGATATGTGTGTGGGGACACCAGTATGGCAGCTTCTGAACTGTGGGGTTTCCCAAGAAGCTGTGGCCTCCCCCCAGCAGGGACTCCTGGACAATCAGTGTGGGCACACAATACCCCCTCCTGCCAAGTTCAGCACATACTTCTAGGGACAATGGGACAAACTTCTCAAGATGATGGAACAAGTGGCTACACGCACAGACCAGACTCGGGAGCCTGGTGGCCTGTGCCCCTGTCCAGGTTTTACCACCTCCTGGCTATAGACCAGGAACAGGTTACCCGAAGTCTCTGGGTCTCTGTCTGATCAGCTGCAAGTGGGGATAAAAACATGTTTGCTTCAGTGGAGTCTTGCTTCAGTTAAGAGGGGGATGTCTGGGAAAAGCCTGGAGCAAAGTCTGGCAAAGGTGACTGCTATTATTACTGTCACGATTGATGGAGCCTCTGATGGTGATACTCACAAGCCATCAGTTTAAAATCAGAGGGTGCACAGGCGCACTCAGGTGCTCTCCGAGGTGACAGAGGAGATGGCCAGGAGTCCCAGCACACTGAGCTCCCATAGGCTATGTATACTCTGAGGGGCTCCGAGGTTGACCTCACACCCCCAGGCTGCCTTTCTGGCCAGCTGGGGAGCAGCATCCCTGACTCCTGGGCCTGACCTCTCCCGCTGCTAGCTCAGGAATGATTCAACCTCCCCAGTTCTGAATCCTGAAATGTCAGCGCAGAGCCCGCTGAGCGCACCCCCATCCTCTCCAGATCTGGAGCAGGGAAGGGACTTGGCCAAGGTCACAAAGACCATTGGGCACAGAGCTGGCACCAAAGCCCGGAGCTCCTGGCATTGGAGGCTGAGGAGCTTCTCCCAAGTCTCCTCTGGCCTTCATCGCCCCCAGGGACCTACCGTGGGCACTCTCCTGGCGTGCTCCTCGCTGCTGGGGGATACCCTCCCCATAGGCCTGGCTCTCTTGCTGGCTCTGTGCAGCGCCCCCTCCCACGCCGCCCCACTTCCATCTGCCTGCCTCACCCCCTTCTGTGCCGGAGCATGCCTGCCCCTCACTCCAACCACCTGGGCTGATGGAGACTGGCTGTGTCCTTGGCCCTCCCCCACCTCAAGGCAAGGCAGTGGGATGATCAATGGCCTGGGGCCACAACTGCCTGGCCCCTGCCTACTGGCCTGCTCCCTCTCCGAGGGGCCGAGACCCTGGTCCCTCTGCTAGGCCTCAGTCCTCTTGGTCCCCTGCTCTGTATCCCAGCTCCCCTCTCCAAGACACAGGGCCTGCATTTCCTCATCTGCGGAAAGGAAGGCAATGAAGACAGCAGCTCACTCATGTAGTTGATTGAGACTTGGATGAGGGGTCCAGGAACACACTTGGAACCGTTATTAGGATAGCGATTAGGGTAACCCCCCCACCGCCACATAGGCCATGTGCTCGACAAGAAGGGGCCTCCACCCATGCTCTCCATGGAACACTGCGTCTCCTCCCCTCTCGGGGCCTCAATGATCCCATCTGAAAAACGGGGACAAAATCCAGATCTTCCCTCTTTTTTCGGGTGAGGTCAAGGTCATGGATGTAATACCTGGAAACCGAGGGCCCACTCTGCCAGGCCTGTGCTGAGCACTCAGGCAGCCCCTGTTAGTCCCTGCCTTGCAGTGCTCACAGACCAGGGAGAGGTGACGGCTAGGGACAAGGGCTCAGAGCTGGGGGATGAGTGGAGGAGGAACGAGCAGGAGGCACTTGCCAGGCTGGTGCCCAAGTCCTTGCAGGGAGCCAGTCAGGAACAGGCAGCCCAAGGCCTTGCCCATGAGGGACGAAGCTTGCTCCCTCAGTGGTGCAGCCCTGGGAAGCGGCTGGCACTCGTGCAGGGGACTGTAGCCTCACTGAGCCCTTACGCCTGGCTGGCTCCCCACTGCCCTGCCCAGGCCCCGGTCCTCCACCCTGCCTCCCACCCTCTTCAGCTGGCCCAGAAGGCAGGGACCAGGACCCTGTGAGTGGAGCAGGTGCGCCTGGGCTCCCGAATGCTGGCGCTTTCACCCCTGGGAACGCCAGGAAACAGTAGAAACCCTCTGGCCAAGGTCACACAGGTGAGGAGGGGTAGAGCTGTTCCCTGAGTATGGAGACACAAGTGCAGCCAGGTGCCGGGTCCATGCCAGCGGTGGGCTCGGCCGGGCAGCTATGTGGGCGTGCAAGGAACAGTGTGGGAACGTGCGAGGCAGAGGATGACACAGTACGAGGGCGCAGGGGGAGGGGTGCCGCGAGACTCCGGGAAGGTGCGTGCGCACCGGTGACTCCTGGCCCAGGCCCGCGCCCAGGCTGTTCCTGCCCGGAG
>NW_022900951.1:127093395-127103970 GCF_012274545.1 Fukomys damarensis | reverse complement strand
GGAGGAGGAGGAGGAGGAGGAGGAGGGGGACTGGGAAGAGGAGGAGGACTGGGAGGAGGGAAGGGTAGAGGGTTGAAGGAGGAGGGAGGAGAGGAAGGCTGGGGGTGCACCGGTGCATAGCACAAGGGACACGGGCTGCAGGCCCTTCTGTCCCCAGGTCACTAGTGGGTGCCTGACCTTCCTAGCCTGGCATTGCCCTGAAAGGGCACTAGCTGTGTTGGGGTGGGGGACTGGGAAGAGGAGGAGGACTGGGAGGAGGGAAGGGTAGAGGGTTGAAGGAGGAGGGAGGAGAGGAAGGCTGGGGGTGCACCGGTGCATAGCACAAGGGACACGGGCTGCAGGCCCTTCTGTCCCCAGGTCACTAGTGGGTGCCTGACCTTCCTAGCCTGGCATTGCCCTGAAAGGGCACTAGCTGTGTTGGGGTGGGTGCAGGTATGGCACTTGCAAATTGGAGAAATCACCTGGAGCCAGTGACAGAGATACCAGGCTGCCCTGCCTCTCAAAATCCAAAAGAAATAGGGGTGAGACAGTGGGGTGGGGGGATGCTGACAGTAGCGCGAGATACCTGGACTGCAGAGTTTTGGGAGTGCAGAGGGAAGCCGGAGCCCTAAGGGGGATGGCATAGATGCCACTCTGCAGGACACCAGGTGACCACACACATGGACAACCAGAGGCAGACACAGGATATGCATGTGTCCTCACTGCTGTGGGCAGACAACTAGTGGGAGCCCCGGGCCCCCAGAGGTCATCTACCTGTGCCATCTCCCATACTTCCCAGCTGCCCACAAAAGCAGAGGTCTGTGAGCAGCTCCCCGACTGGGGTGGGACCAAGTGTGCAGGAAAGAAAGGGACAAGTCCATGGGGAGCGTGGTCCTCACTGCAGGAAGCAGTGCTTGTGGGTGGCAGAAGCCCGGATGCAGAGGGCCTCAGGGTGTCCCATGTGCCAGGCTGAGACTGGGGACACAGCAGGGAGTAGCAGGCAGACAGTGACTGCATGTGCTTGGGGTAAGGGCCGTGGAGATCAGTGATCAGGGGGTGACGACAGACCATGTTGGGGGCTCCGGGAAGGCTTCTGTGAGTTGTCAAGCTGGGGAACTGTCACAACGCCACAGCCTGCCCCTCCCGCAGGAAGCAGCTAAACTGTGCTCAGCCCTCTCAGTGTGGCAGTCCCCCACGTGCTCACCCTGCCTCCACCCTCCCACGCATCCAGCATGCACACATGTGCTCACCCGCACAGGCCGGCACCCTCATGCACTCATAGATGCCCAGGGATCTACACGGGCTGCAGGTGCTCACACTCATGCCCACACTTGTACACTAAGGGTTTTTCACACCCTCATCCAGCTGTTCACGCACGGACACAGCTGTGTACCCCCACACACTCATACACACTATCAACTCACACATTTACACACAGGTTCATCCACACACCCTCACTCATGCACCTGCTGCTCTTTAGCTGTGACACGGAAGCAAGGCCCCTAGGCACTGGCTTTCTGGAGGGACAGCGAACTGGTAGACCTACAGGTAAGGCAGATGGCACTGCTAGGCAGTAGGCTGGGCACAGCAGGTGCTGGCTGTAGTTGGCCGATGGCTACCCTGAAGCCCGGGGCATGCCCAGTGGACTGGGCAGACTGGGTCCTCAGGGCCTACTGCTGCTGTGGGGACCCCTTGCCCTCCCTGTGGCTACGCAGAGTCCCCTCTATGGAACACCTGTTCTGAGCTGCACGCTGTCCCCTGCCACCTTCCTGCTGTTCTTCCTACCCTGCGTTTCCTGTGGGGCCACCAGACTGACCTGGAGTGGGTCAGGTTATGGAGCTGGCTCTTTATCACTGCCTAGGGGGCCTGGGAGTGGCTGTAAGAACAGAAAGAAGAGACACCCTCGGGGCTGTCACTGCCTTCTCTCAGGGACCAGGGAACAAACCGATCGTCCCTAGGGCATGCTCACTTCACTGGTGGCTGCTGGCCATGACACTAGCCCTTGAGGTCTGGCCTGCTCCCTAAGGGAGTACGCAGATGCAGGCCCTCTTCCACAAGGGCAAGAAGCGATTGGGGGAGAATATCTGAGCAGGGTCACCTGCTGGCACCCCTCTGCTTCTTCCCCTGGCTGGGCACTGCCCAAGGCCAGCCCAGCCAAGAGCTGGCCTTGCCGCACAACTTTGTGACGAGTCCCCCCAAAGCCAAGATCGGATAGCTAGGGAACAAGGTATCATGGAAGTCCCCCGCCCTTAGGAAATTCTGGTCCCCGAATCATTAATGTCCAGGAGTGGGAGTGGCCCCCCTTTTGTGGTTAATGTTGGATGGTCCCTGGCCAGGGACTGGGAGTGAGGTAGCCCGTGTCCCTGCTAGCCTTCACTCACTGGCTCCTCTTTTGTTCCTCAGTCTGTGAAGAGATGGGCAGGGAGAGCTTTGCTAGAAATTTCTGTTTTCTGTCCTGGAAATACTTAGGGAGTCAGACCCAGAGGAGTCTCTGCTACCTCATGTTCTCCCCTGCCCTGCTCTCCTCTCCTGTGGTCCCACACCTACTCCCTAGGTGCCCTGGACCTGCCTCCTCTGGTGCTCTTCAGCCCTCACCCCCCTGCCCTGGCCTCCAGGCCATGCTCCCCCTTCCCCACTGTCGGTGGGAAGGTATGTGACAGTGGGAGCTGGAACACTCAGAGCCACCAGAAGCTGGAAGAAGAAGGAACGATTCTCTCCCATATCTTCAGCGGGAGGGTGGCCCAGCCCACACCGGGTTTCTGGCCCCCAGAATTGAGAGGGAAGAGATGCATGCAGCTTTAAGCCACACAGCCAGTGGTCATTTGTCACAGTGGTTCTAGAACACACACAGACAGCCCTAACAGGGACACCAAGGAACACCACCTCACAAGCCCTGTGCACTGCTTCCCTTCGTCCTCCCAGCATGGTCAGCCTCAAGAGAACTCCATTCAAGAGAACTCAAGAGACTCTGGAAAGCCCCGACTGGCTGTTCATGTGTGAATGGACCCATGCATGCACGGTGGCTCCAGCCTTGCGGGCCAGCTCAGTCCCTAGGGCACTACCTGCACTCTGGCTGTCCCTTGTGCAGCGGGCACCAGGGTGCTTTGGTATCCATTCATCTTGGGGTTCTCCAGGACCCCAGGGGTCTGGGCCTTGTCCAGAAGCCAAGGGAGACAAAGGGTCCCCCTGCTGATGGTGCCCTCAATGCATGTCCGGAGTGGAGGCGGTGTGGCCTGTCCCTGTGGTCCTTGCCCTCCTGAGATGACACTCCAGAGCCCACAAGAGCAATGGTGGATGAAAACTGCCCCCCATTTCCCAGAGCAGCTCTGTGTCCTTGGCTTCCAGCCCTCTATCTGCCCCTCCAGCCCCACACCGGGGGCCACCAGCCCCACCCTGGCCTAGGCCTGGCCAGCCGCCCTCCAACAAGCCCTGGCTTGTCTAAAACCAAGCAGTGGATTTGGCTTAGGCTCCAGCTGGGCCCCGCCATATCCAGAAGGCACCTGACCTGCACAAGTGTTTGAAAATGTCCCGTCTTCCTCCCCCAGGCCCCTCAAGGGCTGCCCCTTGGCAGCTACTCTGTGTACAGAACAGCTGTCCCTAAGCAAGCCTCTCTGTGACACTCAATGCAGTGTGTGTGCGATCCTGACTGTGTGTGCGTGTCTGTTTCTGTGTCTGTACACACACTCATGTGTGCATGTGCATGTGTGTGTGTGTGTGTGTGTACAGCCTGACTACATGCATGTGGATGTCTTTGTGCTTGTGTCTCTGCACACAATTGCGCGTGCATGTGCGTGTGTGGCTGTATGCACTTGCATGTTTCTGTATATGTGTGTTCACAGGTACATGCTCACGCACATGCGTATCATGCCTGTGTGTGTGTTTCTTGTGGGGTTCTGGTGGCCTCCCCAGCTGCGACCCCAGGTGGCGCTCCTTGTAGCCTTCTTCCCATCTGTGCCCTGCCAGGTTCCCCCCGCACCCCCAGCCTGCCCACCTTACCCCATGAGCTCCGCACTCTGCCCCCTCGGGCTTCCCGAGACCACAGCTGGCACGGAGTGTCAGCCTCCGTTCCAAGCCACCTGCACTTGAGTACAAGTGTGTGGGGCTGCTGGCACCCAGGGGTGTGTTTTCTGGAAATTAGCTTTGTTGCCTGACAGTTTGTGACACACTTGATAGAGACAGGCTAAGGCAGTGGTCTGGGCAGTGTGGGTGCCACATCCCCGCGTGACACTTGTCTCCCCATGGTGTCCTGAGCTTCAGTGAGAGGGTGGTAGAGGAAAGATGGGCAGGTGGACTCGGGGGAGGGGGAGAAGCACCCCAGAGAAACTGGCCTTTGGGGCCTGGCTCTGGCTGCCCTCCCTCCCTGCCAGCCAGGGGACTTGACTGTGGCCCTGACTCCTGGCCCTCAGCCAGTGCCTTTGCCCTGTGCCTGCCCAGCTCAGCAGAGGTCGCTGGGCCATGGAGCACAAGCCCCAGAATAGTGCTATGATGCTGCCGAGTGACATTCTATCGCTGGGCCATCACGCTGAGCAGTGTCCACAGTCCCGAAAAGGAGAAACCCAGGGACACTGGGCGTCCCTCATGCCAAGCCAGGGATAAGGGCATGGCTGTGTGTGAGGAGCCACACCAGTGCCTGTCGGCTCCACGCACCTGGACTATCACACAGGCGGGCCCTCTGGCTGCCCGTGGCCACCAAGGAAGCCCCAGCTCCCATCCCCTGAGCAGAGATGTCTCCTGTGGGACACAGAGGGAAAGCTTCAGGACTCAGCCTGCTGGGTCAGCCTCTAAAAGATGTTGATCTGGAGATCGTCCCTTTCTGCGGAAGCTACGTCCTCTCTCAGGGCACTCAGTGGGACCTTTGGGGGCACAGGACCAGAAGCCAGCAGCTCACTGCTCAGCTTTCAGGGGTCCCGTCCCTTCTGCGCCTTCCAGAGTGGGACCACAGGGACCATATGCAGTCCACATCCAGAGGGTAGAGGACACTGTGGCTCCAACTTTCTCCTAGAGCCAGCCTAAGGACAGCTTGGAAGGGAGGGGATGTGGCCAGGGCCTGGGCCTTCCGCCTGGTCATGTGGGGCCTCCTTCTCCAGCCTGGGACCTGAGGGTGACAAGGGCCCTCTTCTGAGGGCAGGGACAAAGAAAAGGAGGCGCAAGAGCTCAGAAAGGCATAGCCTGGGAGGCGGCCAGAGGCAGACCTTGTGCCTCTGCTCTCGGCTTGGTACCCAGTGCCATCCCAGGAGCAGTGGCACACGGAGCCATATTGCACAGTGTTTCTTTAATTGAAGGACAACGGACCTCAGAAGCAGCCCTCCTTGAGTTGGGTGTGACTGACACCCCCACCACAGCAGGGACCAGAAGGCAAGGGGGGACTAGCCATTAAGGGGGTACTTTGTTGGTATGCCGATTCTCCTGGGGGACAGAGGGATCGCTTCTCATGGGGGCATGTGGCTGCCTCCCTGGGCAATCTGTGCAGGTCTGGCCTCCACCTTCCCAGGCAAGACCGGGATCGAGTGGCCAGGGGCAGCTGGTCCCCACTTATTTGGGCTGGGGCCTGCAACAGAGAACAGAGCCATTCCAGGGCTAAGGGTCAGGGCGTGTGTTGTGTGTCAAGATCCAGATCTTGTGACAAGTCAGATCCAGGAGTGAGCAAGTCATGGAGCCCTGGAGGGAGAAGGATGTCAGGAAGCATGACACAGATCGAGGGGGAAAGAGGGGATGAAGACAGAGGGCTGGTTCTGGGCCAGCAGAGCAAGGTGGCTGTGACAGACAAGCTGAGAACTTGGTGAAGTGGAGGCCCCGAAGCCTGGGACAGGGGAGGAGGGGGGAGGGGGTGCTGAAGGAAGTCAGGGAGGATGTCAGGGCGCAGTGCTTGCCTGGCATTGGCTCAAACATGGCCCTGGATGTCCATCTGAGCGTCAGGGCTGGGAGGAGAGGCTACCCACAGGAGGAGGGGGAGGGGGAGGGGGAGGAAGAGCACCTGCCTGGGTAGGGAGCCCCTGTCCCTACCAATACCCCTTGCTCCAGCAGATGGGTCCCCTAGGGCTGGGTTTCAGGGTGAACAAGAGGAAAGCTTCTTAGGGGTGCCTCTGGGTGGCCACGGTGGGTGGGCAGGGCAGCTCTGAGGCTGAGGGGACAGGTGATGGGGGCCAGGCCCTGTATCCACCTGCACACTTGGGAGCCAGGGAAGGCAGCGAGTGGCTCAGGGTGGGGACCAGGTTCGGGCTCCACTCCTCAGCCTCTCCTCCAGGGCGGCAGGCTGTGTTCCCTGGAGATCCCTACCAAGGCCACTGTGGTGGCTGCCGCCTCCTCTACTTCTTGTAGTTGCCAAACTGGATGGCCAAGCGGTCAGTGACGCAGCGGAAGGTGGCTGGCTGCACCTCCCAGTAGGGCACAGGGTTGTTGAACAGACTGATGCCGTTGTAGTAGGCCCGCTTGACACCGAAGCCCATGGGGCAGAAGTCGTTGACGCCCACTTTGGTGATGTTGTTGGAGTGCAGATAGACCACCTAGGGACAGACGGACAGGCCCGGCATGCACCATGAGGGCCCCATCACCTCAGAGCGTCCTTTCCACCTCTTCCGGTGTGGCTGGGTGCTGTGGGCACTGATGCAGGAGGGGGTCCTACAGGTCAGCAGGCGAAAACTGAGGCTTGGACATTGGGCAGGCATTGGCCAGGACCGGGCCTCTGCTGTGTGACCAGGGACTGGGATGAGGAGATCAGGTGGGATTCGTGGAGAGGGGTGGGACTGGGGGCGTCATGTGCTGTGTGGACTCGCTCCTGGCATGATGTCTACTCAGGAAAGATGGCACCTTGGGCTGACAGAAGGCCCCTGGAGAAAGCCTTCAGGATGCTCGCCCCACCCTTGCAGCCCCCTAATCCCAAAAGCCACTGTCTTGCAGGGGATCAGCAGAGTCCAGGTGAGGCCTGCTTGCTGCAGAGAGACAGCCAGTCGCTAGAGGGCGCGCTTGGCCAGGCATGGGCCACTGCATTGTCCCAGGACTGTGCGCCAGGTGTTTGGGCATGGCCGGGCCCGGCTGCATGACTTCAGGGCTGCGTGGCGAGTGGGATGACAGTATCGCTACCTGTTGTGATTGGGAAATGGCATGCTGCAGGAGAGGGAGTGGGAACCGAGGAGTGAGCTCCCTGCCCATCCCACCTGGAGGAGCTTGAGGTCCGGGAGCCCTGCAGGCACCCGGGACAGCTTGTTGTTGTCCAAGTGCAGCTCCCGCAGAGTGGGCAGGAAACTCAGGCTCCCATTCTCAATCATGCGGATCTGGTTGTGTCCTAGGCCCAGCCTGTGGACGGAGCAATGAGAGTCCTCAGAGGCTGGTGGGAGAAGGATGGAGGCACGCGGCCTCCCGTGCTGCCCTTGCAGATTCTTACCTGTACAGCTTGGAGTAGCGCAGCAGGTCCTCTAGCTCAATAGCCTGGATTTTATTGTGGTCCAGATGGAGCTCGTTCAGGGTCTCGGGGAGATCTGCCGGGGGGTGAGGGGTGGCTGTGGGTGAACACAGGGCCCAGGAGGGCCCGTTGAGTGAGTGGAGGGCCTGGCCGAGTCCCGCCTACCTTTGGGGATGCCGGTGAGCTTGGCCTCAGAGATGCGCAGGTAGTTGAGCTTCAGGCCGTCGAAGGCTCCAGGTTCAAAGCCACTGTTCTCCAGGGGGTTCCCGCCCATCTCTAGGAGACAGGCCTTGTCAGCCTTGCTGGTTGTCAGCCCTTGCACCCGCCTCCTCCTGGTCCTCTCCCTTTCCTCTCTGCCGGCCCAGTCACCCCGCACGCGCCCTTCAGCAGGAGTGATCGCCCACGTTGAGGGTTTGCCGAGAAGGACACCCAACTGTCTTTAGACTGTTTTCAACACTCGATCAAGACTTTAAAGCCACCCTAGGCTGAGTGTGGTGGCGCATGCCTGTAATCCCAGTTCTCTGGGAGGCTGAGACAGGGGGATTACAAGTTTGAGTCTAGTCCCTGCAATTTGGCAAGACTCTGTCTCAAAGAAAAAAAAATAATAAAAGGTCCAGGCATGTAGTAGCTCTGTGCAACGATCCTGGATTCAATCCCCAGGACTACGAAAATAAATAAATAAAACAAAGCTACCTCCAATCTCCTTTCACAGTGCCCTGGTTCGAGCGTGAGGGATGCTGGGTGAGGCTGCCCCATGTCCCTGACCCCTCTAGGCCCGCGCTTTTGGACAGGGCAGGGACATCACCGATGCAGTTCATATTGCGGAGCCCGCTGAACACGCCCTTGGGCACTTTGCGGATGCGGTTGTCATGGATGCGCAGCTCCACTAGGGAGCTGGGCAGGTTGGGTGGGATCTCCACCAGGTGGTTCTTGGAGATGTACAGCTTCTGCAGCTTCCGCAGCGGGCTGAAGGCCTTCTCGTGGATCTTGGAGATCTTGTTGTTCACCAGGACAAGGGCCTGCGGATGGTGGGTGGCTGAGGAAAGCCCCAGCTCCTGAATCTTTTCCTCCACCTCCCTCGATCCCTTCCCAGGATGCCAGAGCTGAGTGCTGCTCGGCCTCAAGGTCAGTCTGAGCCCTGCTGCTCCCAGTCTCAGTTTTCCTCTGGCACACTGGCTACAATGACTCTGTTCTTCCCGTGTTGCTGGAACAAACCAGTATGGAAAGAGTTCTGCTGAGAAGGCACCCAAGGTGAGTGAGCTCTTTGGGTTTTGTTAGTGTTTTTTGAGACAGGGTCTCTCTAGTTCAGGCCAGCCTTGAACTCACTATGGAGCCCAGGCTGGGCTTGAACTCACAGCGATCCTCCTGCCTCAGCCTCCCAAATACTGGGATCACAGGCGTGCGCCACCACATCTGGCTTTCTGACTTGAATGATCTTGTCCTGTGCCCACACACAAAGTCCATGACCTTGGGAACTCCAGCCACCTGCCATGCCCTGCTCTCAACTGTCCAGACTTGGAGGTGTCTGGATCCCTGTCACTTCCCACACAGAACCACCCACTCCTCTCTGCTCCTCAAAGTGAGAGACAGTGAGGATCTTACATAGAGGTGCTGGAGGCCTTTGAAGTCATCCTTGCGGAGCTCAGAGATGTCGTTGCTCTGCAGGTCCAGCAGCATGGTGTCTGGGGAAATCTCCTTGGGCACATTTTTCAGACCTGAGGGCCCGAGCCATCGCCAATGTGAGTGCCAGCTCCCCAGCCCGCTGGCCCCGCCCAGGGCACCAACACAGGGACTCTGCCTCAATCCCCTCTGTCCTCTCCCATTACTTGCCCATGCTGCCCTCCCTCGCCCACCCCACAGGGCGGACGTGTGTCCCAGCTGTCCAGGGACTAACCCAGGTCCGAGCACTGGACAACTCGCAGGTGGCAGTGGCAGCCAAAAGGACATATGGCACTGAAGGTGGGTGTCACGGAGTCCATGTCTGGGGCACCAGAGGTGCTGTCAGCGCCCGAAGCCTCCTCATCATTCATGAACAGCCCGTCATCCAGGGCAAAGTCCCAGAAGCCCTTCTGCTCGAAGGGCAGGGCCTGGCCCAGGGCCAGCAGGGTGGCCAGGAGCCACAGGGGCTGCATGGTGCTCGAGCCTGGGGGCCAGGGTGAGAAGGGGCCATCATCAGCCCTTTGCAGCCCACCTTCCCGCACCGTGTCCCCATCCTTCTCCAGGGGCAGCTGGAGCCGGGTGGGAGGCAGTTTCCACCCCTCCTCTCCCAGGCAGGACTTGGTTTTGTCAGGTCATGGAGCCCGCTTTGGCGAACATCAGTGCAGCCTGGAAGAGGACCCACGGGCCACCCAGACCAATCCCTTCCCAGAGCTCGGGGCGCAGGGCAATTCGGATGCAGTCAGCTAAGCTGGGCAGCCGTGAGTCATTTCCTTCCCTGTCAGAGCCTCTCCTCCGTGCCCACGTTTCTCACAGAGGCCAAGGCACAGGAAGAGTGGGCTGGGCAAAGAGGGACGTCCCCTAGGGCCACAGCAGCTGTCAGTGGAGGTCCCTTCCCTCTGCTCCCGTGACCTCAGCCCTCTGAGCTGCCCCTGCCCTTCCTGTGTGCCCACGCATGGCATCCTACAGAAGCCCTAAGTGGGGCTGGCTGCTGCTGGGCGGGAGGGCAGGGTCAGGCTTGTCTGAGACCCCCCAGGCTGAGGCAGCCGGGTATGGATGGAGAAAAGCTGCCCTGCCCGAGCCTGCCCCGGATGCCCACATCTGCCTTTCTCTTCCTCCCCCATCAGATGCTGCCCCCACCCAGAAAGGGCCTGCAGTGTGCCAGCTTTTTCCTCCATCTGTTGGATGTGGGTAGACATGTCCGCCCTGCTGGCTTCCCAGCCCGGGTGCACCCTTGAGCCACCCCAGCCCAGTTCCCTCTTGCATGGGGAGCTGGAAGGGTGTTGGGCCCTGGGGCCGCAGGACTTCCCCACATGGGGTGTGCCTAGCCTCCCTCTCTCCTTGGAGCCTAGAGATGCACTGATCACACCCCAGGGTCCTGCCAGGCTGGCCCAGTGGGAGCTGGGGACCCTCCCAGAGTGGGCGGGCAGACCCCTGCTCACCTACCTAAGTGCTGTCCCCCTTCTTCCCCTTGGTTTGCAGCCTCTGGACCCTGAATTAGACACCCATGTGGGAGGGGGGAGGAGGAGGAGGAGGAGGAG
>NW_022900951.1:127088112-127093301 GCF_012274545.1 Fukomys damarensis | reverse complement strand
AGGAGGAGGAGGAGGAGGAGGAGGACGGGTGGCTACAGGCAGGAGAGCCGGGGCTGGGAGAGGGGGAGGAGCCCACTCTCTCTGCCCTCCACCGCCACCTCAGAGGGAAGGAGTCAGGCCAGTGTCCTTGTCCACCTTGGTGGGTGGGCTCTGGGGACAGAGGGTCTTGGACCTGCCAGCAGCTTGGGGCCCCGGATCCACACAGTGGCCCACAGGTCTACACAGAGCAGCCCCGGGGGCAAGTGGGCAGCTTGTTGGGAGGCAGCCCCTCCCCCAGGAGAGGAGACACACAGGTGCTGGGACCAACCTTGGGGTCAGAGACCCTGGAGCGGCTGTGCCTGATGTCATGGTGAGGGGTCTCAGAGAGAGCTGCCCTGAAGGGTGGGGGGCAGGGCTTGGAGGCCCTGTCTGTCAGGGCCCCATGTCAGAGCACGACGATGGGATTTGGCGGGGTTTCTGTGGCCGTGGCTGAAGGGTGGGGGCCAGGCGGGCTTCCTGGCACAGCCCTCCTTTCCCTCAGAGAACTGGCACCTCACTTGGTGCTCAGAACGCCACAAGGGCGGGGCCAGGCCAGAGAGACCCCGACAGAGGTGGAGAGTCCTGGAGCACCCTAGAAAAATGAGTGTTCCCACTTTAGGGAAAAAACAACTGAGGCCTAGAGAGGGGTGTATTTCTCCCCACACTCGGCTCCCTTGGCCTGAGCCTTGTGCCCAAGTCTTTTACCAAACAGGTGTGTTGTGAGCAGGGGTGGTCAGTGGGGGGCCCGGGCCTGCCTGCATGGTGCCCCAGAGTCCCACACTCACACTGCAGCCCTGGATGCAGGAGGCCCCCACAGAGACACAGATGCCTCCAGAAAGTACCTCCCAACCCCTCACACCACCTCTGGGGCCTCTGGGCCTCAGTTTCTCCTCTGTAGCCTCCTGGGCACGCCCTGCAGCCCCATCAAAGTGCACCCTGAGCTCCCTGGGTGCCGCCTCCTCAGAGCAAAGGAAGGGAACGGTCACGGTGAGGCTTGCGCAGTGACCTCAGGTGTGAGTGGGAAGGGTCCGCCTCCCGGGGCGCCTCTGCCACCCCAATAGTGCCCTCCCTGTCTGCTGTCTGAAAGCCAGTGCAGTGCTCAGCGTAGGACTGCTTCGGTTCACAGCCAAACAAGACGCGTTGGCAGCCTCTGAGAACATGGAGGGGCCGTGCCAGGCATTCAGGCCGGGCCAAGGGCGGCGGGCGTAGGGCTTGAGGTCTGGCTGGCCTGGGAATGCGCCTGCCAAGGAGCCGACGCCAGGCGCAGTCTCTGTGGCCTGGGCCCCGGGCTGTCTGGCCCTGCGGAGCAACCCCACCTGAACCCTGACATGCTGGCTGCAGCCCACCCGCCCATCCCTTGCCATGGACGGCTGTGGGCTAGGCTTGGCTGTGACGCAGAGAGGAGGGATGCGTGCCGCCCGTGGGTCTCCTAAAGGCCGACTGCGCATGCATGTGCGCATGTGTGCCCGATGCCCGGTGCCTGCATGCACACGTGGGCGGGGCTGCAGCCCCGCCCGGACTGACCCAGGCCATTCCCCGAGCCCCTGGCCTTTGCAGTGCAGAGCAGATGCCCAAGTTTGGTGGCCGGGGCAGCTCCTTCCAGCTGTGGCCCTGGCACTCCTGGGGCACATCTGGGTCCTGCATTTCAGGACACTCAGGCACAGGATGGACCTAGGTACCAGAGACTGTCTTCGGTTGGCACCTGCTAGGTGTTGAGGTGGCTGGTCCGTCAAGGGAGAGCCTTCTCTCCCCTACCCCCACTCTGCTGAGAAATCTCTGGAAAGGAGCCTCGCAGAACGGCCCTCCCACAGTGGAGAAATCCAGGCTCCTGTTCGACAAGTGCTAGAGCCTTTGAGGAAGGAGAGGTTGCTGTCACCTCCCAGGGATGCGGCAGGGGACTCGAGTGATTTCTTTATCTAGAGATCCCTCTCCTCTGTTGACCAAAAGAAGGATATGACCCTTTTAACATTTGTTGAAGGGGTAAACTGAGGCTCGGAGAGTTTCCCCAAAATTCATGGCCAAAGCCACCGGCGAGGACATACAGTCCTACTTTGGGCTCAATTGCTCTGAAATGACCACATTTGGTGCTCAGTGCATTTTGGCATGAAAGTACTGTCCTGGTACACATCGTCTGCTCGGTACTGGACTTGCAAGCCAGTACTTGTCAGTGTCGACTGCCTGGTGACTCGCTGTATGCTCGGCCCTCATGGTTATAGGGCTCATCAAGCCTCCCAGAACCAATCAATGACACACCACAGTGGTAGAGCTGGGAGCCCACTGTGTCTTCCTGTGTCCCTGCCATGCTGAGCCTTGCTCCTTGGGAGGGAGGCTGGCGTTTTCGGCAGCCCCTTCACCATCCTTGTTCCCCTGCTCTCTGCCAGGGGCTCTGCTTGGGATGAGACTCAACCTGCTTAAGGCTGCAGGGAGGCTGAGAGCTGGGCCCTCATTAGGAAGCCCTTCCAGCCCGTGGGAAAGCAGTCAAGGCTGAGCCTGGATTCAGATTTCTGGAGGACAAAAGAAATAGCCCTAGGGCCTGCCCTCTGCCTCACCTTCCAGTGGGCTTTTTCCCAAATCCCAAACTTGTGGCAACCCAGGCCTTGGCCCGCAGGGACCAGCCAGGGCTGCACTGGCCAGCAGCTCCCAGGAGAGAAGCAGCAGCTAGTTCGGGTTTAGCCCCGCTCCGGTCCTGAGGATGTGCCATCACAGGGAGGGGTGCAGTGGTGCCATTCCGTGGGTCCCTCCTTGGCCACCCCAGGGGCTGCCTTGGGCAGGAGCCTTAGCCAGTCGGTAAAGAAGTTGAAGGGCAGTGTGGGTGTGAGGGCAGCACCTGAAGCCCCAGAGATACCCAAGGATTCCAGACCCAGTGGGGTGGGGGCTCTGGCTGTGGGCTCTGGGTGGAGGAAAGGAATCAAAGGCCTGGAAAGGAAGAGGGGAAAGAGCCCAGCCCCCACTCCTCAGAAGCGGTGGCCCTGCACGACCCGCATCTTCCCCTAAAGAACCCTGGGAAGCTGGCACGTTCTGGAAAGCTAGAGGACAGGGCTGAGTGACACTGCCACCCCACGTGGGTGCCGTCCCTCGGGCTCGCCCCGACTGGCCTCGGTGAGATTTGCAGAGCTCAAGTGATGGCGCACCCCTGTCGTCCCAGTACTCGAGAGGCTGAGGCAGGAGGATCCCAAGTCCCGCCCAGTCTAGGCAACTTGGCCAAACCCTGACTCGAAAAGCTGAGAACTAATAGAAGGCTGGGAATGTAGCTCAGGACTAAGGGCCTGGTCCAAACCCCAGTACTGGGGTGCGGAGGTCTGCAAAGGCCCAGGGTAAACAGCCAGGGTGCGGTGTGGCCCTGACCCCCTCCGGCCAGGATCTGAGCATGAGAGGGTGGGGGTGGGAGAGTGTGCGACCTGCCCTTCCCAGGGCCCAGTAGAGCAGGGCCGGGCCAGAGGACACCAGCTCAGCTAGCCTGTGCCCCTGGGCCTATGGCTGTGTGCCCGGGATAGTCCCCACCGGCCCCAGATCCTCAGTGCTGGTGAGGTCTCTGTGCTGGTTGTGGCCCCGAGGTGCCTGGGGTGGAGACTGCTGCCAGCCTGGAAGCGGGGAGCAGGGGAGAGGGACTCGCTGGGTGCACCAGTCAGGGGGCAGTGTGGGGGTGGAACTTTAGCAGGTGAGCATCCTGCGGGTGGGCTCTGGAAGCAGGGAGACTGGGGCAGCATCCCCAGCCCTTGTATAAGATGCCAAGGAATCAGAAGTCCTCTCCGAAGCCTCCAGATGCAAACTATCAAGTGTGGCCTCATTATAAATCCTCTCTCCGAGCATTCGATGCTGTCACTGGAAGGGACACTCTAGGCCCTTTAGTGACTACAGTACATTGGTAAAGGAGACTGTCCTCTTGCTTCAAACATGTCCTGAAAATATCCCTTGGGAGGGACTGGGGAGAGGTTTGCCCAAGGCCCACAAGATGTCCTGCTTGATGGGCATATGCTGACATCCCTTCCTTTCTGGGCAAGCTGCAGAATCAGTGAGGGACTTGGTGCCCACCGTGCCCTGGGTCCTTGGGGCTGAAGGGTGGGCCAGAAATGCCAGGCTGCTGCGCCCAGCTAGTCCCTGGCCCTGCATGTTTCTGTCAGTGCAGCTACACAGTCATGCCCACAGCACCCATATGTGGGCACGTGCCACACAGAGGTGTCCCTGAGCCCCTGAGGGCGGGACCTCTGCTGAAGAGACATATGTCCCCACCTGTGGCCTTGCCCTACAGGAGCCTGGTCCTTTTGCTCAGGGTACTTGGTGCACACCCAGATGGCTCTGCTCTCTCTTGTTCCCTGCCCCACGGGACTCTACACCAGGTCTGTCCTCCCCCCAGACATGGCACAGTTGCCTGATTTCCACCTCCCCCACCCATCCTGAGTCCTGATCTAAGAGGGTTTAGGGGGCAGATGGGGTGGTGGTACCCCGATGACCCCATCCAGAACCCCTGCAGCTGGGGATCTGAGGAACTGCGCCTCACCCAAGAGGAAGTAGAGGCAACATTCGACCCGATAAGTGTGGAATATCTGGGCAGGGTGCCTGGGGTGTGCCTGGGAAACCGAGTCTGCCCATGCCAAGGACTAGCCTAGGCAGTGGGGTCTGTGCCCAGCACTGAGTTTGCAGGAGCCCGAGACCCCCCCAGCCCCAACGCAAAGCTCCAGCGTGAGGCTGGCTGGACAGTGTGGTTGGCCAAAAGACGGGACCCTAGGTGGAGCCAGGGTGCCAGCCGCCCACATGTGACGCTCTGAGCAGTAGTCACTCTCACCCTGCCCCAGAGGCAGAGAGAGCAGAGAGGGATGGAACCAAGCAGCTGAGGTCAGAGGGTCCAAGGAAATGGGGCAGGAAGTGGCAGAAATGGGGCAAGGACCCAGGGGGCCGCAGGGTGGCGATGAAGGGGCACAGACCAGGAGGCTGCAGTGGGTGCGCTGGAAATCTGCCAAGAGCCCTGGGGGTGGGAGAGAGCAGAGAGGGGCAGTGCAGTTGTTGGGGACAGTAGGACTTCAGTCTGGGACAGCAGAGACAGCAAGGCTGGTGGGGACAGCAGAGTCACAGGCATCTCTAGGCTGGCGAGGGGATGGCGGAGACAGGGGTGAGACAGTGAGGGCAGCTGGAGGCCAGGGTGGGATGGTGGGACAGTGCAGCGCTGGCGCTGG
>NW_022900951.1:127074234-127087544 GCF_012274545.1 Fukomys damarensis | reverse complement strand
GTTTCAGGGAGTCCAACTTTCCACTGCCCAGATGGGGACACTGAGGTGTTTGCTGGCACTTTGCCAGGCGGAGGAAAGCGAGAGGGCAGAAAAAGGAAGGGGGTTGAGGGGGGTGGTGGCCTGCGATTCTGTCCTGAGCCCGCCCAGAATGAGAGAAGTGGCCAGGCCTTAATGGGTCTCTGGAAGCGCCCTGCACACCCTCCCTCCTTGAGCCTTTCCCTCCATCCCAGTCCCTAGACAGAGGCTATGGTCACATGGGGAGCCAGTGGGGAACAGGCAGGAGTACTCCGCAGGTTCTAGGGGTCCCCAGCTTGCCTGCCCTGAGGCAGAGAGAAACTGAGGGGCAGGAAGCTGCTGGGGGAAAGGGAGTCATCCTCACTCTGCCCCTGCAGGCCCCTAGGCCATGATGGCCCCCAAGGGGACACTTCCTCTACTCACTTTCAGGGGCTCACTCACTTCTGAGGCCCCAGAGAGCCCAGTTCCTAAAGCCACAGGGCTCCATAGACAGAGGGGGGAGCATTGTGGCAGTGACTCAGCTCTGCAGAAGTGGGGACAGAGACAGGGGCAGACCCCACTAGGCCAAGCTGGCAGGGGCAGCACTCAGTGATGGGGTGGGGTCTGGCAGGTCCCACAGCTAGGACAGTCCCTCCACGAAGGGCTTGCCAGGGTGAGAAGCTGCCTCTGTTAGCCCAGGCCAGGCAGGATGGGAGGTGGGAGAGCTGCCCGCTCGGCTGCCAGCTGCCGTGTGGGGCTTAGACCCAGGGCTGCTCTCCAGCCCCACAAGGATCAGTCTTTACCGTAGACAGATTCGTATGAGCCAGACCAGGCATTGTGTGGCCTTTCGCCACTGGTGGCGCTTGTAAAAACTATGAATATACCAAATAAGAACCATTGAATTGGACATTTTATTTCTTTGAGACAAGGTCGCTACGTAGTTCAGGCTGACCTTGAACTCACTGTGTAGCCCAGGCTGGCCTGAAACTCAATTCTCCACAGTCCTCCTGCCTTAGCCTCCAGAGTGTTGGGATTACAGGTGTTTGACACCACCCTCAGTTGAATTGGACATTTTAAGTGGTGAATTGTATATTTCTTTAAAAACAAAAAGCTCACATAAGACATGCCACTGCCTAACACACCTGTGTCCAAGTCTCTTACTGAATAGGCATGTTCCTGGAGGGGCCTCTGAGGTGGTGATGAGGTGACATCCTGCATGGGGGTGGGCAAAGGACACACTATGCATCTGGAGCTCTTCCTTGAAGTTGGGGGTACACATCTGGATGATGCTTCTATAAATACGGTTTCTGTGCCTGGAAGGTCCTCGTGTCTGTGGTTTGCAGTCTACAATAAGCTATAACTGCACGCCCGGCCCAGGGCCCACTGAGTCACTTGGCCTGGCCCTCTAATTTGGAGGCCGCTCCCAGACCAGCCAGGCAGCACCTCGGCCCCTGTGCCTGCCCCATCCCTTCCCCACCCTGGTCCTCAGTTCTCTTTTGCAGCATAGGAACGTGGAACAGTGCATCCCAGCCCTGCAGCAGCTACTGGTACCCCTGCCCTCGGGCCTCGAGGGGCTGAAAGGAGGTTCTAGGGAGGGCAGGTGGGGTGGGGGAGGCAAGAAGGAAGAGCAGGAGTCTCCTGAGGCCCCCAAGGAGGAGGCAAGGCACAGCTGCCTCCAAGGGGTGTTTTGAGGAGGGGGCAGAGCTCAGCCCTCCTTGGCTGGCCAGCCCACATGCGACTCTGGGACAGGCCTTAGAGCCTTGGCTTGGGCACTTTTCAGGGGGCTGCAGAGGGTCAGGCCACGCTGCCATCATCGGCCTGCTGTACCTTGCCCATCTCTCTGCCTGGAAAGCCCCTTCTATTGTGTGATGGCACCAGGGACTCGGCCTGGGCAGGGGCCTGGGTCTTCCTCAGACCCGTGGGGAGAGCCCTGGGCAGCTGGCTTGGGCTCCTAGGGAAAGCTGTGCTGCCCTGGGCACCTGCCTGCCCAGGTACCAGCCTAGGCTGAGCCCAGGGCCGGTGATGGGGGGTCAGGGCCAGGCGTGCAGAAGGGCTGGGGCTGAGGAAGGGTTGGAGGGAGGAGCCCACAAGGAAGGGGCTAGGAGCAGGGGGAAGCTCAGCCAGCTGCCACCCCTTGGCCTCTGTGTGCAGGCTGTAGTCTGTCCCCCCAGCAGCTGGCTTGCAGCTGTTTGTACCCTAGTATCAAAGCTAGAGGGGGGAGGCCCAGGAGAGAAGCAGGGCATGTGGGGGGACAGCCTGGATAGCCTCTGGTCCCCTTTGAGCACACAGTGCTGGCCTTTGGGAGGGCAGGGCCTGAGAACCTAGGAGATGGTCTGTCATGCAGAGGTGGCAGCTGCTTGTCTCGTGAGTTTCTGGGGCCTGGAAAGAAGGACCATCAGGCCTGCACTTTGGGGGCCTCCCTCTGTCCTGTTCCCTGCCTGTGTCTCCCTGGTGAGTGGCTGTTCCTTCAACCCTGGTATGACTGCTTCTCATCTGTTCCAACACCGTGGGGGCCGCGGAGCCAGAGGGGAATCCTGGAAACAGCAGGGGCTACGATGCTCATCGTGGGCATGAGGAAGCCCTGTCCCATGGGGCACGTGCTCTGCTGCACCACGAGCAAGGCCCAGCCTGAAGAAGCAGGACGGGGCCAGGCGGAACAAGGGAACCTGGACAGAAGGGCCAGGACGGTTTCAGAGGAGGGGCTGTGCTGGGGGCTCCTCTAAAACCAGCCCAGAGCAAGGGGTATCTCCCATGTAGTCATCTGCATAGTTCAGCCTCCAGGACAGATGCTCAGCCAGGGCCATTTCTGAGCATGTGACCCTGCTCAGAGTGCTTCGAAGTTGTATCTCGCTTGGACCTCCTGCCCAGTGCATTACCTGTACTAGCAGTGGTTGGGCAGGGACAGGTGAACACCAGACTCACAGACTCCAGAGGGCAGCCCGTCACTGCTTGGCCACTCGAGTAGCCTTCAAGTGATGCTTTGGAGCCAGGACACTCCCCGGGACTCTCTGATGCAGGGGATGGGGCCACCATGCCCAAGAGTGGCTACGGAGGTGCTGGCGAGCTGAGCCTCTACCATCTGGAAGCTTCCAGCACTGATGGGCCAAGCGTGGCTGCCGAGAGCTGGCAGTCTTCAGGCCAGGAGCTTTTTTTGACCTTCCCCTGAGGACATAATCACACAGCATCTCTCCCCTCAGGCCACCAGGGCTGTAATTTCCGGGCCCGAGGGGGGCTCCTGGAGGCCTAGCCTGTGTCTAGCTATCTTTAGAGGCATGGAGTGGGCGTGACTAGAGCAGGGGACAAGGCCAGAGAGTGGCCTGGAGCACTGGGACCTCACACCCTTCCTTTAGGCCGTCTGGGGCCTCTGGTCTGGGTGCCTAGCACAGCTCAGTGTCCCCCCGGGCCATCCCCGTGTGCCATCTTAGAGGCAGAAGCTATGAGGGTAGCAGCTGGGGCCTGCTGCTCAAGGCTGGAAGGGGGCTCAGAGCAGAATGTGGGAAAGGCTGGGCAGAGAGAAGTTTGGAGGCTGATGGGACTGGGGCTGGGAGCAGAGTTATGAGGTCCCCCTGAGGTCCTCAGCAGGAGACAAGGCCTCCTGCCCCTTTCTCCGCTTTACCCATGCCCCCTGATCCCCACTGTTCTAACCCTTAGTCCCACCTCCCGGGCCCCACTACCCTGTCATCCCCACCCTGGTCACTCAGAGGTCCAGCCCTTTGGGATCACTTGCTGGGCACCCTTGGACAGCACCTGTCCAGAAGAAGAATACAGCAGCCACCTTCCCCACACAGACACACGGAGGCTGTGGCCACTGGGAAGACAGAAGTCACACTTGCTCCTGGGCTGGGCTCCATGTGGGGATGTCTCTTTCAGTGCTGGTCTGGACTCCGATGGCTGGCTGCTGACCTGCCCCTCCTACATTGTCACCGGCCTGAAGCCTTCTGCTGTTGGTTGCAGGGGCCTCCCCAACCCAGCCTTGAGCTCCCGACCTCTCTGGCCATTGCCTTACACGAAGGGGGCATCTTTGTCGCAGCCATGTCCCTTTTGCTAGTGGTGACCTGGGGACATGCAGGCCTGGTCCCCTTGTCCCAGCTCAGAGCCAGCCTGGCTCCAGACTGCCCAGCTGCTGGGTGGGTCCACGTGGCTCCAGCCCCTCTTCTCCCTCGGCAGGTGGCGGCCCCAAGACCCCCTGTAAATTTCCCTAATTCAAATCTCTGGCTTCAGAGGAGGTAATGTCACAGAAGGGGATCCCTACCCAAGGCTCTGCTACTCCATAGTAGCCCAGGGCCAAGCCCTTCCTGCCTGAGAGGTGGACTGAGTGGGGACCTCCCGTCCCGTGGTATGCCTGTCCCCCTGTCCACCTCTCCCCACTGGGGGCCCTTCTCTCCTCTCCTGCCATGTTTAGGGGATTACTGAACCATGGGGCTCTGAAGAGGACAGAGACTGGAGGGAGCAAGAGGCTATTGCCGGTGGGGCTGAAGTGGCCAGGCTGGAGGAGGGGTGGGGAGCTCTGGGAAAACAGGGCTGCTGACCTCTGACCCAGCCCAAACAGGAAGTGCCATATCTGTGGGCCAGGCCCCAGAAGAGAAAGAATGCAGGGATGAATCCAAAGCAAACACTCCGCCAGCTTCCCAGGCCTCTTACCCCCGCCCCCCAGTCTGGCCCACTCTTAGCTGAGAACAGGGGTGGGGGGATGGGAGGATGGGCTGCAGGGATGGAACCAAGGCAAGACTCAGCTCCCAGGCCCAGCCCAGCCCAGCCCAGCGGATCTTCGTACACTTCCTCCCTACACACCCATGAAGGTGGGGGGCTGCCAGGGCACTTTGGGGGTGGTGCCAGGGCACTGTGAGCTGTGGAAGCTGACCCAGGGTCCCGAGCCCACTCGCTTAGCTCCTTGCTCACAGATGGGGCATCTGCCTCAGTGGCCTCAATGTCCCCATCCAGGACAGTCCCACTGAGCTGTCACTTCCTGGGGGGTCCTAGCACACATTGTGGTCATCACTGCAAGCTGACCTTGCTTAGGGTGACAGTCAGCAACTCTGGTCAGGGAGCAGTCACCGCCAGATCACCAGGCTGGAACTCCAGGGCCAGGCCTGGTCTTGCACAGACCAGGGGCTCAGTTCCCAGTAACTGGTTTTATTTTGTTTTTAGTAAGGGAGATTGAATCCAGGGCCTTTGCACTGAACTACGTCACTGGCCCTCTTGTTTTTTGAGATAGGGTTGTGCAGGCTGGGTTCAAACTTGCAGTCCTCCTGCCTCAGCCTCCCAGAGTGCTGGGATTACAGATATGTGCCGCCATACCCAGCTAGCAGTACTTTCTTTAACCTGGTCCCCAGCTAGTGAGCCTTATATCCCTGGGCCAGTTACCTGATCTGCCCACACCTTAGCCTCTCATCTGTGAGCTGGGGGCAGGGCTGATTGGTGGTGAGTGTGCATGGGGGACCAGGATGGGGTCCTGGGGCCTGAAAGGATGGGAGAGGGAGAGACAAAGATGTTTCCCCTAAGGTACATGGCAGTCCCCAGATTCTGGTGGCTCTAAAACAGAAGGCAGGTGCCAGCCTGCTGTGACAGCTGAGCCCATCTGTGAGTCCCAGGCCTTGACTGGGCACTTCCTGGATGAGGGCACTTAGGTACAGATGGTTCCAGGAGCAATGGATGCCAGCTATAAGGGGCTTTCTGAAGAGCCACGCCCTCTGGACTCCTTGCTGACCAACCAGCACCCAGGGTGTGGCCTACAACTGCAGGGCAAGTGAGATCCAGGGCCTGCAGTTTACACCCAGGAGGGAGGAAGGCTGCTGTAAACTTGAACAAGAAGCATTTATTATGTTTAACTCCAAACCGATGCCCCCCCACCTTTGACCTCCACTGGGCCAAAAGCGAGGTGGGCATATCCGTGCAACGGGGTCTGCTAGATATCTCTCCCTGTGGTGGAAAGATGAAGTGGCACTCCACCTGGGGAAGGCGGCAGGGGTTATGAGGCGGCAGCAGCTCCACTTGCTGGGGCTGGAGGACCGCCATGCAGTAGGCCCAGATGCAGGTGAAGGCCGTGGGCGGGATGTGGCGCGGGTCAATGTTCTCCAGGTGTGTGAAGATGAGGTTGGAGTCCCGAGCCACACACGTGTCGCAGATGGAATTCAGGGGCACATGTCTGTGACGGGGGTGACAAGGCAGAGCAGGGGAGAGAAGTGCCCAGAAAGGAGGGGCAGGTCCCCCACAGAAAGAGACGGAGAGAGAGAGAGAGCCCCCCAGGATGAGTGGAGCACAGAAGATAGCAGACAGCAGTGTGCAGAGTGAGGGAGGAGGGTGAGGCAGACTGGTGCTGCTCTGGGCCCGAGCCTGCCGGAATCAGCTTTCTGTTGCCTTCTTCCTTGGCTGCTCGGGCCTGCCAGCCCTGGGCAGAGTCTCCCAGCTGGCCACTGAGATGGATGCACACATGGATGGGGGTGCTGGGAGAATGATCACCCCACTTCCACCTGCTGCCTCCCAAAGGCCTCTGGGAAGGCAGAGCCCTACCTGATCTTGTGGCTCAGGCTGGTTGTGGTCCGGCAGCAGCTCGGCCAGGGAGGCATGCAGGCCCCAGAAGGACATGGCGTGGCTGCCGTCGGCTCGGAGCTTGTTGTGGGATAGGTGCAGGAACTCAAGGCCAGGCTTCAGGTGCGCGAACACGTAGCCAGGGATGTGCTCAATGAGGCTGTGATGCAGGACTGGGTGCTGCAGGCCCTGCAGCAAGAAGAATGGCACGTGCACCAGCCGGTTATAGGACAGGTCGAGGGTCTCCAGCTTCCTGTGGGGTGGAGACACAGGTGCCAAGGGAGCTTGGGGTGGAGTGTCCTCGCCCGGCTGCAAGAGAGCTCGAGGGCTGGCACCCTTAATCCAGGACCCTACACTCACACGCATGACAGCAGCTGCCACAACTCCTTAGTCAGGCTGGGCCCTGTGGGCTTCTGTGGTTCACACTTGTGTCCTAAAGCCTGGGAAAAGGGTATCTGGATGGGGCTTTCCTTGAGCCCTGCAGAGCTGCTCCTGCCAGCCCTGGAGACAGGGACTGTGGGGGGAGGGAGCCCTGTCCCAGGGCTTGTGGTGCTCTCCAGCCTGACGCCTGTCAGACGGATGCGCCTAAAATCTGTCCTCCTGTCCTAGGCCTCGGGGAGCCCTCTGCTGTGTCCCTGCCATTCTCCTCCTATCCTCTCCCCGTGCAAGTCACAGGGCAGGGAGGGACAAATTAGACTCCTAGGGATCCCGAAGCCCTGGTGTCCAGTGGTGCACAGGGATGCCCAGAGGCTGGCGGTGAAGTTCAGTTCGCCACTTTCTGTGAGGCCACCGTGAGCCCCGGGTCACTCCATCATGGACCTCTGAGGCCCTCACCACAGAGGCAAGAAAGCCCCAGTCCTTGCAGGTCTTCAAGGGCAGAATAGGTCAGAGCCAGGAGAGTGGCTCTTTTCAGTGACAGTGACATTCCCCAGCCCCCTGTGGGCAGGGCCAGCCCTTCAGGCAGAGAAAAGACTTCAGCTGCACAGGCCCCAGCCAGGCCAGCAGTGAGTGAAGGACAGAGCTTGACTGGCAGCCAGGCCTGTGGCGGCGGGCAGCCCCTCCCAGCTGCTGTCAGCTTTCCTTTGCCCCCTTGGCAAGAGAGGGAGAGGAAAAAGGAATAATTAAACCCAAACGTCCTGCTAACTTTTTCCTGGAACTCGAGGATTCAGGGTGGGAGGCTCCTGTCCCAGGAATGGTGGGTGGGACTGTCTGTGGACCCCTGCTTCCGGTCTGCTCCTCTCCTCATTCAACCCTGCCCTATCTTGGTGGTCTCCAGACCCTCCTAGGCCTCTCGCCACGCCCCACTGTTCCCAGGACTCTGGTTCCTGTGGCAGGTCTGGAAGTGGGAGTGCTCCTACTCAACTGTCCAAATCAGAAGATGCACCCAAAGATATGGGTGCATAGGCCCTAGGAATATGTCCGTATTTGACAAAATGATCTTTGCAGATGTAGTGAAGGTCAGATGTGGAGGTGAAGTTGTCCTGGATTACCTGGGTGGGCCCAAAACCCAACCACAGGTGTCCTTTTAGGAGCCAGAGAAGCCAGAGAGACATGAACAGGGCGGAGGCTGTGTGGAGACAGAGGCAGAGATGGGAGTGAAGTGGTTGCAAACCAATGCACAGTTTGGGGGCCACCAAAAGCTGGAAGAGCAAGGGAGCCTTCAGAGGGAGCATAGCCCCCCAACACCGAGATTCTAGATTTCTGGCTCTCGAACTGGGAGAGAATCCACATCCTTTGCTTCGGGTTGCCTGGGTCGTGATTGTCCGTGATGGTGGCCCTAGGACAGCAGACTCTTCACCCTGCCTCCTCCCTTCTGTGTCCCTTCCTGCTCCTGTTGCCTCATAGCTAAACCCAGCTCTCCTTGGGCCAGCTCTCCTGCCGGGTTGTTGCCCTGCATGGGCTTCCTGGGTGGGAGGGACACAGGGAAGGCCTTGGGAGGGGCAGGAAGGGACTGGAGCCTGCATGAGACTAGGCCCACATGCTGGGTCCTCTCTGGGGCTCATGGCTCCACACCATCCTCTTGGCTTCCCTGCGTGACACTCCGTGCTCCCTCTTAGCCTCTATGTGCCTGTCAGAGTGATGCCCCAGTGCAGGGCACTCATGGTCATGGCAGATCAATCCAAGCCCGGGGTGCCAGGCAGTCTTCCTGGAGCCAGTTGTTGCTGATGACCAGCACTCTCAGGCTGTGGTAGCCACTCAGTGCTCACTCAGTCACCTCCTCGATGAGGTTGGAGGCCAAGTGCAGCTCCTAGGGTGGGGCAGGGGCCCGGGTGAGGGGCTGGCAGCTGAGCCGGGTTGTGGTTCTCAGGCCGATGGTTCCTCAGACACCCCCAAGGGACACCCCAGAGAGCACCATCGCTGGGGGTGGCCTTTGCAGGGGCCTATGTGGCTTCAGAAGGTTGCCTCTGGCTGAGGAGAGGCCCACTGGCTTTCAGCCTTGTGAGCAACACTGGAAAAACTCCCCAGCTGTGCCCCTTGGTGGATGCTCTGCTCATTTGACTGTCATGACATCATCTCCTGTTACAGCTATGTCTAGATGTCCGCAAAGCCTCATGTGGCCATAGGTGGGGCTTTCTCAGAGTTGGCTGGATCTGGAGTGTGTGAGGCTGGGTTGAGTCAGGTGATCAAGGGCACTAGGACTAAGGGTGTGAGTGCTACCTGCCCTAAGGGTGAGTAGCCTGGATAAGATAGGAGGGACAGAAAGTGTCTTGTTGCCACTGGTTGCTTGCTTGCTTGCTTTTGCTGTCTTCTGCCTGTCCTGCTTTGCCATGGACCGTTTCTCCTCTGTGATGCCGCTCTGCCATGCCACTATGCCTTGGAGCCAGCTGATTATGGACTGAAACCTCCACAAACTGTGAGCCACAATAAACCCTTCCTCCTTTAACTTTGGGCATTGGGTATTTTGTCTCAGCAAGAAAAGTAACTAAGATATCTCCCCATCCTGGGGACTCCCAGCTCACTTGCAGGGAGGCTGGCAGGCCAGGAGGGATGGCCCGAAGCCGATTCTGGTCCAGCCTCAGGTAGAGCAGACTAGGGAGGGGCTGGAAGGCCAGCGGGGAGATGTTCCCATCGTGCAGCTGGTTCCCTTCCGCCTCCAGCACCAGCAGCTGGCTGAGCCCTGCAGTGTGGGTGGAGGGGCATGGTGAGCCACCCATGGTGCATCCTAGTCTGTACCTCCCTTCCACCACCCTAGCTGCCCACCCCCTAGGCCATCCCACGTCCTGCACCCCAGAAGTGGCTTTGCTGCAGGCCCTGGCAGGAGGTTGTCATTGAGTTTGAGCTCCTGCAGAGAGGTGGGCAAGGCTGGCACCGTGGACAGTATGTTCCCATCCAGGTTCAGCTGCATTGGCCGCGTCAGATTCTGTGGGCAGAAGAGCATGGTTGGGGTCTGGGTGCTGTTGGTCAGGGATCGGGCTTTCCTGGGCACGGCCAAGGGGCACCCCAATGTGGTTGCATTGTGGCTTCCTAGTTCCTATTGGAACCAGGTCTGTTTGTGGGCTGGGATCTGTGCTGTTCCCCGAGGCCCAGCTACAGACCGCATATCCCAAATCTCAGAAGCCCTCCATGCTGGATGCTTGGCACAGCACCCCCTCCAGGCCTGCCCCCTAGCTCTACCCCGCGGCCCAGTGGATGCCTGGGGCCATCCAAGACTGCCAGCCCCTTGAGGCCCAGCCCTGGGAGAGAAGGACGAGGGGCTCTGGCACACCCAGAAGGCATGACGGTGCAGGCCTTGGCTGTCCACTTTGTTCTTGCTCAGGTCCAGCCATTCCAGGTTGGGCAGCCCCAGGAATATAAGGGCCATGATGGTGGCGATTTCATTCTCTGTGCATACACAGGGCAGCCATATTCGGCACCTGCCTTCTGCCCTTCTGAACCTCCCACTTGAAGCCGGCTCTCCTGACTGTCCTGGGCCAGGGCATCTTCTCTCTGCCATCCAGGACCCTGGGGGCTGGGTGCTGGAAGAGAGAGGCCACCTACCTGCCAGGTAGAATGTGGTCAGGTCAGGGTCAGTCAGGGCAGGGACGTGCTTCATCTTGACACTGCCATAGGCAATGGCTGCCTGGGCCAGGAGGCATGAGGCTGGCAGGGAGGGCGTGGCCAGCTCCGCGGTGCCCAGGTCTGCAAGCCCAGGCCCGTGCCCTCCCCTGCTTCCCAGCTTTTCCTGCCCACAGCCTCTGCTTTGCTCCTTCTGCTGGTGCTTGGCCTCAAGCCTGGACTGGCAGGAGGTCCCTGGAGGAAAACAGAGGTGCCCTGGCCTGGTCACCCATAACAAAGGAACCCTGAGGGGCAGGGGCTTGTCAGGGACAAGCTGGGAAGGGACATGACTTTGGAGGGGTCCCCTCGTGCCTCACACATGAAGGCCCTTGGTTTGTGCACACTAAGAATGGTGCAGGACCTCTGTGGCTGCTGACATTGCACCTGTCTTGGCCAGCCCTCACCTTTGAGGGGGCTTCCTGGGCTTGAGGCCCCTTCTGGCTCCCCAGCCTCCTGCCTTTCTGCCCCGGCTCTCCCACTCTGTGCCTAGCTCCTTGTTCAGCCTCACTCCTTCCCCAAGGCCAGTGTGTGTGACTCCTTCCTCAGAGCCAACCCTGGCCGTACAGATGCCCTCCAGTCGGGGGTGGAGGGCTGGATGGGGCTTCTAGTGGGTCTGTCCTTAGAGTCAGGCCACGCCTACGGCCAGTCCAGCCACCTGTCCTCAGGCCTGGGCTGCACCTGACCTGCAGAGGAAGCCAGTGTGGGCCAGGGTGGCTGGGACTCCCACAGGGCAGGGGCCCTGGCCTTTCCCCCCTGAGCTGCCCTGCCTACCTCTCAGAAGGGAGCCAGCTCTTTTCTGCTGCTGGGCAGTCCTGAAGTCCACTGGGACCCAGCAGCAGCTGGGGGACCTTGGATTCTACTTCCCCTCGCTCTCCCCAGCATTGCCTCAACAGCTCCCATCCCCTGGTGAACAGGGGCCTTGAATATGCATCCTACAGATGGCCTTTGGGGAAGTAGAGGTGCTTGGCATCGTTTGCTTTTGGAGGAGGCACCCAGTGAGTGACTGAGTTGTTGGGAGACAGGCAAGGCTGGAGGTCACCTTGAGGGGTTGTCAGTGACATCAAAGGAGGGATGATGACCCTAGGGGCCTCCCCTGGTCCCTAGAGCCAGCAGCCCATGGAGTGGGGCCTGAACCAACCCAACCGGCACCACCTATTATGCCCCTAGGCCTGGGGTGGGGCCACCAAACGCAGTACTAACCTAGGAGACTCAGGCCATACCTGTAGGGCTTTGTCCAGCAGCCTATGAACCCTGATCTGTCAGCTACCCTCAGACCCTACCCTTCCCGGCTTCCTGGGCTGTGCCCTGACTCAGCAGCTTTTGAGTCAACTCCCAACCCAGCAAAGCCTGGTCGTCTTCCAGGTCTTCCAGCCCTCCCCTGGCTTGTCCGAGCACCCCAGGTGGGCAGTCTTGGAGGGCTGACTTTCTCCCCCTCTGCCCAGCTCTGGGGGTGCTCTAGTAGCAGGCGCCAGCTACTCACTGTCATTGAAGGACCTGGGCAGCAGCTGCAGGCTAGGCAAGCCCGTGGGGGTAGGTGGGGCTGTGGGCTCTGCCAGGGCCTCTCAAGAACAGCACTCCACCCAAACAGCCAGGACGGGGGGCAACGCACTCCTCGTGGCCCCCCTGGGCAGGCCAGCAGAGGGGGCGAGGAACTGGGAGTGGCAGACCGGTGGTCACAGTGGGTTTGCCCGAGCTCCTAGCCCTGGCTGTTGTGCTTGAAGCTGCCCTCCCCAAGGAAGACCACTTTCTCCCAACCAAGCGCCTCCCCAGGCCTGGCCCCTATGTCCAGGCCCTGCTCCCACCTGACACTTTGCTGGCCCAATGTTCAGCTACTCCTGGAATGCCTGCATTGATTCCCCAATGAATGCGGCTCTGTCTGTGAGGCCCATGGAGGGGCAGAACACCCACCACAGGCCGCCAAGAGAGGGGCGGGCTCAGGAGCTACCTGGGCAAAACCTGAGAACCTGCCAACCATATGAGCTCCTGCTGTGGGCACCTATGGGAAGCCTCCCTGCTCTGGAGGGATGAGAACAAGGTGGGCAGGGCAAGGGCATTGAACATGCAGGAGCCCTGGCCTGCAAGCCCCCAGCACTACTGGGCGCTGATCTGCCTTGGGGTGGGGCTGGCTCCCACCTACAGCTGGGTGGCTCCTACCCTCCAGGCCTCTGCCCTCTCCTCTGTAAAATGGCGGGGGGCAGGCTGGATGTCATGGTGACCCCCATTGGAACATGTGTGTGCTGGGCACTGCCTGGGCACAAGGCCATCTCACAGGTCCCCCGACAGGCCCCGGATGTGACTCTGTCAGACACTGCCCCAGTGCCACCATTCCCCCACACACCCTGTGGGTCACAGGGGCCCTTGTGGGTCAAGATGGCAGGAGGCTGGGCCTGAGGGAAAGCGCTGCTAGTGGATACAGGAAAGTAGGTAGCAGGGCTCCCAGGCTTAGAAGAGGTTCACATAGCTTCCGTAACAGCCCTTGTGAGGACACCCACACTCTCTACTCTGGCAGCTGGCCTGGACATTGACCAGGGCGTCCTGTGGCCCTGGCCCTAAAGCCAGCAGTGAGAGCTGAGGGCAGCAGGGGTGGGGACTGGAGTGGGGCACTGAGCTCCCCACATGGCTCCTGGGGCCAGCGCTGAGGAAGCTTTTCCTACAGCTCTGTCCAGTGTTGACTTATGTTTGGACACGATCTGAAAAAATGAGTTAATTGTGGGCAAGGCTTGGGTGGAGGGGAGGGGGAGAGGAGGGGGAGG
>NW_022900951.1:127073879-127074144 GCF_012274545.1 Fukomys damarensis | reverse complement strand
GGGAGAGGAGGGGGAGGTGGGGCTCCCAGGCTCCTCCATCTCCCAGGGGGCAGGCCAAGTCAAGGTGGGGAGGAAACCTGCCAGGTGCGTCTTGGGGGATCCCTTGGAACTGGGGAGCAGCAGAGGTATTGTGAGTCCCCACTCAGCCCAGGCAGGGTCCACGGCCACTCCTCCCACCCCTTCGTGCAGGACTCTGGTTTATGACCTGAATTTGGGACAGTGCCACACACAGACCAGAGACAGGGACTGTCTGGGATGAAGAAAT
>NW_022900951.1:127067321-127073740 GCF_012274545.1 Fukomys damarensis | reverse complement strand
TGTTGTGTGTGTGTGTGTGTGTGTGTGTGTGTGTGTGTGTGTGTGTGTGTGCGCGCGCGCGCGCGCTGTTGAAGCTGGGGGAGGGGAGCACTTAGGCACAGGAGGCCTGAGATGCTCCAGGGAGATGCCCCCCTCCCGCTCCCCCACCTCTTTACACAAGAGGAGAGAGGGGGTGGGGCTAGGACACTGCCTGAGGTGGGCCTGAAGATGCCCGGATGGGAGCCAGGGTACTGCCCCTCCCCCTGCCCGCCACGGATTCTGGAATCCTGGCCCCCTACCCATTTCCCCTGTTCTTGCCGCTCCCCAGGCGCTGACTAAACATCCTGCCATCTGGTTCCCATTAGCTGGGCTGGGGGGTGGGGGAAAGCCTGCTCCCAGGTTTCTCTGGCACAGCCAGCCTGGAAAAGGGAGGGACCCCTGCTCCTGCCCACCTAGGCAGGAAGGGGCAAGGCATGTGGGCTTTCAGTCCCCTGATTCACCCAGCCCCATCCTGGCTGCTCTTCTGCCAGCTGTGGGGCTTGTCTGGGTGGGCACCCGGGGAGTGATGACACGACTGTCACCCATTCTGTCCAGTCTGAGGGTGCCCAGCCATCTCAGGGATGGAACCAAAAAGCCAGCCTGTGGGAAGCTCAGCAGAACCCAGGGTTCCCAGCAAGTTTCAGTGTTGTCCTCCTTCTCCCTCTCCCCAAAAGCTCCAGAATAGAAGGACTTGGAGCCAGGCAGGGACCCTGGCCAGCTCTGATCCTGAGCTGGTGTTTGCAGTGCAGGGTGGGAGGGGCGCTGGGATTTTCCAGTAACCAGGATGAGGCCTGGGGCTTGCTGGAAAGAGCTCTTCTATGGGTTGGCCGGCCGGCTGTGTAATCTGTGAGCAAAGCTCCCTTCTCAATAGGGTGCTTCTTAGAAAGTTCTAGAATCCTCACTAGGGCAGCCGGAAGAAGTCCGCTTTAGATGATCAAGATCACATCTAACTGCCCACTTCCAGGTCTGAGGGCCAGGAAGGGACTCTTACTCCTTCCTCTCTTCCCCATTCCTTCCGTGCGGCCCACCCACCTCCTGTGTGTGCACACTTGCACTTGCACACCCTCTGCGTGTCAGGACTCTAGTTGGCGGCTGGAAGGCGGACAAAGCAATGCTTTTTACCTCTCAAGTGTCCTTGGAGCTGTACAGCTCTCATCAAAAGAGAACTGGATTCTTGGTCCTTGCTAGTGGCAACAGAGGGATTCCATCAGCAAGAAGAGGCTGGCCATGGTGGCTAGAGGGAGGGACGCTTTGGCAGAGGATCTGAGGAGAACCGTGAGGAAGTGAGCCCAGCAGAGATGTGAATACAAGAGATGGCAGTACAAAAAGAGCTCCAGCACAGAGCCCTCAAAAAGGAGGGCCAGCCCATGCAAAGGCCCTGAGGCGGGAAAGGACTTGGCTCAGTTTTAGTTGTACAATTTACTATATTATAAAAGGATCCTTGGGTGGCAGGGTGGAACACAGAGTCAGTGGCGGCACAAGGACAGAGGGAGGGAGCCAGCATGGCAGGCCCCAGGTGGAGGGGTGGAGTAAGGACATCATGGGGGCATGAGTCAACCTCACAGTGACCCATATCATGAGGTGGCAGTGCCATGAAAGCACATGGGCTCAGGGCCAAGGCCAGGGAATCCTGTTCTACAAGCCTACTGCAGGCCTACTATGCTGGTGGTGCTTCGGTAGCCCAAGACACACCCCTGGGGACTCCCAAAGTGAATTGAGTCTGTGTCACCCGGCGTTGGGCCACTATGTGTCCGTGTGGGCAGATGTGTGTGTGCAGCAAAGCTCGTGTCGGCAGAGGGATAAGGGGCTTCTGTCCTTTAAGATTTGAGAAGAAAATGGCCCAACTTTCTGTGCCCCCGTCCTGTTGCCAGCAGCCCTTCCCCAGAGGAAATGCATCTTGTTAGCACCGTGGAAACCTCTGAGGATCTGGTCCCAATTAGAGGGCTCTTCTTGGAGATGCTTTTGTGAGCCCAGAGACAGCAGCCCATTCAGATCTGACTCAGCTTGGGGCTTCTGTGCCTGAGGCCCAGCATCCATAGCAGGAATGAGAAAGAGCAAGAAGGAAGCCTCCGCAGGGATGGGGATGAGGTGGAGGGGTGCCATAGAAGGTATCCTATAGATAGTCAGGCGGGCAAAGGCTCCCCTGGGCTGGGTAGAGGAGCAGGGCCAGTCTGTACAGGGACCTCTTTCCCAGCCTCCTTCTGGGCTGCAGCTCCCCTTGTCCCTGTCCAAACCGCGGACTCCACTTGAGCCCCTTCAGATGGGCCAGGCACTGGGTAGAAGGCATGCTCCGGGCCCCTCCCCCGGCCCAGCCGCCTCTGAGTCCAGGTCCAGGACTGGCGCCCGCCTCCCCAGCTCCAGACATGTGACTCAGCCCCTGCGGCCCTGCCAAACCGTCTAGACCCGAGAGTCTCCCTGAGGAGGGGCTATCCCACCGCTGTTTCCTCCACTGACGGCCAGGATGAGAGGGATGGGGCTGAGAGGCCCCCCGCCACCCATACCAAGCAGTGTCGCCTGCAGCGTGGCAGAGAGGGAGTGCCCAGTCGGGGGTGTGGTGGGGGGACACACGCTCCCCTGAACACAAAAACCCCCATGGGCCCAGCACACCCTGAAATGGTAGAGCCTGGAGCAAGGGGACAAATGAAGACCTCAGCAATTGCCTCTCTCTGTCCCCATGCCCGTTCCCACCCCGAGGTCACGGGTGCCAGGTGCTCCCCAGGGCCCATACCATCCCACAGGCGCCAAGCTCTGTCCACACCCAGCAAATGCTGGCTAGACCCTGAGGACCCTCACTGGCCCTAGGCGAGCTGCCCAGTGTGTTCTTGTGGGGCCTGTGGCCGTTAGAGGTGGTGATGGTGGCACCTCCTTGGCTCTGGGCGCCCCTCAACTGCAGGGAGTAAGGGTGGGGCCCTAAGGCAGGAAGAAGCCCAGGGCAGGAGGCCCATGGGGTACAAGAGTGACCCTGCCTTGGGATACCCCTGGGGGGGCTGCCCTTGCCCCAGCACAGGGACTCAGGATGACAGGAAGAGGCCAGAGGTAGTATCCCCATCCTCAAGTACCAGTAGCTTCCCAGGTGGACATAGTCTAGGGTCACCAGGCTTCAGTCAGCTCTCGGGTTGGCGGCCTCATCCATCTGGAGCTGGGACCAGGGGCCACTAGATGCCCCCAAGCCCGCAGCCGTGGTAAGCCCACATCTGTGAGTCCCACAGTGGCAGTTACAGAATCCTTTGGCCTCATGGGACACCAGTAGTACATGCTTGGCCTCAGGGTGGGGGAATGACAGTCACATGAGAAAAAGTCAATGTTCTGCTTGTTCCAAGAACTTGTGGGTCTCAGTGCCCATGTCTAAATTTGGGGTCCCGAAGCCTTGAGGCTCTTTCTTGTCTTGTTTGCAAGGCCCGCCCCCCCTTCATGTTCTCCACTCCATCTGTCTGCATGAAGAGGGCGCCTTTTTGAGGGGGCTTCTGGCTGGCACAGGAGGTGTGGGTTGTGAGACCTGGGTAGATGGCTGATCACCAGCTCAGGGTGGCAGCTCAGCAGCAGAGAGGTCCAGGGAGGAGGGAGGAAGGAGAGTAGGGGGAGGACCCCAGGAGGGAAGGAAGGAGGGAAGAGGAAAGTGAGGAAGGAGGAGGACGAGGTGGTGGAGGAGGTGGAGGAGGAGGAGGTGGCGGTGGTCATGGCAACTTCCCACTTTGCTTGGCTTGGGGAGAGGCCTGAACTCTGGGCATCCTCAGCCGGAATTCAGTTCTCTGCCTCATTTCCTCCCCAGAGCCAGTGCCAAGCTTCTTACCCCATGTTAGGGTTCATATCTAGATGTCCCTCCCACAGTCTCCTCAGATCATAGGCAGGGCCTTTGGAAGATGATTGGATCACCAGGCTCAAAGCTGAGGAGGAGGCGTTCTCCAGGGTGTGGTCTGGAAGGGTTTATCTCCATTCCAGCCCCTCCCTGGACTCTCTGCTTCCTGCTCGGTGCTGCTTTGCAACCAGCCGACCATGGACCAAAACGTGAGCCAAAATCAACCTCTCCTTCCATAAACTGTGTCGGGTATTGTGCCTCACCTACAAGAAACTGACTAAGACACCACATAACTGAATTCTCCCTCTGACATCTCTCACACTCATGCATGCACACACGCACACACTTTCTCCCATTTGCCTTTTCTTCAAAAGCCTGCCATTACTGGGGAGCTTCTGGGCTGAAGAACGTGGGATGGAGCGAGGCCTCCTGGGGCTTCAGTCCTCAGCATTCTGGGCCCCTCTGCATGGGGTAAGATACATGCAGCAAAAGGGGGACTCCCCCGGACTTCAGCTTCCTCTGATCAGTGTTGTCCACTGGCTATGATTCCTGCTGCAACCTGTAGTCTGCTGCATAAGGCGAGCAGGAGCGCTCCATGACTTTCTCTTGTCCTGATACCCTACAAGGTCCTGTGACAGCCCCCTGCTGTAAGGCAGGGTGCCGACTCTGTGAGTCTAATTGTGTGGCCATACATTTCTGAGCCCACCACACAGATTGAGGGGCCTTACACCTCCACCACTGGCAAGTCCATCCCTGGCACTGTGGGGCCCGTGCCTGTCAACCGCTCTCATTTTCCAGCTCATTTGCCAAGCACTGACACGTGGCTAAAGGCCCTGCTGAGACCCATGGCCAAGTTTCCCCCATGATCAGGAGGTTGGCTTAGGCTGCATGTGATGCCCAGTTCTGTCCAAGGCCCCAGTCTCCCCCTCCAGGGCCTTCTGTAAGTCAAAGGGTCCTTCAGCCCCACTTTTTAGTTCTTCACCGCCCCCCCCAGGCCTCCCTCACAGTCTCTGGGCAGGACTGCCCCTTAGCCATTGGCCCACTCCCTCCTGCACTGTAGAAACCCAGCCCTCCACAGCCCTACCCACTTCCCTGGGCTTGCACACCTCCCAAGATGGGGAGCTGCCTCCCACTTCAGGCAGCCGGCTGGTATTTAGACAGTGCTTTCTGGGAGAAGTGCTTCCTGTGTTGAGTTTGAGTCTATGTTTCCAGAAGCTTCTACCACTGGGCCTCTTGGTTTCCCCTTCCCGAGAGGCCCATCATCCTGAGTCCCACCCTAGCCTCCAGACTTTCCAGTGGAGGATGCCTGGGAAGTGCCTGATCCCAGGAGTTCAGGCAGGGAGGCTATAGCCTGCTGCTGATCCTCAGTAGCTGTCAGGAGAACTGGGGGCATGGCCTCCACAACCTCTCCAGAAGGTGTTTGCCCCTCACGGCCCTTCTAGTCCCTCTGTGCCCCACCCGAACCATAGACAGAGCTGCTGAGTTTGGGGAAAGATGCTTGCTTAGTTTAGTGTACTGGCTCCTTGGATCTGGGTGGAGAAATGGGATTTTCTTTCAGAACACACAGCAGCTGGTTTCTTCCTCATCTTTAGAAGATGGGGGGGCAGCCACACTGTCGTGATTTCTCCCGCCAAATTCCCTAGTCCTAGGAAAGATCCACAAAAAACCCACAAGAATTTGAATGTCTGAGCTGGGGCTGTTACTGAAATGAAATTTTCTGCAAAGAAAAGAAGAAAAACAACAAGAGAAAGAGTAAAAACAAAAACCCCAGCAGTAATCCAAAGCCCCTTCCAGCCTTTCCCTTCTAGCAGGGCCCGAGGCGGCCACCGCAGGAGGGTAGAAAGGGGACTATTAGCTCAGCTTCGGAGGAGGCCCCATGACCTCAGTAGGGACTGAAATTCCAAACCTTTCAATGCTGAACTGGGCCCTGCCCCCTCCAGCTGGGCCTGTGTCAGGGCCCCCAAGGCCTGGCGAGGTCCCTTCCTGTTAGCCCCGACTCCTGCCCACGCCCACCTCCCAGGTCCCAGCAGGGCACTCTGCCTTGGGCCATGGCTGCTCATCTTCTCCAGGAGGTAGCGCGGGTCAGAGGGACAGGGACAGCTCTCCTCCAGCTCCTGCCTTGTCCAATCAGCGGGGCCTAGGGTTGCTGGCTTTGGAGCTGGGGAAGAGTAGGAGCCACAGGCCAGGGGCGGCCATAGCTGGGATGGGGGACGGGTGGGGAACAGGGTCCAGTGTGACAGTAGTGAACATTTAATGGTGCTTTTCACCTGCCAGCACCGTCTAAGGCATCTCATTGGAATTGTCACCTCGTTCCAAGGAGGTAGGTGTTCTCACCGTCCCCGTGAGGGGCAAGGCAAGGAGGCACAGAGAACTAGGTAGCTGGGCCAGTTACACAACTGAAATTCCCTCCAAGCACAGCTGATCAAGGGAAAGAGACAGCTCCTTCCTGGGAGATGGGTCAGGGCAGGAGCGCCCCCTTCCGGGGGAGCCTCGCCTCTCGACGTCGTGCTCCCCAGTCGCCGGTAGGGGCACTGCCAGCGGGGCCGGTGACGAATAACTGGACCCGGCGACCGCTTCCCCGCCGCCTCCAGTCCCACGCCTTTTG
>NW_022900951.1:127047501-127067220 GCF_012274545.1 Fukomys damarensis | reverse complement strand
GCTCCGTCCCGCCCGCCGCGCCGCCGCAAGAGAGCGCGGAGCTAGCGTGTGATTGGCAGATGGGCCAGTGAAGACCGCGGGTGGGCGGAACCCTGCTCCAAGCGGGAAAGATGGCCGAGGCGGCTGCAGCGTTCGCTCCGGGCTTTGGTGGCGATTATTGCGAAGATGAGGGTGACAGCCGTGTGTTCAAAGCGGCCTTGGAGGTGTTCAGAAAGCTGAAGGTGCCGTGGGCTTAGGGAGTTCAACCAGAGGGCTGGGGAGCGGGCAGGGCCCTGTCGGAGACACTCACGGGCTCGCTGCGAAAACCGGCGATGCCACGCGGCCCCTGTCCTGGGTGCCGGCCGCTCGCTCTTGCCCTGCAGCAGGCGGCATGCGCCATCTCCCCTCCCCGTACGCCCTCCCTCTTCCCCGCAGCCACAAGCGCAGAGACCTCTCTTGCTCCCCTTCCCCTTCCGCTCCACCTAGAGACCGGGTCTGAATCTCCCGAAGGCGCTGCTGCCACCCAGCAGAGCCCGGAGGGGTCCGCTTAAAGGCAGGGAGGCCGCAGGCTGCAGAGCGTGTGGGGTGAGGATGAGGGACCTCAGCTTGGCAAGAAGGAAGGAAAGCCAGAGGGATGCTGTAGTGGGCACCCTGCTCTGGCTGGCACCAAATGTGTGCGTAGGCAGGGGTCCTACACGCTAACAGAATGCCATTGCCAGCCCCCAGTGACTGGCTTCCCAATTAAGCCTCGGCCTTTCCTTTTCTTTGCTTAGGACCTGAAGTGTCCCTTGCTGGAGGGTCTGTACATCACAGAGCCAAACACGATTCATGAGCTGCTGTGCACGCCTTCGAAGTACCGCCTGGAGATCCTGGAGTGGATGTGTACACGGTAACACCCTCGGGGGTCCGCCTCGTGCGGCCCAGGAGAGCAGCTGCTCAGAGATGCTGGCCCAGCCATGCAGGGCTAGTCCACCTACCACCTTGGCACACTGGGCTGGGCTTGTGTGACTTCCTCACTGCAACTACAAGTTTGGAGGTTCAGGGTTGGCAGGGACCTGAAAAGTGTTTGATTTCAGTGTTTCTCGGACCGGGGAGCCAAGGGTCAGCTGTAGTGTGAAGTGTGCCTCTTGGATCTTGTGGCAGAGGGCAGTCCGTAGGGATCCAGTTTGGCCCTTGGCTCACCAGGTGGCTCTCATGTGGCAGCAGTTGTCAGCCCCTGTGCTGTGACCCTGTTTTCCAGTGCTTCCGGTCGGGGTGGTAGAGTGTGTGTCCTGTCTGAATATGTGTGCAGGAAGCAAAGCCTGCACACGAGGCAAAGGGAGCGCTCCTGACACCCTACTGGATGTCTGCTCTTGGGGAACAGCATGCCCAGGGGCACCAGGGGCCAGTTCCTCAGGCCTGAGCGCTTCCAGAAAACGCAGTGTTCTTTTACCTTGTGAGCATTCAGCTTTCTTTTTTCTTGGGAGAAGGTATTTCTTTTTAGTATTCACATTTCTGAAGTATTTTTCCCAAATAATGGTCAGACATAAAAGGCACCTGACACGAAATGAGCCATTTGAAAGTGATATTTGGTGGCAATTTAGTACCTGCACAGTAAGCCCCTCTAGGTTGTGGTGGGAGGCTCTCCAGACCCCTCAGCTCATGAGCTTTGCTGTTTCCCTGCAGGGTCTGTCCCTCCATGCAAGACAAGTTCAGCTCACTGAATGGGGCCCCGGTGGAGGCAAAGATCCAAGGTATGGCTATACGTTCCGGGCAGTCCTGAGATCTGGCACAGCATTTCTGCCAAGCTGGGGTGTGCTTTCCATCAGTGCTTTCTCCTGTGTAGGCCACCCCTGTGCATGTGCCTGTATGCTTCCAGAGTCAGGGCCTCCCAGGTTTGCAAGTTGGGGGAGCTCTCATAAGCACCGAGAACATGCAGGTCCTCTGTGGTGCTGCGGGTGGGGATGGCCATTCCTGCAGATGTCACCATGTTCTGTTTCCCAGCTGCACTGTCTTACCTGTGGCATTCCTAGAACTTTGGCTGCTCTCTGCAGGGTTCATCCTGCAACTTTCTTCTTTTTTCTTTTTCTTGCTTAAATCATTTCTTGGTAGAAACTATCTTGAACCTGGTAATGAAAATTAGACAAAGGAATCAGGCATAGTGGCACATACCTGTAGTCCCAGATATTTGGGAGACTGAGGCAGGAGGATGGGAAGTTGGAGACCAGCCTGGGCAACTGAGTGACTTAGTGAGATCTTATCTCAAAATAAAAAATAAAAGCAGGCCTGGGGGCTGGGGATGTAGCTCAGTGTCAAGGGCCTGGATTCAATCTCCAGTGCTCAAAAAACAAAAAGCAAAACAAAACAAAAAAAGCAAAAAAAAAAAAGCAAAAAATAAAGCCGTAGGAGATCGCTGAGAGGCTGGCACCCCCAAGGGAAGTCAGAGTTGAAGTCCCATGTATGCAAGAGCATGGTGGGCAACCTGTGGTTTTCCAGCAAGGAAACCAATGCCTGCAGAGGGGCAGTGATGGATGCAGGTCACACAGCAATAGGCACCAGAGCATGACTCCACCTGCGTCTGTGTGCACCAGCCGGGGCCCCTCAGCACCCTGCACATGGCTGGGGTTCTCCTCCGTTTGGGTGGTATTTGCAGTAACAGGGTCTTTGTGCTCTGACAGAGATGGTGAAGCTAGGCCACGAGCTGATGCTGTGTGCGCCGGATGACCAGGATCTGGTTAAGGTAAGAGGGGGTCCTCATCTCGCCCCACAGGGGCCATGCATGCTTTTTGCCCTGGGGCAGAATCTGGGGTGCTGGTGTGGGGATGGTGGGTTTTCTGCCCTAGTGGCTTTGAAGTTCCTGCGGCCTGGGTAGGTCGTTTCTCTAGGGAGCCTTGGGCAGAGACAGCTAGGCAGGCATCTCCCACATTGACAGACTCTGGCCCTTCCTCAGGCTGTCAGGGAGGGCAGTGGTGGAGGAGGCCCAGCTCTGGCTTTTGATGACCAAAGGAATGGAGAACGGCCTGCCTTCCCTGGATAACATCACCCTTGCCCAGCACCATCCTAGGTACTTTATGGACCAGTTGTTGCTACAGCCCCCTCGGTGGTATTAACCCCATTTCACAGTGCTCATGCTGGCCGGGCCAGGCCTCCAAAGGTGAGCTCTGCAGCTCTGAACTCTTAATTCCAATGTGGCTGCACTCCATTTCTCTGGCCGCTTCAGTGAGTGCTTTTGTTCTTTCAAATAGTCTCAAATTTCGGAGTAGGTTTAGGTTCCCAGCAAATTTGAGCCTGAAAGTACCAACATTTCCCTGCCTCCTCTTCAGGCCTCCTCCCTTGTTGTCAGGATTCTGCCCCAGGGCTGCACATTTGTTACAACTCATGGAGACATCCCCTAGAGCCCGTGTAAAGTTGCTACCTGATTGTTACTATCTTTCCTGTTTCTCTGTCGATGTTTTTTCCTATTTTATCTTTTGTTCTCTGTTCATAGTTGGCTTTCTTGAGCATTTTTAGGAAGGCTGCTCTGAAATCCTTGTCATATCACCCCAACCTTGATGTGATCTTGTCCTTGGCATCTGTTGATGTCTCTTCCCATACAAGTTGCATGTCTTGTGATTTTTTTTGCGTGTGTGTGCCAAGTGATTTGGGATTGCTTCCTGGACTCTGGCTATTTTGTTTTTTTTTTGGTACAGGGGATTGAATTCTACCTTGCTTTCCAGGCAGGTGGCGGAACCACTGAGCTACATCCCTGGCCCCACAGGTTGTTTCTTGCTGGCTTGTGTGGAACACAGTGTTTAAGTATTCTTGGGGGTGCTGAACCTGCTGAGGTTGTAGCAGTGAAGTCTGGTGCTCCTTGCCTGCTTGTGCTTCCGGTGTGGGTGTTCAGCTTCTTCCAGGCCACTTGTGTGTACCACCCAGTGCTCAGCCTGGGACTGGGCCCCTGGCCTCTCCCTGGCTTAGTATCTGATTGGGCCCCCCCAGGGCTGAGACCAGGCTGTCACAGGCAGATCCTTGGGGCCACCTTCCTGAGCTCTTTTTTCTCCACCAGCTCTCTGACACTTTGTAGTTCCATCCACTGGCCATATGCCGCCCACCTCCATGGCTTGGTGCTGTGGCTTTGCAGCACCCTGAATGGAGAAGGGTTTCTCCTGCATTGGAGTTGGGCTCCTGTGTTTTTTTCTCTTCCTGGTTGCTTTTGTTGCTACCCCGCAAGCTCTGAGTGAACAGAGAAGAGGCAAGGCCAGGGGCGCCCCTATTCTCTCTGCACTTTCCAGGTTCTCTTCTCTATTCCTTGGAGCAGAATGAACGGGAGGTTCTGTCCTGGAGGTCTCTGTCTGTTCTGCAGCGCTGCCTTCTGGGCCTCTGTCTGGGCTGAGTTTACTCAGCGCACGCTGGAGGGAGAAGCATGGCAGTGAGTGCCAGGGGCTCTGGCCTGCCTGCCCACCTGCTTGTTGGCACTCGCTGTGCCCTGGGCCTTCTGTGGGAGAGAAGGATGTGTGTCATTCCTCTGCCCCACTTGCAGCTGGACCCTTTCCTTACTCTAGTCTTTGCATGTTTTTTATCGTGGTGAAGTGGACGTAATATAAAATTTACCATTTCAACTCTCTTTTAAAAGTTTCCCAGCAGGCTCTATTCTTTTACGTTTTTTTAAATCGTGACATGTACATAAGGTAAAGTTGACCATCTTTGCCATTTTAGCATAGTCCAGTGGCATTGAGCACGTTCATGGTGTGCTGCCATTACCACCACCTATCTCCAGGCTGAAACTGTACTCTGTGCTTAACTCATTTTAGCGTCAATTCAGCAACATTTAGTACGTTCCCAGTGCTGAGCAATGGCTGATTGTAACTCGTTCCAACACTCTCCCCACAAAGGAGACCTTGTACCCGGCCAAGTAGCAACTTCTATTTCCTGTTTCCCATGGGCGCTGATGGCCTTCGTGACCTGTCCCCGCATCATCTCAATGGTGTTCTGCACTCTGTGACGTTGGGTGACCACTGCCCTCTTCCCACAGGGGAAGAAGATACAGATGGCAATGTTCCATTTGTTCTTGCTCTGTCGTCCCAGATTGTAGTCGGGATTATCAACCTGAGACTCCTAAGATACACACATTCTCTTGCCTAGAACAAGGGTGCCTGGTTGTAATCAGGCCAGAGGAAATGTGCAAGTTGGGCCAGGAACACTTTGTCCCAGCAGGGAGCAAGGCAGCCATCTGAAATTTAGGGTGACATCTGAGGGACTCTGGAGCCAACTAGCAGGAGGCACCCTTAGTGGCCAAAGAGGGGGCTCACGTCGATACCATGGGCACAAAGGCCGCAGTAGACGGCAGCCCTTCACATGTCCTAAAATCCAGGAGTTTGTAAGGATATTTAAAAAGTCATTATTTGACACCAAAAGCAAAGCAACAAAAGGAAAAACAAATCACTTGGTCTTTATTAAATTTAGGCACTAAGCTGGGTGTGGTGGTGCACACTTATAATCCCTGCACTTGGGAGGATGAGGCAGGAGGATCACAAGTTTTAGCTCAGCCTGGGCAACTTCGTGACACCCTGTGTGAAAATTTTAAAAGGGGCTGGGGGTGTAGATCAGCACCCCTGGGTTCCATGCCTAGTACCAAAAAAGAAAACATGTGCACCAAAACTTAAACATAAGTGTCAACAGATATTTAATAGCCAGAAAGTGGAAATAACCCAGATGTCCCTCAACTGGTGAATGGGTAAACTAATTTTGAGCACTCGGGAGTAAACGACAGGTGTGTGCCGCTGCGTGGGCAATCCCAAGGACAAGGACGCTAAGTGAAGCGAAAGTGGCCAGACAGAAGAGGCACAGAGTATAGGGTCCCTCCCATGGGAGATGTCCAGAGGTGGCCAGTCCACAAAGGCAGGAAGGATCAGGGTGCTTGGCAGCCTGTGGGAGGGGGTAATAGGGAGCGACTCCTAATGGGTCTGGGGCTGCTTCTCAGAGGCTAGGGATGTTCTAACATGTGCAGCGCTGCACTACCCTAACAGCCACTGCTCCATGTACTTGGAAAGGGTGAATTGCATTGTCTGCAAATCAGCTCAGCAAAAGGTATCAGTGCAGCCAGATGGAAAGAGGCCATTGGAGGCCAGTGAGTGGAAAGGCCCTGGGGTGGCGGTGCTTGGTCACTTTAGGCTTCGGTACAATGGAGGGAGTGGTCAGGTCAAGATGGAGAGCAGTTGGGTGGATCATGTGACCCTTTGTAGTGTGGGGGGTGCCCAGACTGGTGGAGGTGTTGGTAGTGGCGGCTGCTGAGGCTCGCAAAGCCGGCTTCCCTTAAGTATGGCAGAGGTGGCTGTGGCTAAGGCACGGGGTTTGAAAGGTGAGGCAGGGGTGGCTGTTGGAGCCCCGCTGGCCCCCTGTGCAGCACCCAGGCAGGCCTAGCTGCTGGCTCAAGTGCTGGTGCTGGGAGAGAGGTGGGTGGGTTGGGGGCCTGGGAGGGCATGATGGATGCCTCACTGGGTGCTGGTGTGCCCTCGCTGGGGAGCAGACAGGAAATGGATGGGAGGCACCGTGTCGGGGGCCCAGTGTGGAGCAGACCTTGGGGCGTGTCGTGGTCAGGCCCTGGCCATGTAGAAGGGACCTGGGTGGTGAGACTTGTGGTGTTGGAGAGCTCACAGGGTGAGGGGGACAGGCTGAGGCTGCCCAGGGGAGTCAGCGCTGTGGCCACAGCTGGGCTATCCTGGGCATTGGGAGCCAGCTCTCTGCTTTGGAGGTGACAGTGGGTAGGGGTGTCCCCGCCTGGACCCCCAGTCGAAGCTCTGTGAGGTCCCAGGGGAGGTCACTGTCACGGTTCTGTGTGGGCTGTCTCCCGCCTAGACAGTGTCCCACCGTCTAGCCCATGGCTGCCCTGGGAGGGTATCCCTGAAGCAGATCAACCAATGGCAGGCTGAGCTTGTGGAGGTGGACCTGGTCACACAGGCGGTAGCTAGGCCTGTGGGCAGTGGCAGCAGCTGCAGTTGGGCACTCAGCACCACAGACAAGGAAGCATGCTGTCCCCAAGTCCCCCTCTGCCTAGGAACCTCCTGTGCCTTTGGTGCCCACTTTTGGAGCAATGGCCTCTTGCAGGGCCTTTTTGGGAGTTGCCAGCTGAGTGACTCCCTTCTGTTGCATTCTTCTGAGCAGCCTTGTCTGGGCAGGGCCGATGGGGAGGTGAAGTTGAGAGCTGACAGAGCTGGCCCTCTGATGCCCTGCTCATCCTTGGCTTCCTGGGGTGGGCATGGCTCCTCAGGTTGTATTGGGTCCTGGAACCAGTGACTTTCTGGAAGGACTGCCCTGCGCTTGTGTCCTGGCAGTGCCCCATGGGAATCCTGCACACCTTCAGGCAGGTGGGCAGTAGGAGATGGGATCAGCCTTCCAGAGCAGCTACTTGGAAGCCTGGGGTCCATGGCTGCTTAGCAGGCTACCCCCAGGGGCCTGTCGTGCTAGCTGGGTGGCTTCTGTGCCCCGGCTGGGTGGGTGATCTGCTAGAACAGCCACCACTGCTTTCTGCCTTAGCAGGCTCTGCTGTGGGCCACACACCCACCCATTAAGCTGTATGGATTCCAGTGTGGTCCTGGGTGTTGCTGTGCCTTCCTGAGGTGGGGCCCAGCAGGGAGCGCTGGTGGCAGCAGTCCCCAAGGCCATAGTCAATGAGCCTGGGGGAGAAGCTGCTGGGCATGGATGGGGAGCTGGGGGAAGTCCGGGCAGGGGACCTGCTTGGCTCTGGCCACAAATATGTGTGGCTTTCCCTGCCCAGGGCTGTGCCAGTCCCCGGAAGCAGCTGCAGTTCATGGGCCAGATGCTTGATGCCGTGCAAAGCCTGGCTGTCGGATGCTCCAGTTACCCCAGGTAAAGATCCCAGCAGCCCACATGGGGCCCTGGCCTGGCTGTCCTGTGACCTAGGTACGGATCTCCTGGGGGGTCTCACCATCCCTCTCTGGTGGCAGCAGTCACATGGTGGTCCGGGAGCTAGAGGTGTCAGTCCCCGGAAGCAGCTGCAGTTCATGGGCCAGATGCTTGATGCCGTGCAAAGCCTGGCTGTCGGATGCTCCAGTTACCCCAGGTAAAGATCCCAGCAGCCCACATGGGGCCCTGGCCTGGCTGTCCTGTGACCTAGGTACGGATCTCCTGGGGGGTCTCACCATCCCTCTCTGGTGGCAGCAGTCACATGGTGGTCCGGGAGCTAGAGGTGCAGGCTGAGACAGGACACCCCTCCCTTGTGTGACCCAGTGGCTGGTGTCCTGAGGTCCCAGATCATTGCCCAAGGTCCCGGGTTGTCAGCACTGGGGGCTTCAGAGAAGAGAGCCCAGGCACATTGGAGGAGAGCAAATGAGTGCCTAGGTGCCCCCGTCAGTGGCGCCAAAGCAAGCAGAGGCTGGGAGAGATGCAGAGCAGTAGGGTTCGGTACCGTGCTCTTCTGCCGGCTCTCCTTTACCTCTGGGGTCTTCCGCATGGGACCTCAGGCTTGCCGGGCCAGTGTCCCGGCTGTGATGACAGGGCCTGGACCTGCATTTGCAGTGTGAAGGAGGACTTCGAGGATGATGCCGAGAAGAATGAGGGACTGCTGGAGGAGTTCCTCTCCAGCGTGCAGCTGGAGATGCTTCTGAACCCCGAGTCAGACCCATGGCCCGTGGACATGCAGCCCGTCCTCAAGAACCAGGGTGACGACTGGCAAGGGTAGGTGTGGAAGACGGCCGCAGTCCTGGCCGCTCCTGTCTGCTCAGGGTAGGGTTGATGTGTGCAGAGAGAGCTGCAAAGTGCCCCTTCTTCCCCTGTAGGGCTGATCCCGTGGCCCAGTCGGAGACGGAGAAGGTGGCGGAACTGGCCAGGCAGCTGCAGGAGGGTGCGGCCAAGCTGTGGGCACTCAGGGCCGAGGTGAGGCTGTTGGCTTCTGGGGTTGTGGACCTTGAGGTCCAGGCCCTACTCTGAGTCCTGGGGCAGGGACGCCTCTATCCCTACCTGCTGGGTTACATGAGGTGGATGCTTCCTGTGATAGGAGCCAGGAGGCTCTCCTGGGAGGGAGGGTCAGCCCCAAGTGCCATGCTTCATGTGCCATGTCACAGGCAGTGCTCCTGACAGCCCTTTGGCAGGGCTCTTTTGGGGACAGAGACTGTGGCCTTGTGTGTGCATCAATGAGCAGCAGGTTAGAAGCTCAGTGTGGCTGGCTCTTGGCCTCTTGCTTATGGAGGCTGCTGTTCGGCATCCCGCCTGCCTGCTAGGTCTTATTATTAGCTTTCAAAGTTAAAAGGTTTTATTAGTGTACATTTGCTAGACTTTAGTAGTTACCTTCACTTGGGGGAATTGTTATACATTGTATATCATGTCCTGATTGTTTCTGATCTGCCCTGGTCCTCTTTCCTGTCTCCACCTCGCCTGTCCACTGTAGAAGATGTGGGCTGGCCAGGCAGGGTGGCCTATCACTGTCCCCGATGGCTTTGCAGAGCTTGGAGCAGCACAAGGCTGGGGAGGCTGTGGGTGGTGCCGATACCAGCATGCTGGAGCAGAAGCTGAGCCTGGTCATCTCTGACTTCAACCAGCTGGTCCTGGCCTTCATCCAAGTGTATGACAACGAGCTGGGGGAATGCTGCCAGCACCCGGACCCCAACCTCCACCCATGTGGCCCCATTGTCCAGGCTGTGTACCAGACTCTCACTTCCTGCAGCCAAGTAAGGACCCTGCTGTCCTTTCCTCTCCCTTTGGGCCCTTTCCACCATGCCAAGAGCTCACACCTACCTGGGGACCCCAGAGACTTGAGGTCTGGAATGAGTTTGGGCTCCCCGAGCCAGTGAGCCAGTGTGTCGAGGCCGGGCCTTGAGCTTCTGACCCGGGCTCTCAGTAGCTTGCGGCAGACATTTTGTGGCGTGCGGGGAGGTGCCTAGGTGGTAGCAGGGAGGAGAGCTGATGTAGATGTTGTCCCTAAGAGGTCACTGTGGGGCATCAGCTGAGCCCCTGAAGGGCTCTGTGCACTGCCTCTCTCGGGGCCTCCTTCACCCGGCTCCCAGCTCCTGCCTTTGAATTGGCCTTGCGTATGGGGGGTCTGTGCCTGTGAGCTAGCCCAGACCAGGCGGGCTAAGCTGACTAAGTAAATGTTTGCTTGTTCCGTTGTTCTGTGGTTCAGATCCTCCGGGCTGGCCAGCTTTGCTTATGATCCCTGTGTTGCCATGTGCACATCCTGACATTGGCTCAAGGGTTCTGTATGTTTATTTTGGGTTTTTACCAGAAAGGCTCTAAGACATCCCAACCTCAGGCCAGTGTGACACTCACACAACAGGGGCCGTTAGGGCATAGTCCTCGTTCCTAGCGCAAAGGCGGTTTTTTCTTTGCATATTTTGTTCTGCCCTACCATTTGCTTGACTTGGGTGGGATAGCACGCCATGCTGCCATGTCCCTAGGCACTGAGGGTTGCCAGGGAGCTGTGATAGTGTGGCAACCCCAGTGGCCGGGATGACAAAGCCTCGAGTTGTGTTGGCAGTGCTAGCCGTGGGCTCTGGCCCTCGCCCATGGTTCTCTGTCACGCACTCAGCGTGAGGTTGGGTGGGAAGTGGGAGGTGCCACCTGCAGGTAAGTGCCACACATGCCCTTGCTTCCTGCCAGCTGTTGAAAGCAGTCGAGGAGGTCACGGGTACCTCTGCGGAGGCCATGGATGCGGTGAAAAGACAGGAGAAGGAGCCGATCTGTTGGGATGGCAGCAGCTCTGTGATGAGCCTAGGTACGTGATCGCAGCTGGTGTCCTGGCGTCACAAGGTGCAGTACCCGCTTGGCTTAGGGCCTGGCTCAGGTATGGTCTCATCTTTCGGTGCCTCACTGGCCCTGGGGGAGCACTTGGGGGCTGGCCCTTGGGAAGTCTTTTTCTAATTGCTGCTTTCCTTCTCCTGGAAGAAATGCTTTTCATGGATTCCAAAAGCAAAAGATCCCTGGTAGGAAGGTAGGGGGACTCAGGGATGTGTAGAAGTGAAAACCAAAGGGATCCCCACTCCTGCAGCCCAGAGGTGGTCGGTGTTGGTATAGAGGTGTTTCCTGTTCTCGTTCCTATCACTGTGTCACTTGGAAGCGTGACCCTGACATACATATGCTTTTCCATCGCGTCTGTCCCCTTGGGCTCATTATCAGCATTCCCAGGGCCCTAGTGATACATTTCACTGTCAAGCATGAGTCCCCTTCGTTAGTTGCCATTGCTGAGTCTGTGGGTTGTTCTGTTTTTTGCTGTTATGCATTGTTGTGGTTTAGATCTAGAAAGTCCCCAAAGGCTCCCTGGCCAGAGGCAGGGCTGCGTGCAGGTAACTGGCTCATGGGGTGCTGTGCTCATCTGGGGATCGGTGTTGGATGAGCTCAGGGCCGAGTGTGGGGGCTCTGGCTGGAAGAGGCAGGTGTCTGGGAGTGTGTATTTCACAGGTGTGTCTCCCTCAGTCTCTGCTCCCTGGCTACCTTCAGGGAAGCAGCTCTCCTCCTCTGTGCCCTTCTGCCATGATGTTTCCGCCTCGGAGCTGGCCAACTGTACTGAAAACATGAACCACATCTCTCTTTTATGTTGTGGGTGATGGGTGTTTTGTCCTAGTGACAGGAAGTGACCAAGACGCAGGATTTATGATAGTGAAAAGGTAGAAATGACTTTAAGTCCTGCATTAGCAGTGCTCTCTAAGGAACGGTTTACTGTGGTAGGACAGGAGCCACTGTTTAAAGCATTGGTTACGATGACATATTGTAAAATGTTAAAGGAAAAATACAGATTGGGAAACAAAATAGCAGTACGACCTCACCTTTCTAAAGGAACAAATAAGCGAATGAAATCCCTGAAGGAAATGAGCCAGCATACGGACATTGCTTTTCTCTGCACTGGCATCAGAGGTGGCCCAGTTTATTTCTTTAGCCTTTTCTCTCTGGTCTGTCGCTGAGGCTGTTTCTGCCCTTGGTTATCCGTCTTTGACAAAAGGACACAGTGAACGTGTTCAGACGTAGCGCGTTATCCTCATTTTAGCATCCTACCTTGCACGTGTGCCCGTGTCATGTTAATGGACCAGGCGATCAGGCCACGTGATTGCCGTCTTACTTAGCAGCACTGGGTTTGATCCTTTCAGTTGTGCTATTGGATTGAGGCAGAACTGTCTCTGAACTTAATTTTAATTAAACTTTTCCTGTCTTCTTTAACTGCAGAAATGTACATTTTAAAAGTTTGGTCTTTTTTAAAGAAGAAAAGGAGCATTTTAAGAGAGCCTTGACTGGCAAACCCAGCTGGTTTGGATGTTTTCCCGGTTCTGGTCAAATCGCTTTATTCCAAACCAGGTGATTTCAAAGTGGGCATTTGGGTCACCACAACCAAGATGGGAAACGAGCACGGCTACCACGTGTGCTTCCTGGCCCCTGGCCCCCTGCTGTCCCAACCTGACAATCGTTTCTTTGTGACATTTGTGTGCACTGTTTGTAATTTGCTCATCCCATTCCCATGCGGCACAGGTCTGCCAGCTTTTTAAGTTGAGGATTAGGCAGTAAATATTTTCAGCCCGGTGGGCCCGGCGGTATCTGTGGCACTCTGCAGCTCAGCTGTGGCAGCGGGCAGGCAGCCGTGGAGGAAGGTGAGCGAGTGAGCGCAGCTGTCTGGGAACATTTCTCCTCCCTGTCTGCTGTGTGTCGCCTCCCGCCCGTCGTGTTCTGCCACTTGGCCTGCGTGCTGCCGGCTTTGTGTGCCGCTCTGCCTGGTTGTGCGGGTCTGCGAGGACCGCTGCATGAGCGTGTCGGCCGTGGCCCCCGTGCACGTGTGGCCAGCTTCCCTGGGGCCCTTCCTTCCAGCATGGCCACAGTCCCGGGGACCCTTGCTGTGTCTGTCTTTCGAATTGGTGCCTGTTGGGTGGTATAAAAGGTGTTTCATTCGTCTTTGGCATTTCTCTTATTTCTAACAGGGTTGTAGCTTTTCATACACTACTGACCAGTGAAGTTTTCTCTTTCATTGAAGTACCTGTTGGAGCTTTTCTTGGTTCTCTGTTGGGCTTGTTTGTCTTATTTCATGGATATGCAGTCCTGTTTATATTCTATAGGGGTCCTGAGGTGTTCATGTTTCCCCACTCTCCCTGAAGACCTTTTATGTGGTGTTTTCATATATAGTAGATTTTTTGGGATACATTTCATTTTATCCCATTCCCTCCTCAAATCCCCTCTCCTCCCTGTGCGCAAAAGCTTTGTTTCCATTTTTTCCTTCTATTTTCACTTTTTTCCTTGTCCCTTCCTTTCTCCCTCCCTCCTCCTCATTCCCTTTCCCACTTCCCAACATCCATTATGCATCTCAGTCCTTATTTCCACTTTTGGTTTCTCACATCAGAGAAACAATGTGGCATTTAAACATGGGCGTCCGATTTATCTCACTTAAGAGTATGGTCTCAAGGTCCATCTATTTGGCTGTAAATGTCTGAAGCTCACCCTTCTTTATGGCAGAGCAGTACCTCATTGTGTATATAGTAGATTTTAAATTTTTAATTTTTTAATTAATTACTTTTTTTTGAGACAGGGTCTTGCTATATAGTTCAGGCTGGCCTTGAACTCACTATGTAGCCCAGGCTGACTGATGTCCAACTCATGGTGATCCTCCTGCCTCAGCCTACTGAGTGCTAGGATTATAGGCATGTGCTACTAATGTACAGCTAGTAGATTTTAATTCAAATGTAGACTTTCCTACTCCAGTGTGATACAGTGTTCCAAAACCTTTAGAGCATTACTGTCTGTGGTTGGGTTAGTAATCTTTCCAGAGTTGATTTTTGTGTATGATGTCCTGTGGGGGTCCAACTTCAGTTTATCCTATGAGGATACAGTGTCCTAGCACCATTTAATGGAAATCTATTCTTTCCCTCATTAGTTTCAAATAGCATCACCTCTTGGAGGGGAAGTATGCATACATATGTGGGTCTCTGGGTTCTCTAGTCTGTTTCTTTCTTTTTCCCTATCCTTGAACTTTCACCATATATTAGAAGATTAGAAAACAAATGGCAAAATAAGCTCAAACAAAGAAGGTAAAGGTAGTTTCTTTAGCTTGTTCCTCACATCTCTGTCCCTGTCTCTGTCTCTCTTGTGTTGGAGATTGAGCCCAGGGCCTTGCACATGCAGGCAATAGCTCTACCACAGAGCCACACCCCAGCCCTATTTTTAGTAATAGTTTTACTGAGCTATAACTCATGTAACAAATTCACCCTTTTATTTTTATTTTTTAATTTTTTGTTTGTTTTTTGAGACAGGGTCTCACTACATAGTTGAGACTGACCCGGAACTCACTATGTAGCCCAGGCTGGTCTTGTACTCACAGCGATCCTCCTGCCTCAGCCTCCTGAGTGCTGGGATTACAGGTGTGCGCCACCATGCCCGGCTAAATTCACCCTTTTAAAAGTGTGCAATCTGGTTTTTTAGGCTATTCACAGAGTTGTACAACTATCACAACTAAGTCCACAATATTTTCATCGCCCCAAAATGAAATTCCATACCATTAGCAGTCACTTGCCGTCCCTCCAGCTCCAATCTCTTCCGGACATCCTGTAAATAGACACATACAATATATGGTCTTCTATGTCTGGCCTCTTACTGAGCGTCTGCCTTCAAGGTTCATTCACATAGTGCACGCCACTTCATGGCTGAATAATTCCCGTCGTGTGGATTGATAGTCCATGATCATCATCCCTCAGTGGGCATATGGCTTGTTTATGTCTGTTCTGAGTAATGCTGCTGTGAGCATTGGTATGAGTCTGCACGTGAGTGTTTTCACTTCTCGGGTCTACACCTAGGCGAATTGCTGGCTCATATGGTGACTTCATGCTTAACTTCCTGAGGGATTGCTAGCCTGTTTTATCCATTCTGCCAATCTGTATCTTTTGATAGGGTTTTTAAATTATTTTACATTTAATGTAGTTAATGCTGTGGTGGAAGTCACATCTGCCATTTTGTTCTTTATTTTCTATAATTCTCAAATCTTAATCCTTCTGCTATTGCTTCTTTAGTATTACATAGCTATTTTCTAGTCTACCATTTTAACCACTTATCAGTTGTGTACATACAGGACGACCAAAAATTGTATATTTTTGTTAATTTTTATAAGCTAATATAACAGGATATATAAAAGTGACAATTTTATCAAATTTATTGAATACAAGAATTGACTGGTTGAAATGACACCTGCCTGAGTGACACTTGGGAAAGTCAGTATAGAGACAAATGCATTGCCTGAGTGACACTTGGTGTAAGCTGTTAAGTGGTTAATTTCCTTATCATTTCTTTATTTTCTTAGTGGTTGTCTTCAGGATTACAGCTAGCAACTTAGAACAACCTAGTACCTAGTTAATTTCCGTAGTATACAGGGCCAGGGATTTAGCTCAGTGGTGTAGCTGCCTGCCTCGCAAGCTCAAGGACTAGAGTTCGATCCCAGTACCAAAAAAATAATAAACATTAAAAAAAATTCAGTAAAATACAAAAGCTTTGCTCTAATAAAACTTCTTTCTTTCTTTCCTTTTTTGTAGTATTTTTTACACATTACAGCTTTATATATTGTATTCCCATCAAAACAGACTTCTGATTATTGTTTCATGCAGTTGCCTTTTAAATTAAATAGTAGAAGAGTCACAAAAATGCACTTCTACACACTTTTATATTTGCCTATATTGTTATCTTCATTGGAGTTCTGTATTTCTTCCTGTGGACTGGAATTATTATCTAGTGTTCTTTCATTTCTTTCTTTCTTTTTTTTCCCTCATTGAGTTTATTGGTACATTTTAGGTATACGGTACAGTTGCATTCATTATTGGGATCTTGTACCTTTACATGACAGGTCTTGGTTCTCATTTTTTCCCCTTGTCCCTGCCCTCCCGTCACCCCCTCCTCTCCTCCCCCTTTACAAACACTTCATTTCCATTTTTTCATTTTCTCATATTTTTTTTCCCTTATTAGCTTTCCACTACCCTTCCCACTTTCCCTACACCTTTAGCCCCTTTCTTCCTATTTCACATTGTCAGTTTAGTGTTCTTTCATTTCAACCTAGAGAACCACCTTTAGTATTTTCCGCAGGGAAGGTCCACCAATGACAGATTCTCTTGGTTTTCATTCATCTGGAAGTGTCTTAATTTTGCCATTATTTTTGAAGGATAGTTTTGCTGGGTATGGAATTTCTGGTTGACAGTTCTTTTCTTTTAAACTTTTAATTTGTCATCCTACTTTCATTGTTCTTTAGAGCTTCTGCCATGGAACTAGCTTTTAATCATACCAAGGATTCTTGCACGGGATGGGTATTTTCACTTTCTTGTTTTCATAATTCTGTTGTTCTCTGGCTTTGGACAGTTTGATTATAATGAGTCTTTGAGTTTATCTCATTGGCGCTCTCTGGACTTTTTAGATTATTGTTTTTCATCAATACTCAACTGGTCAATTGACAACTCTTCCTTCTACTTGACTTCCTGCTGGCTCAGTTTCTAGGTTAACCATTGGTGAGAGCCCAGAGCCTTTCTGGGTTTCTCCTGGCCATTTCCACAGCCTTGGGCTTGCATGTGGCCTTCTCACTTCCTAGGGGACAACTCCTCATTGTTGCCTCCCCAGCCCTTTGGTAGTCTATTTGCCAGACTGTTATCCACTGCCTCAAGCAGAAGTAGCTAAAACACCCGCCTGTAACTGTTTTCCACCAACACATCACCAGGTAGTGGTCTGCCCCCTCCCTTGTGAGACTGTCACATGGCTCAGTCTGAGCCTTGCTGATGGGACTGCAGCTGAATCCTCTGTGTAATTGCTGGGAATGAACTGTGTATCAACCACCCTCTATTATGACAATAATGACCATTAATATTCTTGACAGTGTTTCAAGTCACCGTGACCAGGGCACAGTTTGGCTGGCAGCAGGTCCAGCTTTTCAGACAGACACCTTTCTGGGGACAGCCCTGCCTGCCCTGGAGCCCCCTGCACTCTAGTCGATGCAGTTTCCTGGTTTGCTTTGAGACAAATCCTTAGGCTCTCTGCATACCCAGAAAACGGGGCCAGTGTCAGATTGTTACTGGATGGAGTGTCCATGTGGCTTCTTTCTAAGTCCTTGGTGTCCTGAACAAAGAATTGGACAAGATACACAGAAAAGGCAGTGAAGGTGTACATTTATTGAGGGTGAAAAAGGGAAAAGCTCTACAGAGCAAGAGCGGGCAGGTGAAAAGGATCACAGAACCCCGAGCATACGGGAAAGTGGTCTTTTGTATCCAGAATTGCTGGGTTATCTCCCTCTCATGCAAATAAGGTACTGGGACAGTTGTCCTATCAGTGACTCACTTGGCATCGCCTCATACAAACTGTCCTATAGAAAAACTTGGCTGCCTGGCATATGTAAATGAAGAATCAGGAACAGTGCCTTTTGATTGGCTGTGCTTACATGCAAATGAAGGATTAAAAAGAGCATCTTCTGATTGGTCCTGTGAACCATGCCAGATTCAAATGAAGGATTGAAAATAGAACCTTTCCACTTGGCTTTGTATAGTGATGATGGCCTCACCGTATGTGGAATGTCCTTCACCCTGTTGCTCTGATTTAGAATCCACTCCCGAAGGCCATCTTGCAGCCCTCCGTGTTTCTGTGCTATTTCACCTCCTCCTGTCTGAGTGTCAGCAGCCAGACCGTGTCAGTGAGAGTCCCAGGTCCCATGGGTCCCAAGCCCCCACAGGTGTGTGGGCACATTTACAAGGTGCAGCGGCCCTGTCTGTCCTGTGAGAGTGGGGGAGGGCATGGGTGGCACCGGCACGGCGGAGGTTTACTGTGGAGGGCTGGTGACACAGGTGGTGGAGAAAAGAATTTTGCCAGCAGATAAGGAATGTGGAAAAGGCAAGAGTTTATTTAGATCAAGGGGAGTAGCCAGGGGCATTTTGGAGGGGACTCACACAGTCAGGGTGAGCAGTTGGGTTTTTCCTGCAGTTTGGAGGATATGGAAAAGATCCGTGCAGACCCCTTGGGAGGCAGCTGTTCGTGGCTGCACTTTGACAAGCCCACTTCCCTGGGCCTTTAGGGTTCTGTGGAAAGGTGGCGAGGAGGTCCAAGCATATCTCTCAGAGAAGATTGCTCCAAACTCTGGGGAGCAATGAGTGGGCCTCCACTGAAAGCTTTTGCTGTTGTTGCTTACCAAAGGAGATTATTTTTTTCCCTTTAGTTTTTTGAGACAGGGTCTTGCTGTATAGTCCAGGCTAGCCTGGAACTCATGGCAATCCTCTTGCCTCGGCCTCCTGAGCTCTGGGTTTATTGGCGTGCACCACCACACTAACCAGAGGAGCTCAGTTTTGTTATTTATTTGTCTGTCGATGGACATGTAGGTTGCTTTCCAGATTGACTTTGGAGGAGTTTAGGGTTTTACTCCCCTTCCTTGTACATGGGTGGCTGCTGTAAGGTAGACAGGAGTGGAAGGTGGGAGTATGGGGAGGCTGCAGTGCCTGGGGGAATGGGGAGCAGTGGGGGGCTGGTCTGCTGGGGGGAACAGGGTCTGGCAGGTGTTTGCCTGCTTTTTTGTGAAGAAAATGATGCACACAAATGTCTTCCTGGTCTCAGAGGGGCCAAACCCCAAACTGAGGCCTAGTGCTCTGCCCTGCCCTCCACGCCACCTGTCCTCCAAACCCCTCTTGGAGGGGCCCCACCAGAAATGGCTCCGCTTGCCACCCAGGGCAGATGGGGCACAGGGGGCACCGTGCAGAGAAGACCTGAATTTGTGACCCAGGGAATATTCAGACACATCCTGTGAGCCGCTCGGTGTGCCACTGCTGACACCGGGACAACTGGGAAAGCCCAGGAAAGCAGAGTGCGGTTACCAGTCTCTCAGAACAGAGGGAGAAGACACAGGAGCCGAGGGCCAAGTGGCGCTCAGTCCTGTGGGTGAGAGGAAGGAAACGCTGCGCCAGCAGAGCTGAATTGGGCCAGACCCCGCCTTCCAAATCCAGAACTCACCGGAGCCTGAAGGGTACTGCCCGGTCCCAGTCTGCTGCCACCTGCAGTGCCAGGGCCCAGGGGCTGGGCTGAAGCTTGGCAGGAGGAAGCCATGCTGGGCCTCGGAGTGGCACTGTGGCCTGCTGGAAGCGCCCGGGATGTGATAAAGGATGGCACTAATGACGTGTGGGGCGGTCCCTGGGGCACACCCCATGAGTCCTGCACTCCAGAGCCACCCTTGGGGTGGGCAGAGGGTGCTGACTTGGGGCTGTCACTGCAGCTCAGGTCACTGTCAATATCCTCGCCAGTGAAGTCAGCGTAGCTAAGCCTGGGGCTGTAGGAGGGAAGGGACAGTCAGGATGGGCAAGGACAAGCCAGGAGGGGAGCGGAAGAAGCCGGTGTGATGGACGGTAAGGGACTCGCTCCATGGGCACCATGCGCCTGGGAAGCCGGGTCACAGCAGTTGCCTCAGCACTGTCCCATGCCGCCGAGGATGTTCCCATGTGGTTCACATAGAATCCTCCATCCAAGTCCGGGCAGCCTCCGGATCCTGCGATGGCAGGTGGGAATGGTGGGGTCAGCGAGGCCTGGCCAGGGCCTTGATGTCTGTGTGACGCAGCCTGGGATGCACTGAAGTGCTCTCAGCAGTTCTCTGCAGGTCACAGTGAACATGGGGCCCTCCCTGTCGTCCCTGAGGGGACCCGGCATGATGCCTGCCTCTTCTGGCCCAGAACCTCTCGCTCACTTGGCTTTTGTGTTTTTCTTTCTTTTGCAGCCACCAAATTAGAAGAACTAACACGGAAATACCAGGTCTTCAACGACAGCCTGAACGAGGGCAAGGGATAGTGTGGGGCTGCAGCTTTCAGC
>NW_022900951.1:127042435-127047486 GCF_012274545.1 Fukomys damarensis | reverse complement strand
GGGTGGGAGGGATGGGAAACCTCAGACTCCCCCAGTAAGTCACCTCTTGCTTACGCTTTAGCTTTTTTGCCCCTGTCACTCTGTCCCTTTCTCTCCTGAAGCCTGGGCTGCACAGCCTCCTTTGTGTCCCTACTGCCTGTGGCTCCCCCTCTTCCTGCCGCTGTCCTGTGAAGCTTGGCGTGCCTCACCTGCCCTGGGTCTTGCTGCACCCTGAGGTGTCCCTCCCTGGCACACTCCTCTCAGCCCTGTCTCCTCCTGCCTGCCCGGATGTTCAGCACCCGCTGGGGAATTCCTTGACATGGCCTGACTGGTTGTCCCGGAAGCTGCTCCCTGGGCTTCCTGGGTGAGCCAGTATCTTCCTGAGCAGGGCGCCTGTCACCGCCGCCTCCCTCCTGTGGGGCCTGGGAACAGGCAGGAGCAGCAGGGACTCAGCCTTCTTTGTTCCCCCAAGTCCCTTGTGGACATTCAAGGCCAGCAGGGCCCCTCTGGCCCAGTCGCCACTGTCCAGGTGAGCTAACTATGTAACAGGCCCATGAGGGCCACCCCATGCCCCTGCTGTCAAGGGCTGCTTCCTTGTATTCCATAATGAGGTCCTTGGGGTGCCACATACCTTCTGGACCGGGGTTGGCCTTGTAGCCACCCTCCATCTTTATGGTGCCCTTCACCTGGAGTCAGGTAGGCAGGGAAGGCCCATGAGTGTCATCCTTGCTTCTGGGCTCCCAGGCCTCCCAGCTGACCTGTCATCTTGTCCCCCACCTGCCAGCTCTCTCTCGCCTTCACCCACAGCCTCTGCCAAGTGCCTGTTAGACATCTCAGGCCATCACATGCTGAAGCACATCCATCCCCCTTCTGGATGAGGATGGGCCCACCGCTGAGCAGCATCCCTGCCAGGCCGGGTCTGTAGAGTACCCACTCCCCTTCATAGGCTGCTGTGGCTTGTCAGTGCCTCTCTCACTTCCAAGGGGAAGCCAGGGCCTCGAGTCGGTGGGCCCTTTTGCTTTGGGTGATGTCCCAGCATGGAGACTGGTTGGCCGGGCCTGGCAGTTGCAGCGGGGCCTCTATCAGTAGAAGGTGGTGCTGGTGGAGGCTGTAGCCCTTGCCACCTATCTTCCTCGCCCTTGTGAGGACATTTTCCTTCCGCATGAAGCGGGGCATTGTTCATCATTTGTGGTAGCTGTGTGCGTGCGGAGTCTGCTCCGATGTGTAAACATGGGCGTGTGTCTGGAGGCTGTGCTTTGGCGAGGGGTCGGTGAACAGGCCGGCTGTGCAGGTCCTGCGGCCTCAGGCCTCCTGGTTGCCTAACACGCGCCGGGGGCGGGCTGCAGCTGCTGATTAAAGGCTGCCTGGAGCAGCCCATGCGGAGACAGGTGCCAGCAGCCAGCAGCCAGCAGCCCAGGACGCCAGCCAGCCCCTGCCCAGGTAAGCTGGCATGGTGGGGTTGGTGAGAACGGCCACCAGGCCCCTGAGGCAGACAGAGGCCAGCTGGGGCAGTGCTTCTCTGCCAGGAAGGCCGGCCCGTTGCCAGGCTTCCCATAGTAGCCCACCCAGGAGCAGAGGTCCCAGCCACAGTGCCGCTGGTGGGCTGCCTACCTCCCCAGAATTCTGCTGGGGCTTGTGCCAAGCAAGGGCTTCGGGACCTGATCTGGGCACAACAGGTCTGCATTTTGCTCCTTGCTGTGTGGCAGGAGTGGGGTTGAGGGACAGAAAGGAGGCAGTGGGTCCCTAGGAGACCCCATCCTGGACAGAAGGGACAGTGACAGGCCCTGGTCCCTGGTCCCAGTGCTGTAGAGGCCCCTCGATGAAGCTACTGCTGGAGGCAAAGGCTGCATGGGGTGGGTTGGGGTGGGGGCCAGCGCATCCATGTCTCTTTAGCCTCCTCCTACTGGCTCTGGCAGCTTCAGGCTTCGCCGCCCCTGTGAGAAGATCGCCATGTCTGAGCTGCCCCGTGCAGAGACCTTTGTCTTCCTGGACTTGGAAGCCACTGGGCTCCCCAACACGGACCCTGAGATCGCTGAGATCTCCCTCTTTGCTGTGCACCGCTCCTCCCTGGAGAACCTGGACCGAGATGAGTCCGGGGCTCCCACGCTCCCCCGTGTTCTGGACAAGCTCACACTGTGCATTAGCCCGCAGCGCCCCTTCACTGCCAAGGCCAGCGAGATCACTGGCCTGAGCAGCGAGGGCCTGGCACAGTGCCGGAAGGCAGGCTTCGATGGCGCAGTGGTGAGGATGCTGCAGGCCTTCCTGAGCCGTCAGGAGGGCCCCATCTGCCTCGTGGCCCACAATGGCTTCGATTATGACTTTCCTCTTTTGTGTACGGAGCTGCAGCGCCTGGGTGCCCAGCTGCCCCCGGACACTGTCTGCCTGGACACACTGCCGGCTCTGCGGGGCCTGGACCGTGCCCATAGCCACGGCACTCGGGCTCAGGGCCACAAGAGCTACAGCCTGGGCAGCCTGTTCCACCGCTACTTCCGGGCTGAGCCGAGTGTGGCGCACTCTGCTGAGGGCGACGTACACACGCTGCTGCTCATCTTCCTGCACCGTGCGGCTGAGCTTCTTGCCTGGGCCGACGAGCAGGCCCGCAGCTGGGCGCACATCAAGCCCATGTATGTGCCTCTCGATGGCCCAAGTCTTGAGGCCTGAGCCCCTGCTCATTCACTCGCTCACCTACCCAACCCAGCTCAGGCCTGCAGCTGGCACAGACCGGGACCTGCCTGTACCTCTGGCCGACCCTGCCCAGTAGGGAGCCTGGGCCCGTGCACCTGCCAGGCTGCTGGCCTGCACTGCCCATGGGCCCTGTCAGTCTGCTCTTCCAGGCTCCCCTACCCTGTTTCTCAATAAACACCAGTTTCTCACCACCTGACTCCCTGGCCAGAGTGTGCCCCGTCAGGCTGGAGCAGATCCCCCTGTGGATGTGTGGGTGGGGAGACAGCACTGCTTGGCTGCTCTGAGGGGGCAGGGGCTATAGACCCTGAGCCTCTGGCCACCTGTCTGGCTGGCCCCTTACTGTCACCTTGAGTACCAGCCCCTGGGTCTTGTTGCCCCAGATGCCCAAGAAGTGCATGAGCAGGGCCTTGGAGTGCGCAGGCTGAGTCTGCCCAGGGCACCAGGAAGGGGAGCTGCGTCTGCAGGGCTGGCACCTGCCCAGGTGTAAAGCTCACTCCAGCCCTTGCCTGCTGGGGGCTCACCTGGGGACCCTGTGAAATGGCAACAGTAAACTGATCGGTCCAAGGCGCGGGGAAGAGAAAAGTGTGGGCATGGGGCATTCAGAGGGCACTGACCTGAAGCTCCGGGAGAAGTAGCCTGCCTCGGGCCTGAGACCCTGGTGGGAATGCTGGAGGCCTTGGGGTGGGGGCATCCTTGCTGGGCTTCTGGTTGGTGGGGAGCCTGCCACAGCTGCCCCCACCCAGGTACTCGGGCCGCCTGTGCCACCAGATCCCTGAGCAGGTAAGGGGCGGGGTGGCCACACCCAAGTGACTCAGGGAGCAAAGCCTCCAGCCCTGCACTGGCCAGGCTCTTTCAGGGAGCCCGAAATAGGCCGCAGTGATGAAGTGCTGTGAGCACGAGGTGGCAGGATGATGAGGAAAGTCCGCGTCAGACCGTCCTGGGGAGTGACGGGCTGTGGCCTGCCTCCCTGCAGCCTCACGGTAGAGATGTGCTCTACGTGTGGGCCTGGTGGCCTTCCAGGAACACGGTGCAAGCAGGAGTGCGTGCTCATGTGGGGCCGCCCCACGATGGCAACTCGCACACAAACGTGTCTCCCTTTGCTTATCGCTTATCGTGATGAGCCAGGTGGAAGCAGAGTGACGGAGATCTGTGTTGGAACTTGGTGCATTCATGGTACTCACAAGTCCTAACCTGCGTCCCCATCGTTTCTGCTGCCGGGCAGTGCTGAAGCCGGCCGCCGTGGCTGAGATGTCACAGAGATGACTGCAGCGAGAGGTGCGAGACTCAAATGTTGGTCTCTGCCATGTATGTCCCCTGGGTGCATGTCAAGCCCTGGCGTGGTGAGATGTGGAGATGGGAGTTTCTGCTTTTTGATTTGTGTTCGTCCACGTTTGCAGTAATATGGACCCCGCTCTATCACTTTCCCTTCCCCTCCCCTCCTTCCACCTCTTGGTTCCCTTCTGAAAAAGATCTAGCTCCCTGTTTCCTAGTGTCGGCCTTTTATTTTGCTCCTTAGCTTATTTATACTTTGGGTTTCTCCTGTGAGAGAAACCATGCAGCCCTGAAGCTCGTGTGTCTGGTTTATTTCACTGAGGGTTATGGTCTCCGGGTGCACCCGTTTTTGTACACAGGACTCATTTATGCTTTATGGCAGAGTACTGCTCCATTGTATGTAAATACCACTTTATCCAGTTGTGCTTCCTTTTTAAAAATATAATGCATATGATTTAACTTATAGTAAGTGCTAGTTTTTTGCTGATCAATTCTAAACATTCCTAAATACTTCACATCTTAGAATCACTAGAACAGCAATAAGAAAACAGCCATGATCCCACTCACACGTGTTCACCCAGGACAAAGACAGCTTCACTGCCTGCGCCAACCACCCCACAGCACATCCTGCTGGGGACACCTGGTGTGCGCCTCAGCATGGAGGAGAGCGACTCGGCAGCACCACCGTCCCATGCGCTGGCTCTAGAGTTCCAGCTCGTCCCTGGCCACCCAGCTGCCCCTGGCCAAGCCACATCACTGATGGCCACCGGGCCATGGGGACGTCACCACGATCACAGAAATGTCCCTGGGAGACATTTGACATGAGGCACTTGAGAACAGAACAGTCCGCGGAGACAGAAATGCTGAAATCCAAGGGCCGATAGTTTCTGGCTTGTCCTTGCACAGTAGGCGACCAGGTGTGAGGGAAGCAGTGCAGAAGCCGGTGGCGAGTGTGGATCGGGTGATTGGCTGCCCTCGTGGCCTGTCACCGCAGGGAGACCCAGCCCTCCATTGGGAGCAGGGGGTTTGTAGGGGGCTCCCCACCCCTGGCAGGGACATCAGCACCCTCCCTGCTTGGTACCCAGGTGCACACAGGCTCACATTTCCTCCCCTCC
>NW_022900951.1:127030847-127042314 GCF_012274545.1 Fukomys damarensis | reverse complement strand
TCCCTCCCCTTCCTTCCCTTTCCTTCCTCCCCTCCTTCCTTTTATCCCTCCATTCTTCCTTCCTTTGTTATGGTGGGGATTGAACTCAGGACCTACACTTCCAGGATCTGCCTGTGTAGTCCAGACTGGCCTCAAACGTTCAATGCCTGTGTCAGCCTCCCGAGGGCGGGGGGACAGATGTGCACCCCTACACCTGACTCCATTTCCCTTTGAGTTTCTTGAACATTTGCATCTCCTTGGAACAAGGGTCTGGGAAGTGGTATTTGTACCTTGTCTCAGTCTGTAAAGGAAGTGCTATAGGCTACGTGACTCGCGAGTAAGTGAGACGCAGGAAGTTAAGCATGACATGGTTTCCCTTATGTGAGAAGCCCCAACTACAAGTAAATAAAAGTAAAATAAAGGAGACGTGGCAGGAAACAGAGAAGTGGACTTTCTGGACCTGGGGGAAGGGAGGAGGGGAGAGGGGAGGGAAGGAGGTAAAGCTGAGGGAAATGGTTAAGATATGTTACATATATGCACCGGTCCCCACATGAACGTGGCTATTTGGTACATGAACACATTAATCATGAAAAGGAACCTTGCGAACTAAACGAATCGCTCCTGATTCTGCAGTCTGGAGGTCGCAGGTCAAGGCGCTGACAGGCTCAGTGCCTGGGAAGCAACCTCCTCATTCGTGGTACCTTTCTGCCCGTGGTGGGAGGGACTGGCTCACTCTGGCCTTCTACGGGACATTAATCTCATTCTGACCTATTTATTTTGCCCTCCAGAGGCTGTGCCTCAATACTACCTCCTTGGTGATTGGGTTTTTTGTTTGTTTTGTTTCGCTACTGGTGAGTTGAACCTGGGGCCTTTGTACTGAATTACATCCCTGGCCCTTTTTATTTTTTATCTTGAGACAGAGACTTGCTAAATTGCTAAGTTGCCCAGGCTGAGCTCAAACTGCAGTCCTCCTGCCTCAGCCTCCCAGGGTGCTGGAATTACAGGCATCTGGCATCATGCCTGACTGGTAATTATATTTTAACTTATGAAGCGGGGCACGAATGCTCAGACCATGGCACAGCAACACACACACAGACACGTACAAGTCTCCACTTCCTGCACATATAGGTACCCTGAAACCACAACCCTCTCCCACCCCACACCCATGCACACGCACATCTGCATGCAACTCATCCCCACATACTCACTAATGATTTTGCATAAATAGAATTTTACTAGATAATTGCTATTTAACAGCCCCGGAGGCCTTCACCATGTGAGCTGACGTGTAGGCAGTTTCCTGTAGGTCTTCAAGTGCTTCGGGGCAGTGTTCTCCACTCTTGGTGTCTCTAGTGACAGCCACCTTGCACTCGCTGTGCAGTTTTTGGACTTAGTAGTGAGGGTTTGGTGGTCATCTGTCAGTACAGATTTTGGTGCCATTGGACAATGGTCTGAGGTTGTGCTGCTTACCTCTTTTTTTTGAGTGAACGTTGTTTGGGAACTCTATGAAGTTTCTAGGGCCACCTTGTTATGTTAATTCTGATATGTCAGCTTTATTAGATTAAGGGACACCTGGGTGAGCCTGGGTGGCCATGGAGGTGTGACCTCAGGGTCTGTGTTCGGTCCTCACCCCTTCCTCTTGGGCTTGTGTTTCCCTGCTCCATTTCCTGGCCCCAGAACTAAGCGGCTTTGCCCCACCCCCTCCCACCATGCTGTTCCTGCTTTGCAGCCAGCCAGCTGTGGACTGTGTCCCCTAAAACCGTGAGCCGCATAAACCTCTCCTCCTTGAAGTCATGGGTGCTGGGTATTGTGTCTCAGTGACATGAGAGCTGAAGGATTGTGTCTTCTTAAGGGATGTGGACTTTTCTATATAGTCCTAAAATCTAGTTTGACAATTGTATAACTATTCAGTTCCTTTACATATTTGCTGACTTTTCCAAATCTATGACATTTGTCTAATTCTATGATAAAATAGGAAAATATTCTGGTATAATTACATTTTTCAAGGTCTTTAATCTAGTAGATTTTGTTATGCATTTAGTTGCTGTACGCTTACTACTTTATGCCTGGATTAATTAGGGTTCTAGTGACATCTGTCTATCAAGATCTTTTTTTTTTAATCATGCTGGGATTGAATCCACCGCCTTCACACTAAGCTACATCCCAGCCATATTTTATTTTTTATTTTTGAGACATGGTTGGCTAAGTTGCCCAGGATGGGCTTGAATTTCTTGCAATCTTCCTGCCTGAGGCTCCAAAGGCACCGGGAATACAGATGTGCACCAGCATGCCTGGCTGAGAGGTTTTGTTTTGTTTTTGCATTGGGGATTGAACTCACGGCTTCACATGAGTTAGGCAAGTGCTCTCCCACTCAGCTACATTCCTAACCCTTTTTATTTTGAAACAATGCCTTGCTAAGTTTCCCGGGTTGGCCTCGAATTTACCATGGTCCTGTCTCAGTGTCCCAAGTAGCTGGGATCCCAGACAACACACTCAGCTATGGGGAGATGTTAAGGCACTGGCTCATGTGCTTTGGAGGATGGTCTGGCTGGCCAGGGACCAAGGGAAGAATGGTAATCTAAGTCCAGAGGCTCTGCGGAACAGAACTTTTCAGTCTTTTCTTTGCAACGCCTTCAACTGATTAGATGAGGCCCACCCCTACTCTGGAGAGAAATCTACTTTACTGAAAGGCTACTGGTTTAAGTGTTTATCTCCTGTGAAAATACATTCTCAGTCACTCTAGGCTGGCATGTGACTGCAAACAGGTGCTGTTGCTTGGCCGAGTTGATATGTGTGATGGAGCCAGCAATGTTCGCCGTCTGGCTTTCTCTCAGTGTGGAACACTCATTAGTGTGGACCAGGCCTCACAGTGTACGCTGCCGGCCCTGCCAACATCCCCTTTGCAGAGAGTGAACTACACACTTTGCCACCCTGCTTTTGGTTTGGATGGTTGTTTGCATCTCTCAATTCTCACTGTCCTTCCTCTGCTGGGCAAGTGGTACTGGGCTGGAATACGGACTTTTCCCCACCTTCTGGCTGCCAGAGCGTGCAGGGAAGCTGGCCCCTCTGACCCCTTTAGGCCACGGGCAGTTCTTTCTGGGCAGGGTCTCGTTATGTAGTCTAGGCTGGTCTTGAACTCACTACATAGTGCAGGTTGGCCTTGAACTCACTGTGATCCTCCTGCCTCAGCCTCCCGAGTACTGGGATGAACCACGCCCTTCTGTTTGGAAGCTTCCAAGATGTCCTTGTGTCTGAGGAGCCCAGGAATGGCTCGCTAGGAAGGCCCAGCTCTGCAACGATCTCACTGGGAGCCCGTGGCCATTTGCCCTCTGACCTTGCTCCTCGTGTCTGTCCACCTGGCTGGCCCCTCCCACTGGCAGTGCCCTCTTCAGCAGGGTGAGGTAGGACACTCATCACAGACCCCGTCAGGCCCCTGCCTTCTCAGTGGCCGCGAGGGCTCTGCCTACCCAGGGGCCAGGAGGGGCTGGGTGCCTCCATGGCCCCAGATCTGCAGTCTGAGCCCAGCCCTGGGCCTCTGTGACCTAGAGCCCCCCCCCATGGACATGGGAAAGGACAACAGTGAACTAAACTGCGATGATCTCAGGCAGCCCAGTGAGGCAGCGAGGGCGCAGCATCTCAGGAAAACTGTCCCGTCGGTCTGAGTGTTCCCACTTGGAGCCGGGGCAGAGGTCTCCCCTGATGTCTGTGTTCCAAAGCACTGAACTTGGGGATCTGGGCACTCGGGGAAAGCGTTCTGCATGGCAGGGCCGTGGGCCCTCATGGCAGAGCTGTGCAGAGGCTTGTGGCACAGGCTGTCTGGGAAAGTCTCTCGGCAGAGGTGGACAGCTGGAGGCGAGCTGCTGGGAGCCAGGGCTGGGTGAGCTCAGGTTGAGGGCATTGTGCTGGCCACCTTGGCTCGCTTCTCATGCCTCTGGGTGCACTTGGGTCCTGCAAGCTGCCTGGGCTCACACTAGGGCAGCTATCGGCTGCATGAGGGGTGATCTTCCCCTGTACCCCCAGATCCCAGGATGCAGCTGGACAGAGCCAGGGTCTCCCATGCCAAGCGCACTCTGCCCTGCCTACTCCCCACCCCCATCCGCTGCTGCGAGCCTGGGTGACACCAGTGCTTTGTATCCCTACTATGTGTTTTCTGCTGCCCTCAGGAGGCTGAGGCAGGAGGATTGCGGTAAGTTCAACACCAGCCTGGGCTGCATAGGGAGACCCTGTCTCAAAGAACAAGAAAAAAGCTGTCTGTCACCTGAAGCAGCAAGTGACAGCAGTCCTGTGGGCTATTTGGGGACCTCATGAGCACGTGGGGGCGTGCACTTGGGGCATAGGGGTGAGGAAGAGCACGCAGCACCCCAGAGGCCAGCCATGCAGAATGGTGGCTGTGCTGGTGGTGGCAGGGAAGGACAAGCACAGGTGGCAACCGGAACGACAGCTGGTAGTTTGTGGAGGGGCCAGCGAAACCCCCATCTGGCTCCTGAGCCCGGCAGTGTGGGTACAGGCAGCGTCACCGCCATCACTGGGGACAGTGCAACCCTGCTCGTGGGACACCAGCAACAGGGCCAGGAGGGACCCGGCAGTTGGGAGGAGCCTTAGCTACTGGCTAGTATGTGCATGGACTTTGTAGTGAGAGCTGGGTGCCAGGCCCAGACTCTGTCCCTTGACTCTTACCAATGGCAGTTACCTCACAGGATGGCCTCAGTTTCCTCCTCTGAAATGTCGACAGTATGGTTGCCGGGAGGGTAAAGTGCAGTGCCCCACACTTGGGTCTAGAGCTGTCTTCCTCTTGAGGCCTTGTACTCTTCTTGCCACTGCCTCTGAGCCCTAGAAGGCTGCCTGGATCCTGCCATTCTCATCCTTCCTCACTGCCCCTGGCTCACTGGGCTGCAGGTACACAGGTACCTGCCTGTAGTAGACTGGAGATGGGATGGAAATAAAGATAGGTAGAAAAGAGACAAGGGAAAAATTATAATTTTAAGATTGTACTTAAAAAAAATCTTGTAGCTTCAGGACACCATCAAAATTACCCAAATCGCAAATTACTTTTCCCTCCGAGGCTCCTCACTCCTAAATTCCTAAATTAAAAAAAAAATAGAGCCAGGTGTGGTGGTACACACCTATAATCCCAGCACTCTGGGAGGCTGAGACAGGAAGATTGCAAATTTGAACCCAGCCTGGGAAATTCAGCCAGACTGTCTCAAAATTAAAAAAAAAAAAAAAAGGCTTGGGATGTGGCTCAGTGCACAGGCCCTGGGTTCAAGCCTCAGTACCACAAAATACAAGCAAAGAAACAAAGAAACAACTCTCTACCAAACCAACCCAAAAAGAAAAACCCAGCACAAATGGAATAGGCTGGCCCATGCCTTTCTCCTGTGTAGTGGCCTCACAGTCCCCTCTGAGGTGCACTTCTTTCTGCCAGGTACATCTGTCCCGCGCCTCTCCCAGGTACGCCCTGAAAGTCTTTTCCTCTTCTTTGGGGACCTCCTCAGATCCCATCCAGTGACAGCTGAATGGGAACCCCTGAATCAATCCATGTCGGGATCCCTGGGCCCCATGACTGCGCCCTCATGGAGAAAGGATTTTGCAGATCGAATTACGAGAAAGAGCTTGGGATGAGTCTGGGTTTTCCAGGTGAGTCCACGTCCAATGACAAATGCCTTTAAAAGAGACCCCAAGGAGAAAGGGACAAGAGGGTCGTTCTGGCGACCAGATGCTGGAAGAGGTAAGGAAAGAATCTCACGTGGAGACTTTGGAAAGAGTGCAGCTGCCCACACCTGGAACTTGGACTTTCAGCCTCTGGAACGATGAGAGACTAAGTTTCTGTTGTTTTGAGCAAAATCTCCTGCCCCGCTTGGGTGGTTTGTGATGCTACCCCCTGCCTTTGTGTTGGCCAGGCCCGTGCCAGGGAGCCCCTCCGTTCCTACACACCGCTCCCCTGCTTTCTTTTCCCTCGCAGTATGTCGTTTTCCAGCCACTTGGCCTCCCTGCCTCCTTTCAGAGCCATTCTCAAATGGGCAGTTAGGACACCGGGGAAACCGACTGGGTTCCGGCGAGCCTCGCTCAGGCGGTCAGAGGGGCAAGAATTCCTGTGCTGGAGCCAACCTGGGCATGGATTTGCTGTTGCTTTCCAGTTGCAGGGGAAGGCAATTCCTGCCCACTGCTGAGCCTGTTTCCTCACCCATAAACAAAGGTGAGGGGAGGAGCTGGTGTGTGAAGTGCTCTGCCAAGGGGAGGGACCAGGAACCCGCAGGACCACTTCTGTCCAGTGACCTAGGGAGGACCCTCTGGCACGTGCGCAGATCCCTGTGTCCCTCCAATTCCCGCATCTGAGTTCACAGCTGTTTTTCTGTCTCTGTGCTTCACATGGCATTCTCCTCTTTCTTTTCTTTTCTCTCTTTCCTTTCTTTCTTTTCTTTTTTTTTTTTTGACAAAGTCTTGCTTTGTAGTTCAGGCTGGCTTTGAACTTGTGGCGATCCTCCTGCCTCAGCCTCACAAATGCTGGAATGACGGGTGCAACACCATGCCCGGCTCTTCTTGCTTTGAAAAGACACCAGTCAGATGAGGCTAAGGGCTCACTCTGCTGCACTGGGACTACATCTCAACTCTGCATTTGCAAGGCTGCCATTTGCCGACAAAGTCACCTTTGCAGTACTCGTGGTGTCCGGGCACCCTCGCGACTGAATGACAAACGAGACTGAATGACAAACGAGGATGCAGGGTCCCTAAGGATGGTTGAAGTTATAAACTCAAAATCAATAAGCACATGTAGGGACAAGTGTGACAATACACATAAGAGATCGGGCACTGCCCGCAACATGAGGGGACCTGCCATGGTGACGGGTTCCAAAGCAGCGCACCTCCAAATGATTTTAGATCTGACACAAGACCAGCCACAAGCTCAGAGGGCTTTTCTACCCCCAAAGGCCCATGCTGTCATAGAGGGGTGGTGACTTCAGACTTGCTGTGAGGAGGTGGAGCTTGGCCGGAAAGGGGGTCCCGGGGGGTGTGACCCAGAGGTTTGTGTCTCCCTCCCCAGCTCCTCCCTTGAGCCATCTGCCTCCTTCACCATGACGCAAGCAGCTTTCTTCCGTGATGCCCCTCTGCCACACCACCCTGCCGTGGAGCCGCTGACCTGTGGATTCTGCCAACTGTGAGCCCAAACCAACCTTTCCTTTGATTTGTGGGTGTCAAGTATTGTGTCCTAGCAACAAGGCAGTTCCCAAAGACAAGGGTATTCATTCTCCAACTTGTGTGCAAATCTATCGACTGAGAACAGATAAAACAACGTGGATGAAGCAACAACAGAGAACTCCTATTGCCTGGTCTCCAGACTCCTGACACTGTCGGAACCAAAAAAGGTGGCATCGCTACAAAGACAAGACGCTGTCTCAGTCAGCATGGGCTACGATAACAAAATACCACAAGCCGGGGCCACTTAAACCACAGATGCGGCCCTGCCTCCTAGCGCTGTCCCAGGCCAGGGCTTCCCCACGTCTTTGGGAGACGCAGGTATTCGGTCCAGAGCACTTACTGACCAGGCATTGTGCAGTCACACGGAGACTCTGCAAGGTGCCTGGCCGCTTGGGACAATGTGCTGGGCACATGGGAGACCTAGCTACGCAAAAGCAAATTTTGGATCTACCTCACAGCATACACAAAAGGGGCCACAGATCCACAGGTAAGAGCGAAGCTTCTGTAAGAAAACACCAGATAAATAAAGTCTTGGTGACTTGAGTTTTGTAAAGATTTCTTAGCTATGACACACGAAGCACAGCCTATAAAAATCCCAAGTCCACAAAATGGACTTCATCAAGATAGACAACTTCTGTTCATCAAATGCTGCTGTTATATAAAGATGGAAAGGCCCCTCTCTGACAAAGCACTCGTGCCTAAAACTCATCCCAAGTTTATAAGGAAAACAGGCAGGGGATAAATGAACACACTTCATCCCAGCAGACAGCACATGGCCAAACGCTCAGCACCATCAGTCACCAGGGAGACGCTGCCATTCCACACTGGGATGGCGGAGTGAAAAGCCAACCACAACTGTCAGTGAGGCTTGGAGAACCTGGACGCTCAAACACTGCTGGCGAGAGCATAAAGCAGGGCAACTGCTTTGGAAGACGGTTTGGCCGTCGTCCTTGTTGGCGCGGTGGTGAGCATTCCCACCTGTCACTCGGGAGACCCGGCTCAACTGCCCGATGGGGAGGCAGCCACTCTTTAGCCAGGTGTCACCCAGGGGGCGAAGGCAGGAGGATCACCGTGAGGGCAAGGCCAGCGGGACCCTGTCACAAGAGAAAAAGAAGAGTTAAGCAGTGTGCTACCTTTTGACCCAGAAATGCCATTCCAGCTCTGTGCACAAGAGAAAGGAAGACACATGGCCACATTGAAACGTGTACACAAATGTTCACAGCAGCTTTATTTGTCACGGTCCCACCCGGAAGCAATGCAGATGCCCATCACCAGGTGTGCAGCGGTACTGTGGCCACTACTGAGGGGAGAGAGAGCAGCACTGCTACACAGAACTCCAGAGAGAGCCGCAAAAGAACTCTCTGGAGGAGAAGCAGCCACACGTGTGCTGGGCAAACCCACTTACACAGAGCTCTAGAAAATGCGAGTTTACCTGTAGTGATGGAAAGTGGAGCAGCAGTTGTGGGGAAAGGGGACACGAGGCCACTTTGGGAGGTGATGGGTATATTCACTGTCTCGATAGTGGGGGTGGCTGTACAGGTCAGAACCTGCCACTTACATGGCTTACATGCATGCCGGCTGTTATATTTCCATTACATTGCCATAAAGCTATCAAAGGAAAGGTCAAAACCATTAGGAGCTCCAGACCTGCAGCAGGCCTTCATTTCCGGCCGGAAAGCTGCCAGTGGAGAGGACTGAAGGGAATGTTCTTGAACACCAGGGAGGCCCTGGGACCGCTGGGAAGGTGCGAGGCCTTGAACGTGTTCCAGAGTGAGGATAGAGCAGCTGTCCGCGAGCCCCGGAGGCCCTAGTCTGGTGAAGTCTCAGGTGCACTGGGGCTGGCAAAAGATGAAACCAGCTCTGGCATCATGGTGAGCGGAGGTCGCAAGGAAAGCCGGCGGGATTCTGAAGCTCCTTGTCATGCGGCGGTGGCTGCCACTCGGGACATCAGATTGGTATAGCTGACCACACTGTGTGATGCTACACAGTCAATCCATGCAGTCCTATGCAGGGACTTCCTCTCCTCACTCATAGGCCAATTCTTCCACATTTTGAAACACTGCTCCTCATTGGAAGCAACTAGAATCCAGATTTTGAGTGTGGGATTCCAGGCCCTCCACACACTGCTTCTTATTGACCTTTCAACCTGGAGCTGCTTCCCCCAGCGCACCACACATCCTCCCTTCTTTCCCCACCCGGCCCAACCCAAGCAGTTCTCCACAGACCCCATTAGCAGCTTAAGCTTTATGCTCTAGTGGTCCCTCAAAAGGCAAGCAGCAGGAGGCACAGAGCCCCGTTTCTGGGTGGCACAGAAGCAAGAGACAAGTGTCCTTCCCAGGCACTCCACCTCAGTCCATGCCGCATACCTGAAAGGAAATGCAGCTCCCGATTGCTTTTTGGCAAACGCCAAATTGACAGGAGCTAAATTACACTGAGAACCGACAAACAAAAAAGGATGTGCTGTTGCTACTTTCAGTGTCATTTACCCAGACAAACCCTGGGGACACTGGAGCTTTTCAGGGCACTTCAGTGACATACGGGTGCGGGGCCCTCATCTCTCCTGCTCACCACTTTGTCTGAACGTGCCTGGACACGGCCCTTCCTGTGGTGGGGCCCCCAGGGGTACAGGCGGGGGAATAAAGGCTTGAGGGTTAAAGTTAGTTAGCATCTACACTGGCACCAAGGGAACGGCACACACTCGGGAAAGCTGCTGGCTGCCTAGCTTGGAGGAACGGAGTCATTCACTTCCCAGGGATGAAAGGGACCCAAGAGTGGCTGTGGAGGAGGACACAACAGCCTCCTGCTGCATGCACCTGCCCCACGAGAACAGGTTTCCCGCATCTGTGGCAGCCCTAGCAGAGATGATCGGAGCCTCAGAAACCCCCAAACTTTCCAATGACTGCACCAGGGACCCCAAAGACAACATTCCTAATGCTTCTTTTGTGATGAGAAGACCCCAACTTGCATATACTTTGCCTCCAGGTAGGCCTGAGCTGACCCCAACAGAGCCCGAGTCCAGAATGCTAAGTGTGCAACATTCCTTTCACATGCACTTGCCAGTGGCAGCACCGGGGTTGGCACAGCACACAGGGCCACATACGACACACAGCTTGCTGCAAGCTATGGGGCAGGCTGACGGGCACAAAGTTGACCACAGGGCACGGGGATAAGGATCCACTAGAGGCGGCTGAGTCAAGAGCAGTTACAAAAACAATGGAATGTTCCCTAGGCTGACTTTTATATATAACGCGCATGTGCGCGCGTGTGGACAGGTGTGTGTGACGTGCCTGGAGCCATCCTGGGGACTGGAGCTCCAAGCACAACTCTCAGAAGGAAGCCTGGATCCCCAGTCTCCCCACACTCTCCCGCAGGGGCAGGTGTCCCCAGGGGCGGTCTCAACGACATCCATCACCTGCCTGCCCTTGGGTGGCAGGGGTGCCAAAGTCCTGCTCTCCCTTGGTAGTGGAGAGGGCTGACAGGAGGTGGCCAGTTGGCTGGGACACTGGGCTGAAAACACTAGGGGACAGATCTCCTGGTCCTCTGGGGACAGTGGCTCCAGCCAGCTCTGAGCTTTTCCCAGGAGAATAACCTGGGGTTCCAGTAAAGTGCCATTCAAAGGGCTGAGGGGAAGGGGGCATTGCACTGTCGCAGGGACAGGAGGGGACAGCCTCTCAGAGGTGGGCCTGGGGTGGCCCCCTTCTGCTGCCTGAGGTCCCTTCAGCAGGTGGGGGATTCTTATTTAAGGAGTCATTCCCTGACAGTCTCACATGGCAAACATCTCCACTTTTAGCTTACGTTACCCCTGAATATACAAAGGCATTCAAAGCAATGGCACTTTCAGTATTCTATGAAACATCATACGGAGAGCAGGCGCCCTGTCGCTCACATCCAATTCAGGGCCTCCGAAGTGCAAATTCTAACCTGGCTTGGTTGCCTCCTACTTATCACGGCCACAAGGGGGCACTGCCCGAAGGGCGGGCGCAGGTAATTTTAAAGCTTCAGGCACTAGGGGAGGGAGGGGGACTAAAGACAGCAGGGTGGCGGGGGCGCCCACGTTCCAGTGTCTGGCCCAGAGCCCAGTCCTGTGAGAGACCAGAGAGGAGGCGTCTCTCCTTGGCTCCCACGGGTTCGGGCGCAGCGCCTCAAACGACCAGCAGGGGGTGCTGTCCCCCCAGGGGTGACTCCAGAGTTCCTTCCCCGGGTCAGCTCTGACAGGGTGCATGCAAGTGCTTGTAGTACCCCCTGCCCGGTGCAGTCGGCCCTGTAGACGCAGAGTCACTCCCTTCCCTGC
>NW_022900951.1:127022790-127029936 GCF_012274545.1 Fukomys damarensis | reverse complement strand
CGCACTCGGCGCAGGAGAAGGGCTTTTCGCTGCTGTGCACGATCTGGTGCTTGAGGAGGTTGGAGCTGCGCGTGAAGGTCTTGCCGCACTGCTCGCACGCAAAGGGCTTCTCGCCGCTGTGGATGCGCTGGTGCTCTAGCAGCGCCAAGTTGCGCCGGAACAGCTTCCCGCACTCCTGGCACGCGTAGGGCTTCTCCCCGCTGTGGACGACGCGGTGCTTGAGGAGGTTGGAGCTGCGGCTGAACGACTTCCCGCACTGCTGGCACAGGAACCGTTTCTCGGCGCCCTTGGGCCCCTGTGGCCTCGTGGCGGGATCGAGGCCCTGGGGACCTCTGTGCTCCGCCGCTGGGTCTCCCTGCCGCCCGGCCCCCCTCTCTGCCCCGGCTGTCTGTGTCTTGCCACCTGCAGAGACAGGGAAGGGAGCCCGTGTCACTGCTCCCTGGGGCTCTGGTGGACGTCTGGTCCTCACTCAGGCTGAGGAGAGGTGAACTGGACTTGAGGGCGGACAGGAGCAAGGTGACTCCAAGGAGAAAAGCACTGGGCAGCCGGCCGCATAGCAGAGGGGGAGGCAGGGTGACCCGGAAGGGAGGGGCGCAGGGCAGGCATAGCACCCAGCCACAGGAGGCCAGGGACAGCTCACTCACCCTGCTTCGAGCTGACATTGGCCAGACAGGACCCTACGCCTCTCTCCAGCTGGGCCACCAGGTGTGGCTTGGTGGTGATGAGCCCTGTGCCGGGAGGGAAATGAAACAGGGACAGAATCATCTCTGAGCACACTGCGGTTTCGGACCCCCCCCCACAGAGCACAGGGCCAGGGAAAGGCCCTCCTACACCTGCGAGCAGGGCTTTCCCAAAGCTGCCCGGGGAGGAGAGGTGCCCCCGCCTGCCTGGGAGGGTCAGCAAGACCCCGGGACAGAGCTGGTCCTCTGCCACAGGCTGGATCACAGAGGCGACAAGAAGCAGGACAACCGCTTTGGAGGATAAGCTCACTCTCAGGAAGCCTGAGCCTGGCAGTGGGTACCACACCAGTTACCAGCCAGGAAAGGCCAGTTACCAGAGTCCTCAGGCTCATGCTCGGCAAAGCGGAGGCTGGCACATCACTGGCACTCCAGAGTTCCAGCCTGTGACTCAGCTTTGTCCTTTAAGTGGCAGAACAGGCTCCCTTTCCGGGTGTCCTAAAGATGGGAGGCGGGTTATATTGATGAGGGAGGCAGAAAGCTGCCTGCCCCATCCCAATATGGGGATGCATATGGTGCAGAGACACTGCTAAATTCTGTAAAGTGAGGTGCATAGAAAACTCAAGTGGTTTTTGTTTGTTTGATCTGAGACAGGGTCTCACTGTGTAGTCCAGGCCGGCCTTGAACTCACTATGTAGCCCAGGCTGGCCTTGAACTTGTGGAGATCCTTCTGCCTCAGCCTCCTGAATGCTGGGATGATAGGTGTGCACCACGGTGTGCAACTATAAAATGCAAATGTTGTGCGTACAACCTAGGTCTGAACTAGTGCATTTAAATACTCTAGTATAGCTGGGGATGGTGGTGCATGCCTGTCATTCTGGCACATAAGAGGCTGAGGTAGGAAGATACTGTGTGTTTGAGGAGACTTTCTTTCTCCCACATATATATATGATAAAATGTATACACCACACTGTGGGAAAAAACCTTGTATAAATATTTCTTTTTTTGAGACAGGGTCTCACTATGTAGTTGAAACTGCCCTGGAACTCACTATGTAGCCCAGGCTGGTCTCGAACTCACAGCGATTCTCCTGCCTCAGCCTCCCGAGTGCTGGGATTACAGGTGTGTGCCACCACACCAGGCCCTTGTATAAATATTTTAACACTAAATTTATTGAGGCATCATGAGATTAATCCAAGTTACCTCTGGCCTTTAGAGTTACAAGAGGTGCTCAAAGCGGTGGCTATGAGTTTCCAGACATTTATTAGTATGGCAAAGCGAGCTTAAGGCTTGGGTAGCCTTGGTCACTGAGATGGTTGCACATGCATTTTCAATTTCTCCTCTAAACTACGGCAGTGTAGCGGGTTTTCTGTGATACGTGATGTCCTCTAGGGGCCCACAGATAAAAGTATTAAAATATTCATACAAGTTTTTCTTTTCCTGAAGTTTGTATACATTTTTTGGGCAGACTGTGTGTGTGTTCCACTAAAACTGACATTTTTCTTTTAAGTAGGTGTTTGGTCAATCTACAATTTCATATGCAAAGTTAGTACAGGCTCACACACTCACCCCAAACATTTGCCATCAGCTGGTCTGACAGAGACCCAGCTGTTTCGTCTCAGTGTAACTGACACACCAGGAAACAGAAAAAAATGGGGCCCAGACCTAGCAGGTTGGTCTGGGTGTGCTTGCGGGGGCCACTTACCCAGTGATGCCAAGTTACTGTAGTTCTCCAGCATCACCTGCTTGTAGAGGACTTTTTGTTTGAAGTTCAGAAGCTTCCATTCTGCCTTCGTGAAGCACACAGACACATCCTCAAAAGATATCGGTACCTGCGACAGGCCATTCCTGTGGCTGTTGTGGATTTGAGCCCCAGGTCCCGAGAGCGGCAGTGGCCACAAGAGACAGGGTCCCCCGCCCCCTGGAAAGCCATGCACTGGCAGGGGCCACTCACCTTGGGCCTCGCCCATAGGAGGATCCCCGCCATCACCTGTCAGGCACCCTGGGGAGGCAGGCAAGAGTCAAAAGCAGCCACCTTTTCTGGGGGCTCGGGCTCAGCGCGCCCGCATCCCCGAACCCCTGGCCTCTGTGCAGGGACAGCTGATGGGCTCTGTCCCTCCTGTGTGCTTTCCTGGGCCTGGGGCTCGGAGCCACACACCCATCCTCTCTGCTTCCGGGCAGAGGCCTGGGCCCCTTCTGGCTTCTGGGGGTCGCCGCCCCGCCTGTCCTCCCTCCTTGTGCCTGGCTCCAGACTTCCCCCGCCTCGCCTCGTAGGACCCCAGTGCTTGGGTGAGGTCGGGTCCCATCTTACCTTCAGCACCCTCGGAGACCCTGCCTGAGGGTGGGACTTCAACGCTACCCCCAGCTTTGAGGGCTCCAGAGCCCCCTTCTGTCCATGCAACCAGCCAGAATCCCACATCCACTTTTTCCACCAGGGCCTGCCTGATCTGCCTTTCTAGGGAGCCTGTGTCCCCAAACCCTACCACTTCCTTCTTTTCTTAGCTCTGTTTCCATCTGCCCAGTACTCCAGACCTCAGCTTTCCAGTCTTTCTTGGAAGCTCCATCACCAACCAACCCCTTCCCCTCAGGGGTGAGTTTCTATAGAAGAGTCCAAGCACGCATGTGCAGAGGATTGGCTGGTGTGATGCCCAGGGCAGGAGGGGTCTACAGCAGGGTGCAGGGTGCTCTCTCAAAGGGTGGCACTCTGGCCAAGGGGCAGGCCAAGGGCACATGCCCTGGCCTTTGGTCTGGCTGAGCTTGATGCCCTTGATGGTAAAAATGAGGATGGGCCCAGCAGATGGGACCTAGTGGGGACAGCAGGGAGTGGGCCCCATACGAAGGGCAGACAAAGTAGACAAAAGCCATCTTGGCCTCAGGCTACCCCATGTCCCTTTTCAGTGCCGGAGACAGGGCAAGGAACACTGCCACCAAGAATGTCATTTCTATCCAGCAGGAGACCAACAATGAGGATGTCCCTGATGGGGGAACAGAGGCAGGTGACAGCTGCTAGGGGAAGTGGGAGTTAGGGCCCTGGGATCATGGCGACAGCTGTCATATTCACCCTGCATTTAAATTGCCCTAGATGCCCTGTTGACCATGGTGACCAAGAATGGAGTCATGCTTCTGGTGGAGAAGTTTATACAAAGTAGAAAACAGGATCCCTGAGTGGTGGAATGGATCCTAGAACCATCAGGGTGAAAGGTGGAGGGAGAACAGGCTATCACACATCACAGTGTCACGCACCGGTCCTTTGCTGGTCACACTTGAGGAACCCATGCATGGAGCAGAGGGTGGGACAGATGACAGGAGGGTGGCAGCTCTGTGGCCAGCAAGGTACTGGGTGGAGGTCACCGCTGGCTCATGGGTGAAAATGTCCTCTTAAAATGCACACTGATGCACGAGAGGAGGAAAGTGTATGGAACTCCTTGAAATGTTCCTGGAAAACCCAAACACTAAACCAGGAAGAAGAGACAACAAGGGAAGTGACCTGGGTCTCTCCCTGTCTGCACCCCAGCAGCAGTTGCTATGGTGTGGATCCCGAAGGTCCCCCACTCAAAGGCCTGTGTTAAAGGCTCGGTCCCCAGGGTGGCAGAGAGGTTTTTAGGTCCGTTAGGATGGCCCTTCCTTTCTTTCTGCCATCCTTCCACCATGTCCCAACATTTGCCTGTGCTCCACAGGCCCAAGTTGCAGGGCTGACGAAGCACAGGCTAAGTGCTCCAAACCTCTTTACAAGTTGATGATCTCAGTTGTTTTGCTAGAGTAACAGAAAGCTGACTAACAGTGTTCACAGTGAAAAGGAAAAAACAGTGGAAACCATTTGGGTGGTTTCTCAATGAGTTAAGCGTAGAATTCAACAGGGCACAGCAATTCTCCTCCTGGGTATACACTCAGAAGAACTAAAACAGGTGTTCACACAAACACATTGTGCACTCATGGTCACAATAGCCAAAAGGTGGGAAGAGCCCAAATGTTCATTTCAGATGAACAGAGAAACCAAGTGTGATCTATATACACAATGGAATATTACTTGGCTAGAAAAAGGAAGGAAACTGTGACACAGGCTACACTGTGCACGCACCCTGGGGACTTTTGACTCAAGTGAAAAAAGCCAGACACAGATGCAAAAGGCCACATCTTGTAGGATTCCATTTCTATGATGTAACATCATGTTTCACAAGAGCTGTTTTGACCTAGTTTTCCAGTTGTGGCTGAAATGTCCCTACTTCCTGTGTCAGGATCACAGTCCTCAGCCTACTAAGCACATAGCCACTTGACTCTTTACTGGGTCCCACACTCCAAGGCCAGCTCGCAGATGAAGGACAGCCCCTAGGCTCTGGGGCCCATGACGTTGTTCACACTCACTGACTCTGCACAGTCTGTCCTTACAGCTCCAGCTTGCTGTCATCCTGCCTTCAAGTATAACCTCTTGTGTGGTCCCATAGGGAACTGTTCCCATGTCCAGAGCTACAATTAACAAGAGTTCTGTCTTTTGGGCCTCAGCATCACTGTGTGGTGAGTGGCCATTCCAAAAAGACCCTTTAAATCTTAGAAAACACATGACATGTCCAGAAAAAGTAAATCCATCCTGTCAAAAGCCCACCGGTTAGGGGAGGGGCTGGAGGACTCCAAGTGACTGCTGAGGGAGGGGGATGGAATGTTCTGGAGCCGGATGAAGGTTGTGGTTGGAACCATCTAGTCTCCCATCCAACAAGTGATCTCCACGGCCTGTGACTGCCCTGGGGATGCTGGAGTTGGAGAACAGAAGACCCAGTGGAGGTGTGGTGGCCACGCAGCAGGATCTGTCCTGAGACTGACTCCATGAAAGCCAGCCTTATGGCAACTCCTGTCAGGACAGACCCCAAGGCTTGCAGCCTCCACCAACTGGACTGTCAAGACACCATGGGCTTGTGGGTTGCCAGAGCCCAGGCCAAGCTGAAGGGTGAGCGCTCAGGCTTTCAGCAACCTGCCTCTGGTGTGAGAGGCCACGAGACCCGCACCCAGGGAGAAGCCAGGAAGGCACACCAGCCCGGGTCCCAGAGGGGCCCAGCTCACAGTGGGCCTGGGGACACCAGGCAGCCTCAGCAGGAGTGGGGAGGGGTGGGGAGGGGTGGGGAGGGGAGGAAGGAGCCAGCCCCCAGAGCAAAGGGAGGGCCTGCGCGCCTCGGTGTCATCCTGCTTGGGGACCACTAGGTGGGGCGCATTCTCCAGAAGAAAAAACCCAGAAACCAAACAAACAACGTCACACAGCCTTCAGGATCCTGGCTGGCCCTGGGGATCAGGAATTGGGGCCCTTTCCCCAAAAAGGACGGACAGGCAGGGACACTTCGGGTGGAACATGCTCTGGGGTCCAGCAGCGTGAGGCCCAGCTGCTTCTCTTGCCCAGAGGCCCTATCACTCACCATCTCCTGGTGGATGGCCTGGGAGGGGGACACCCAGGACCTCCCTCAGCCTACCCAGGACTGGCCAGGTCCCCTGGGAGCTCCCTGCAACTGTCTCCTGGCCTTGGCCTGTGGGGACAGAGGCTGACCCGGACATCCAGAGGGCCGCCCAGGCTGTTTGCCGAGGGACCCTTCTTCCCTCACCACTGGGAGTAAGGCCACAGGCCCTTCCTGACCTCGCCCAGGCCTGCCCTGACCTCTGCTCCCAAAGTTCTGGCTTCCACAGGGCCAGGCTGCTCCTACCTCAGGGCCTTGGCATGGCAGTTCTCTCTGCCTGGAATGCACTTCCAAAACATTAGCACATGCTGTGCTCTTTGCCAACTTCCAGTGTTTGCAGAAACGGAGCCTTTGAAATGAGATCCATTCTAAGCACACTACTTGACTTGCAACTGGACCTCCTTTCCTGGCCTCTTTTCATTGTTTGACATGTTCTCTAATTTCTCATTCAAAACACTGTTTCTTGCCCGTGCTCAGCCACTAGAGCTAGAACCACAGAGCACATTTTTTTTTGCTGGCTGTTCCCAAATAGATCTTGGATGTCAGCAGCAACCCAGTGACTAGAGGGCACCTAGCAGATACTGGGTGGACTGGACCAGTTGAATGAGCCCTGCAGGGAAGGCTTGCTCCCCCTCTCCGTCCCCACCTTCCATCCAGCCCTTGGCCTTCTCCTCCCAGCCTTGGTTGAGCTTTGCCTTGCCCGGCTGCATGGTGGCATGGCTTTCATGCATCAACACGTGTCTCAGAGGGACACCACCCTAGCCCTGATCAGAGCTGCAGGGGCACAATGTGGGGCACGCTCAGGGCCTGCACCTGTGGCAGTCCGCCAGGGCCCCCTGGGAACAATGCCATGACCTCACAACTCCAGCTTGCCTGGGTTTCCACTCCCAACTTCCCGGGGGGGGGCGGTTATCAGGACGGGCCCACCAGCCCCAGGACCAGCGGCTGAAAGCTTTCCCAGCCCAGCCTGGCCCCTTCCCCAGCGCCCCTAAAGCCAGCCCAGCTGCATTCGGTGCTCCCCTGCCTCCCAGGCG
>NW_022900951.1:127003830-127022357 GCF_012274545.1 Fukomys damarensis | reverse complement strand
GAGGGCGGCCCAGTCCGCGCCAGCCCCACTGGGGTTTCTGGCCTCGCTCCCCGTGCACCCTGGGGCACTTCCGCTTCCCGTCTGCGCTCCTCCGAGGACTTGGACTCGGCTCTCAGTGGTCTCTGCGCTACAGTCCCTGAAGAGGACAGTGGAGGGGCCAGGGTTGGCTGATCACTTCCCTTGGGCCATGCCCCTGGGCATTACGTCCATCTAGCATCTGCCCATCTCCCAGGGGCCCTTGGGAACCCTGTGGGGTGCTAGCCTCAAGTGGCGGGGCCAGGGTCACCTGGTAAAGCACCAGCTTGCATACACTGGGAGGGCAAGGGCCGGCAAATGCAGGTGTTTGAGACAGACACGGGGGATGGGTGCAGCTGGGAGGGGGACAAGGGGGCCGGAAGTGCAAGAAGAAAAGATCCGGGTGTGAGGGGCGCAGGACATGGAAGCCAGCCTCCAGAGTGGACACTGGGTTGCCACTTTGTGACAGGTGGTGATCCAAGGTGGATCCAGGCTGGAATCTCAGGGCTGTGTTGACAATGATGAGCTCCTCCAGGAAAATCCAGGAGGAGGAAGAAACCTCCAAGGAAGGTAACAAGGAGAAACCGCCATCCTGCCGGTCACTGCCCTGCTCTCCCAGCCTTGGCTACACCAGGTGGGCTTTGAGCTGGACCTTTCCTTACAAGACTCCCCAGGCTCCTGGCTGGTCCTCAGGGGACCCTGGGCCTGGGTGGCACAGCCTGGCCCTCAGCATGGAGTCCCGTGCTGGCCTGCACTCCCAGGACAAGGCAGCCTGTTTCTGCCTGACCCAGCTGACGAGGCAGGGTGGTGGTTGAATGCTCTTCAGTGGGCTCCTGCCCTGCAACAGAGGCAGGGAGGCCCCCAGGGACCCTGAGCTGCAGGACCTGGTGCCTGAGGGATCCCTTTGTTGGGGCCTTGGCCAGGCAGGTCCAGGCCCGGGCTCCTGGATGTAGTGAGGTGAGGGGTTTCTTGAAAGGTACAGCTGCATCCTCACACCCAGTCCCTGTGAAAGGGTCCTTATAGGCAGGGGTTGTAGCTGAGAGAAGGCTATGGAGAAGACGCCTGACCTTGTCCGGGTGGCCCGAGCCCCAAGGACCGGCCTCCCCTAGGGACAGAAGAAACACATGCAGAGGGAAAAGCTCCAAGAAGGGAGGTCCCTACCAAGGGAGCGGAGCCCCCGCAGCTGCTAGGAGAGGCCAGGAAGGTCCCGGTGCTCGCACCTTGGTGTCACACTCTGGCCTACAAGCGATGTGGCGGCAGAGCCCTGCTGCTCTTAGAAGCACTGGGGCTGCTTGCTGAGAACCAAGCCCTATCAGGCCGGTCTGAGGTGGGTACTGCACCTTCATGGGGGGTGGGGGTGGGGCTCGGCAAGGCCACTTCTGTGGGCCTGGCACTGGGTGCTCCCTGTCTGCACCCACTGTGGGGGAGTGGGGCCCTGTGTGTGCCACGGTCTGCTGCCGCTTGGGGTGACCCTATGGCTCTGAGGTGGCCAGTCTGCAGTGCCTATCAGCACCTGTCACAACTGAAGCCAAACCAAGGGGACATGGACAAAGTCACAGCTCTATAGAGTGAATAGGCTCTTTCTAGAAGCTGTTCAGTGTTTGAGCAGGGAGAATTTCAGACCTGGGTCTACCTTTGAGGAGTGCCCAGGACTCACTGTCACCTCCTACCATGACCCTGGTGTGCCCACCTCACCTCATCTCTCTTGTGGGCCTCCTGCCAAGGCCCGGGATCTTCTCTGAGAGAGATGCCTCACCTCATAGGCAAGGCAGGACAGATCATTTGTAAAAAGGAAGAGGACCAAGAGACAGAGGGAGAGAGGGAGGGGAGGGAAAGGAGACATAAAAAGAATGAAGATGTGTCGTGTGATTGTACTGATTCCTCATTGAATGTAATTGCTATGGACTGCAATCTTGGACTAATAAAAATGAAATTTAAAGAGATAAATGCCCAGCTTGAATCTTCTTCATATAGACAGTTTTCCCAGCACCATTTGTTTTTTTTTTAATTTTTTTCAGCTTTAATTGAGTTTATTGGTACATTTTAGGGATACAGTACAGTTACATTCATTGTTGGGATCTTGTACCTCTACATGACAAGTCTTGATTCTCATTTTTTCCCCTTACCTCTGCCCTCCCTTCACCCCCTCCTCCCCTCCCATCTACAAACACTTTATTTTCATCTTTTCATTCTCTCACATTTTTTTTCTTTTCCCTTTTTACTCTTCCCCTACCCATCCCACCTTCCCTACACCTTTAGCTCCTTTCTTCCCATTTCTAAATGTCAGTAATCTTATTAGGATCTTATGCCCAGCACCATTTGTTAAATAGATGTTCTTTCTTCCAGCATATGTTTTTAATCCCTCTGTCAAAGGTCAGATAGCTGAATATGTCTGAGAATGTTTCTGTATCATCTAATCTGTTCCACTGATCCATATGTGTTATGGTTTATGTCTAGATGTCCCCCCAAAGCCTCACGCATGTGCTCACAAGTGGGGCTTTTGGGAGGTGCCTGGATCATAGGTGTGTGATACTGGATTAGTCCACTGATGGGTTTATATCTGAGCCATGATGGGAGGTGAAGCCTACTGGGAAGAGGTGGTCACTGGGAGTGTGGCCTGGAAGGGTCTAGATCCCTCCTCCTTTGCTGGCTGCTGTTTCCTGCTCACCTTGCCCCTCTGTCATGGTGCTCTGCCTTGGAACCAGCCAACACCTCTACAAACCGACACCTCTATAGACCGACATCTTTACAAACTATGAGCCAAACTAGACTTCTTTAAATGGTGGGTGTCAGGTCTGTGTCTCAGCGAGGAGAAAGTAACTAAGACAGCAAGTCTATGTTTGTGCCAGTAGCATACTGTTTTTATCACTGTAGCTTTGTAGTATAATTTACAGTCTAGGAACGTGAAGCTCCCTGCCTTGCCCAGGATGCCTTTTACTATTCTGGGTGTCTTTTGGTTCCATACAATTTTTGGATTGCTTTTTCTAGTTCTGTGAGGAATGCTGTTGGTATTTTGATTGTGAGTGTATTGAATTTATATAACAGTTTTGAGTGTATGGCCATTTTGACAATACTGGTTCTGCCTATCTAGGAACAGGGGATGTCTTTCCATTTTCTGTTCTCTTCAATCTCCTTTTTCAGAGTACTATAGTTTGACTTAGCTGTGGTGAGAAAGGAACCCTCCTACATTGTTGGTGGAAATGTAGACTAGTACATCCATTATGGAAATCAGTGTGGAGATTCCTCAAAGAACTAAAATTAGAAATTCCATTTGACCCAGCTGTTCCCCTTCTAAGGTATCTTCCCCAAAGAGCTAAAGACATCATATTAGAGTGATACATGCATACCCATGTTTATAGCAGCACAATTCATAATGACTAAATTCTAGAAGCAGCTTGAATGACCATGAACAAATGAATGGATACAAAAAGTGGTATCTGTACACAATGTAATACTACTTGGCTATAAAGAAGGATAAATTTGAGACATCTGTAGGAAAATGGATGCACCTGAAGAATATAGTATTAAGTGAAACAAATCAGATACACAAGCCTAAAGACCATGTGGGATCTCTCATTTGAGTAGGGCAAAGTATAAACAAAGAGCGAAACAAAGGAAGGAAACAGGGAGATAAGTCTTTTGCTCTTTGTCTAGGAGTTTTTAAGGGGTTTAGAAAGGAGCTTGGGCTTTTGTGTAAGCAATAGAATCTCTGCCCTAGAGGAGACTACGTACTTGTCAGGTCCAACTTATGCACTGTTCACCTGGTGTCCATGCATGGCCCATGTGCCTGGGAGCCAGTTGTCCCCTGAGCATGCTGGAGGGTGGTGGGGGTGTCCCCCACAGCTAAGGACAGTGGAAGATGTTTTTGTGAGGTCCCTGGAGGTTGGGATTCTGCAGAATCCTTTTGAGGCTGCTGTCTTCACTGCCTAATAGAATCCTAACCCTGATTTACTAGTTTCCGTTGCATCCCCCCCTTGAAGAGGTGACACTACCTTCCTATCAGGGAAGAAGAACAGTGAATAATCTGGCTCTTCAAGCAGCACAGGGTCGATGAGAATGGGTCAGCAGTCAGGAGCACCCTCCAGCGGCTTGTCCAGTGGCCCATGACAGATGGCAGGTGGGAGCCCTGTGGCGGGCCCTAGCTACAAGACCATCTGAAGTCTCACCGAGTGCAGGACAGGGCCATAATTCATGTGTCCCAGTGCCAGGCAGCTCTGATTTGAATTTGATTGTTCCAGCTTGAACCACCAGAGAAAACGGCATGACTATTGGAAAAAATGGGTGTCACGGTGGCCACAAAAAAGCCAAATGCATAATGACATTCTGTACACTCTGCCCAAATCAGCTGCCTTCATGTAAATGATATTTTAAAGAAATTCACAAGTATACATACGTTTCTTTGAATTTAATGAAATAAATTTGTTGAGTATTGTGATAATTTTAAAATTGGTATGAATAGTATTAATTTTTATATTAGGGTTGTAATTATTCAAATTCAGGCAACTAATTAGATTTGTCCCATTTATAGACTTCTTATTAATTTTAGTAGCCCAAAGATTTTTGAAAGCGATTCAGTGTGTTTGTACCATCAGTGGGATAAGCAGCCCGATGGGACTCATGTGCACGTAGCACTGATGGTCTGAGCCAGCAGGAACGGGCCGATGGGCTCTTGGGGAGAGGAAGAAAGCAAACAAGGAGACTGAGCAGACAGGGCCTGACAATGTGGAGGAGGAGCAAGAGCATTGACACCGGTCTTTAAACAGGAGACTTAACTGGGACCCCTTCAGAGACCTTCTGAGCCTAGACTGGGTGAGAGATGGTTCTAGGAAGCTCAGATTAGCGATGGATTTTGATATTGGAAAGGTGGCTCGGTTAAAGAATCAGAAGTCAGAGAAGGCACTGGCAACAGTGTGCCTCACCTCTGTGAGAAAGGCATGGTCTGAGTTTCCCGTGAGGAAGCAGAGGCCAGTTCCTGCAAGAGATGGGTGATTTTGCCCCGTGGCCAGGCAGGCTTAAAAGTGGACGGCAAGCCTAAGCTAGTGGGGGAGATTCCAGGGTCTCAGGGCTACCATGGGTCAGTGGAGGAAGGTCTGGCTCCAGGAAACCAGCCATCTGTGCACAGAGGGGGTTCTTCAGCGCTATGGTTGTGTGTGGGGGCTGGACATGTAATGTTCTGGGCGAGGAGAGTGAAAAGAGAAAACCTAGAGACAAAATAATGTCTTGTCTCATTGAGTACAAGGCCCGAACACTGGGAGAGATGACCCCCAGCATCATTTAGCTTTAACATGGATTCTGTCCATGTTCCTGAATAGTTATAGTGTTTGTTTCCCCACCAGAAGGAGGGGTAAGAGAAGCTGAGGTGCTCGTAGTATCCAGTGCTCTGCTCTCTTTTGCTTTCCCAAGGAGGGATCCCATCTCTTTTAATTTAGCCCCAAACAAATTGGAAGGAGGCATTACAGAAAGAGTCCAAGGAACCCCATATTGCTATTGTGTCATTAGGGCTAGAGAAGTAATGAGAAGACTTAAGAAGTACAGATGTAACCTGTCCCACAGACTGATAGTTTTGTCCCATGTGAGTATTTTTCTAACTGGGGAATTGAGGCTGAGGCTCTCCTCTAATTCAGGCTCCCCAAGAGTACTTGGGCCAGGAATGAGTATAAAAGAAGGTCAGACGGTGCCTTTTGGGCCTGGGACCCAGTTTTTGAGGATGCAATTCAAAGGGGTAATGGGAACTGAGACAGAGCTTCCCCCTTTTCTGAAAAATCGTCAAAGGGAGAGAAGGCACTCCTTGCTTTCCCTATTGAGGAATTCCCAGTCCAACATATATCCCTTGGCCGCCTGTGAGGTCCTAGTTGCTAGCGACCACAAACTAGGACCAAGAGGGGGCGAGGCTACTGGATTAGTCACTCTGACCAGTGTGCCCTTCAACCTTGTCTCGTGTCCCTGAATCCCTTTGGTTGTGACCAGAAGTTGGACTTCCTTTACCCAAAACAACTGAAAAACCTCTGGAAGTGAAGCCAACCATCAACTGCCAGGCTCTGTTATGTGGTGAAGGACAATTAAGGTTGAAGTGGGGCAGGGTCCTGGCAGCCATGAAGCTGGGCAAAATACTTGTTTAAATATTTTTTTAGGGCCATATTGGTGTCAAATCTGAATTTAAAGTGGAGATCTCAACTAGTTTATGTGGCCATCATTGCCTGTCTATCAGGCTGTTACCTGTACGGCCCTTACATTGCTCCATCTAAGAAGACAGAAAATCTTACACAGCGGTGGTGTCCCCTGTTCTTGTATCTTCAGCACAGGAGACAGTAAAGAAGGACCATCGCTGACAGTCACACTGGGAGGGGAGTTGAGACCTGGGGAGGAGGAGTGGTTGATGATTTGAGAATTAGCCCTGTAGCCTTTGACCATCCAGGAGGTGTAGCAGGAACAGCTAGGATCAGCCAAACCAATAAGAGCCCAAACTGCAAATGGCCAAGCATACATATTTCCTCTCATAAGACTCATCCTTTTCAAACCCTTCTCAACATACTTGGGCCTCCCACTTTTGCCATGATCTTTCTTTCTTTCTTTCTTTCTTTCTTTCTTTCTTTTTTTTTTTTTAATCCTGGTAGGGCAAAACCTTATCATATAAAATCCTCTCATACAAAAATATATCTTCAGACTTATAACTGTATTTTCTTCTCTGTCCTACTTACTGGTTTCTTTTTGTAACAAGCCTGGTAGCTGCTTGGATTTTAAAATGTCCCGAGGGCACGTTTTCTTCTTTGGTCACAGAGTGAGTTTATAGGTATCGACACTCCACTTAGGACTGGCTGCCCAACAGTCCTCGGGCAACCTTGAATAACATCTTCATCTTAGCCAGCGCGGAAAGCAGGCAGAAGAGCAAGTTAACCATGCAACTGTAGCCTAAGTACCACCCAATGTATGACAGATGCTTTAAACATGCCGATTAGACAAAAATAACAATTTAAACAGGAATCTAAAAGCAACTTTATTAATCAGCCAAGATTTGCCCCAGTAGATTCTTGTTAACTCCTCAAAGGTTGCCGTGAAGGCTTGTTCCTCCCTTTGTGTCCCTAAAGGGGAGTCAGTTTTAGCCTTGTTTCCCATTAGAACCCACTGCCGGCTGCATCCCCACCCAACATCTAGCTTTGTAAACTGGACTCATGGGACCTCAGAAATTAAAGCCATAGCCTTTGTCTAAAAGCACCAGTTTATCTCACATTCAGAAGACTAGGAGAGTAATTTAGCAGGTGGGAGTGGTAGAAGAAGAGTTTGCATGACACAAAGAACATAACTCAGAAGAGAGACGAAGAATTATAGGCGAGACCCTCAGAACTCAGAAGCAACCAGGGAAAAACAGGGTGTAGGAAAAGATCATGTGACAAAGACTCCCAGATGCCCTACTGACCTTTAACTATCTGACTGAAAGAGAATAATCAGACAATTAAGATGAGACAAGAAGATATGGGGGTCTTTTTACACCTCCTAGCTTGGCTTGCCAAGAAAAAGAGCCATGGCAGAGAAAGACAATTTGATTCCTTAATGCGTGTGGCAAATTAAAGGAGCAATACATCCATGGAATGTCGGCCATGGAGAGCCAAGAGCACCAAGGGCGAGATTGCTTCCTCACCAGCGGAAGGATCCAATGGGAAAGAACAACTGAGGTGAGACTGGGCCAACATTAGCAGGGGATCAACTCAGCCCGTGTCAGCAGAGCCTGTCCCCAAGACTTCTAGATCAGTGGTCATGCCACTCACTTTTAATTGGTTGCTGAGGTCCTGATATAGTGAAAGCAAAGGGTGTAGGGATCTTGGATGAGTCCCCAAATATATGTTACCAGAACACCAGGGCCGTGAGGCATAGTGACAAAGAAGGATGCCGCAGGTGGAAGAGGTGGAGTGCAAGCAAATTTATTTATTTTTATTTAATTATTTATTTTTTGGTTTTTTGAGATAGGGTCTCACTATGTAGTTGAGACTGATCTGATACTCACTATGTAGCCCAGGCTGGTATGGAACTCACAGAGATCCTCCTGCCTCAGCCTCCCGAGTGCTGGGATTACAGGCATGGCCACCATGCCCGACTGCAAGCAAATTTATTTAAAAGATATAAAGGCAAGGAAGTAGAACTCCCGCTAGCTGGGAGGGGTCCTAAGTAGGGTACCCCAGAAGACTCTTTATCTAAGAGTTTTTTTTTTTTTTTTTTTTTTTTTTTTTTTTGCAAAAATTTTTTTTTGGTACCAGGGATCAAACTCAGGTCTTTGTGTTTGCAAGGCAGGCAGCAGAACCACTGAGCTAAATCCCTGGCCCTATTTAGGAGTTTTTAAGGGGTTTAGGAGGAAGCTCAGGCTGTTGTACAAACAATGATAGGACACTACAAAATTTTCAGGGTCCGATCTATGCAGTGCTCACACAGTGTCCATGCAGGAAACATGTGCCCTGCAGCCAGTGGCTCTGGGGGAGGAGGGGTCCCAGACAGCCCAAGGACACCTGGAAGATGCTTGTGTGAGGTTCCTGGAGGCTGGACTCAACATTTGAAGCTGCCGTCCTTACTGCCTGGTAGAATCCTAACCCTTGTCTCAGTAATCCCTGTCACACTGTTGAGCACTTTTAGTCAGCTCCACACTGAGAATCAAGAGCAAACTCTCCAACAGAATGATTTAAAAAGTTTTGAGTTTTGCCAGAAAGGAAGCTCTGGTAAAGTTGGGGCAGAGGAGAACTTGGTTCCTAAAAAGATCAGCATTAAAAAGAAGACTAGTACTTTACAACAGGAAAATAGGAAAGACACCTTGAGGGTACGTGAGGAACCAGTAAATTGTCCCCCCATAGGCTCAAAATCGAAAAAGTGAAAGACTTTGCTCAGAGAAGAGAGGTCCAGAGCACTGTGCTTCAGAATGGCAGCTTCCTGGGGCATTTGCTTCTCCCGATGTGGTTCATAGCACTCAGTCACCCAGGCACTCCGAGTCTCCTGCAGCCATGATAGAAGGAAGCCTGGCTACTGCTCCAGCTAGCAGCAGACCTTGGTGTCAACCGCATGGTACTGGTTTTATGCACAGGCAGAATGCAAGAGTTGTGGGGTCAGAAGGCTTCTATTTAGCTTTCAGAAGAGGGCCTGGGAGGCCAGGCAGTGTGTGAAGCTGTGAGCATAAAGCCGAAGGTGTAGTGGAGACCCCAGGATGTTAGAAAAGCCAGGAACATGGGATGTCTGAGGGAAGCCCTAAAGCATGGGCAAAGCCTGCCCCAGAGAGGACACAAGGGTTACAACCACCTGTGCTGCCATAGGGGAGAGGGCTGCCCAGGCTTCTGGAGTTCAAGTCTCTCCACAATTGGCCCCGGGTGCTGGACGTGGAACTACAGGATTTAATGTTTGCCCTGTTGGCTTTTGGTCTTGCTTTGGTCCTATTTCTTTCTATCCTCCTATCTCTCATTTTAGGAATGGGAAGGTTTACCTTGTGTTTATATGTCAGTAGTGTTTAGTGTTCTTTTCACTTTTACAGGGCTCACGGGTAAAAGTTTGCCTTAAGTCTCAGAGGAGACTTTGGACTTGGACTTCTCAGCAATGCTGGAACTTGAGGACTTTGGCAACTCTTAGAGACGGACTCCATGGCTCTTGTGCAAAGCGATTCATGTGTATCTCGTGGGGGCCACAGTGGGGAATGTTGTTTATACCTGGACATCCCCCCAAAGCCTCAAGAGCTCATAGGTGGGGCTTTCAGGAGGTGCCTGGGTCCTGGGTGTGTGATATCCATGAGTGTTTCGGTCCACTGATGGACTTATTGCTAAATCGGATGTTGGGAGGTGCAGTCTGGTTGGAGGAGGTGGGTCATTAGGGGTGAGGCCTGCAAGGGTCTCTCTCCCTCCCTCCTCCCTTGATCTCTCCCTGTTTCGCACTGCCATGCCATGAGCTGTTTCTCCTCTGCCATGCTGTCCCGCCTTGGAGCCACCTGCCTGTAGACTGAAACCGTTACAGAGTGTGAGCCAAGCACCATTCATAAGAGCTAAATGGTCTATATGCCCATCAACAGATGAATGGACAAAGAAAATGCAGTGTTTATCTTAATGGAGTACTACTCTGCCATAAACTCCCTTGTATAAGGGAGGGTGCGATGGAAGATAGATAAATAGAAGTAGGAAGATCTTTTTCAAAAGGGATAAGGGAACAAGAGGTGGAGAGAGGGGAGGAAAAGGGGATGAAAAAAAAGAATAGAAGAGAACAATGATAAAAATGAAGTTTTTTAAGTGGGAAGGGAACCAAGAGTTGGAGTGACTGGAAAGGGAGGGGAATGGCAAAGGTGAATTAAAAAAGAAGAAAAATTAAGATGATGTGTTATGTCCACGTACCGACTCCTCACCATATGTAATCACTATGGACTGCAAACATGGACTCATGAAAAAGCTATGAGCCAAAGTAAAGCTTTCGTCCTCCCAGTTGTGGGTGTCGGGTAACGTGTCTGGGCAGGGAGGTACTAGCAGCGCCTGTATGGACAGGCTGTGGCTGGGCTACGGAAGCTGGGAAGCAGCCAGGCATGGGGGAGAGGTGTCGAAGGACCGTGCCCAGGAGACAGTGGCGGGGTGGGCATGGCGATGTATGTGGCAACGTCCGAGGCCACCCAGTTTATCCTTTGACCCTGCCATAGGGTCAGAGCAGTGAACAGCTCTCGAGATGGGGGATGTCATGTCCCATGCCAGGCCAGTCCTCACAGTCTGGGGCCCTCAAGGCTTGTGGGGCTCCTCACCCTGGGCAGGGAGGGAGCTGTGCCCACCTCTCCGAGTAGGCCACCTTTGCTTTAAGATGCATGTCAGCTGGCACCACACCAGGAGGCAGCTGCCCACCTGTTGCTCAAACTGCAGCAGTGCTTTCTGAACAGTCCCCCTGCTGTCCCTTCACTCAGTATGGCCACCAGTCTTTGCTGTCGCTCCCAGTACAGTCACCCTCTACTGGCTCTCCTATGTGGCTACCACTCTTTCCTCTCCCGTTATGGCCAACTTTCTCTTCATTGACCTGCCTGGTGTGACTGCAACTGTCCCTATTGTGGGCCCACCCAGCTGCCTCACTGTCCCAGCTGTCACCCAGGACCAAGCCTCTTTCCATCTTTGAGACTTGGTTGACCGTGGGCTGCCCTGGTGAGTTTAAGAGCATCTTTGAGCATCGGTCAGGACTGTATGTGTCTTTGTTCTGGCCCAAGGAAAGAGAAAGCTCCGCTCTGTGGACAGAACCCGGTGCGTTCCCTTCAGTCCCACTGGACCATGTGGCCAGTGGTCAGCCTAGGTCACTAACAGCTGCCCCAGGAGCATCCTGTGAAGCCTCTGGACTAGGGGTGAGGTTGTTCTGCCCTGAGCCCTGTGGGGGAGGGACAGGCACCTCCTCAAAAAGGGTAGCCAGTAGTGGCCAGTCTATGGGCATGCCTTAGGTGACAGGAGCCACAGCCATGAAGATCACCAATTGTGAGGACCTGAAGAGCAGCCCAACCTTGCCAAGACTTCCTGGCAGGACACCTGCTGCCCCTGAGGGAGACCTGGAGCTGGTCTCTGGCCATCTTTCCCCATCCCCATCCCCTGGCCCAGGCCCAACCTGGAGGAGGGGCAGGTGAGGTGTGTCCATGAGTGGCTCATTCTCGGGCCACCTGGAGCTTGCCATGATGCCCCTTTCTGTTTCCTAGTCAGAGCTTTCCTTGGAGTAAGCCTCCCCTTGTGCCTGGCTGCCTTCCTGGCATTACCACTTGGATGCTTTGGCCACATGTTTCTGACACTCACCTCATGATTTCCTACCAGGGCTGCTGCCCTCTGCAGTCCTCTGTTGGCACAGATGGAGCCCCATGCACCGTAGCAAAGGCTGGAAAGCAGGGAGAATCCTGTGGTCCCCTGGCTGCCATGTGTGGTGCTTGCTGTCAGTTTGTTAGAGCTGCCTTTTCCCCATGACCTACCTTTCCTGTGTCCAGGCTGTGGTTATCTCGCATGGGAGAAGCCCAAGGGTGCCCCAGTAGTTGGTCCTTTCTTTTCTCCACATCATTTCTTCACAAACAAGGCAAGGAAAGTTTCCTTTTTTTTTTTTTAAATATGGAACGCTTCACAAATTTCAGTGTCATCCTTGCACAGGGGCCATGCTAATCTTCTCTGTATCGTTCCAATTTTAGTATACGTGCTGCCGAAGCGAGCACTAGGAAAGGTTCTTGAAGTAGAATGTGACCATGCCACTCACACACATGTGCGTATCACTCACTTCATGAGTTCAGAACTCTTTTAGAATAAACCAACCCTGTTCAAGGTCCACAAGCACGGCATGGTCTGGTATCTGGCCTTCCTGGCCTCAGTGTCTGTCTGTCTGTCTGTCTGTCTATATATATATATATGTGTGTGTGTATATATATATATATATATATGTATATATATATCTATATGTATACATATATATAGATATATATATCTCCTGCAGTCACAATTATTCTTGTTTAGTCCAACACTGACCATGTTCCTCTAAACCCCAGGACTTTTGCACATGAAGTTCTTTGACCTGATGTGGGGCTTATTTTCTGTAAAATGAGAGAAAAGCATCGGATCCTGGCTCTCCCAGCTTCCCCTGCAACTAGGGTGTGGACAAATGACCGAGCTCCACTAATCACATGTACACACTGCCAACTGAATCTGAGGCCCAAGATGGGAAGCAGCAGGGGCACTACCACCTATTTCCCAAGGAGCAGAGGCAGCCGTGGTTCTGAGGTCATATCCTGAGCTCTGTAGTGTTTGTCTGTGTCCAGGCGTGGGTGACAGCCCCAGGGGACCCAGCACCGGGGTGCAGCGGGCCGCTTGTGACCCTGCAAAGCCATTCCCCAGCCCTCTGCACACACACACAGGTGCCCGCTCTGCTTCCCTGAGCCGGTCTGTCCGCGATGTGCGTCACTAGGGGCCATGCTCCTAGGAGCCCCACTTGCTCCTGGTTTGCATCTTAGGAGGTGGCAGCTCTTCATAGTTGCCGGCGCCTCCTCCCACCCTTCCTGTGCGTTGGAGTGTGCTCATAGTTCCGAGTGTTTAGAGACCTCCAGTTACCTGTGGGATGGCGGCAGGACCTTGGGCCCACAACAATGCCACTCTGTGTGGATTTCAGTGCCGTTTACTAAGATAACGCATCCTAAAGGGTGAGCTCGGGGCTGTGTTCTAGTGCCGCTGCAGACTGGGTACTAAAGGGCCGTTATAGTTGAGCCATCCATTGTTATGGAATGCATTACCCCTCGTGGTTTACCTGGGAGGTTCTGGCTTAGGGTTGCTCAGGAGGTGACAGTCAGTGTCCTGTGGGACCGTAGTGTCTGAAGAGCAGACGGGCTGGGAGCTCCTCTTGGCACGTGGCCTCGTTCCTTTCCACACGGGCTTTTCCACAGGGCTGCTCATGGCAGGGTTCCTCCCAAATAAGTGATCTGCAGGGGGACTGGGATGGAGAGAAGTTAGGATGCACCTCTCCAAAGGAGTAGCGCCGAGACATTTGTGCACCCATTTTTTTCTCTTTAGTTTTTAAAAGACATTCATTAATTTTAGTGGTACATTTTAGGTATACAGTATGCTGATATTCATTATTGGGGATCTGTACCTTTACGTGCTGTATCTTGGTTCTTATCTTTTCCCCATGTCCCTGCCTCCCTTCAACCTTTCCTCTTCTCCCGATTTACAAAGACTTTGTTTCCACTTTTTCCTTTTCTCATATTTATTCCTTTTCCTTCTTTCCTTTCCCCTATTCCTCCCACTTCTCCTTCCCCTTTGGACTTTTTCTTCCTATCTCACATTATCTATTATACATTTGGATCCTTATTTACACTTTCAGTTTCTCACACCAGAGAAACTATTAGGTATTTATAGGCTGTTTCCAAGTTTAGCTATTACAGACTGTGCTGCTATAAACATGGGTGCACATATATCATATATGTGGCATGATTCTTTTAATTCTTTTGGGAAGATACACAGCAGGGGAACAGCTGGGTCAAATGGGACTGCTAGTCCTAGTTGTCTGAGGTTTCTCCGTATTAATTTCCACAGTGGTTGCACCAGTCTGCACTCCCACCAACAATGGAGAAGGGTTCCTTTCTCCCCACAACCCCACCAGCATTTGTTATTGGTTGATTTGTTGATAGCAGCCATTCTTTGTGGGGTGAGGTGGAATCTCAGTGTTGTTTTCATTTGCATCTCTTGAATGACCAGTGATGTTGAACGTTTTTTTTTCATGTTTGCTTGCTATTTCTACTTCTTTGTCTGAGAAATGTCTGTTCATTTCAGATGCCCATTTTTGGATTGGGTCTTTACATTTGGGAGGTCTGATTGTTTTTTTTTTTTTTTTTTTTTTTGGTTTTTTTGAGACTGGGTCTCACTATGTAATTGAGACTGACCTGGAACTCACTATGTAGCCCCGGCTGGTCTCGAACTCACAAGGATCCTCCTGCCTCAGCCTCCCGAGTGCTGGGATTATGGGCTTGCGGAGGTCTAATTTTTTTAAAGGGAACAATCCAAGAGGAAGAGATGACAATCATAAATATGTATGCACAAAATATTAGTGCACCCTACTATATAAAACAAATATTAACAGACATGGAAAATCAAATAAGCACTGATTCAATAGTAACTGGAGTCTGCGCACACTTGGGATGGTTTCTGGGCATGCGTTTGGCTGAGGTCTGTCCCCCTGCATAGCTCTTGTCCAGGAGGGCCTTTGGCTGGGGGCCGTGCACCCAAGTCTCTGGTGTCTGAGCAGGCTTCTGGCTGGGGTGGGATGCACCTACCGATGGTATTTGGCTGGCCTCTGGCTGTGACCTGGCACCTGCCTAGCTGTTTTCCAGGTGGGCCTTTGGCTGGGACCTGTGTGCCCAAGCCATTGGTGTCTGGGTGGGGCCCTGGCTGTGGCCTGTGTACCTGCACAGCTGTTTTCCAGGAGGGTCTCTTTGGTTTTTTGAGACAGGGTCTTGCTAGGCAGTTCAGGCTGGTCATGAACTCACTATGTAGTCCAGGCTGGGCTCAAACTCAAGGAGACTCTCCTGCCTCAGCCTCAGCCTCCCCAGTAGTGAGATGACAGGTGGGTGCCGCCATGTTTAGTGTGTAAAATTACCTTTTTAGACACCAGAACTGCACCAGGTGCCATGAGAAGATGAGCTGAGAGGAGAGAACACTCGAGGCAAAAGCCCAGTTAGGGAGCTCAGGTGATAGTCCAGGCCCCAGGCATCTTGTAGAATTTGTTTAGCTGTGCCTTCAGCCATATGGCACCCAACCAACCCCTACTCACAGCAGCCCCACACTCAGGATCCTGGGAAGCAGGAGGGACCAAGTAGGAGCAGAAACCAAGGGAAAATGGGTATTTGGAAGGAGCCAGCAGTAGGTGAGTGTCCTGATTGTCTGTATGTGAAGCAAGCCACAGAGGTCACTGTGCTGCCTGGCCAAAGCCCAGAGGCCGACTTTAGGGGGCAGCCAGTGATCCTGGAACGGAGGGAAATGGATAAGGAGCCCCAAGTTTGCCATATGAACTCTTCCCAAGTCTCTGGCTCACCCCAGAGCTATGGGTGCACAGAGAAGATGCGGAGAAAGGAACTGACTGGAAGAGTTCATGCGTCTGAGTTGAGGTAAGTCAACTGCCTGGCAAAACAACAACAGCAACAGCAATGCCTCTTTAGAGGCTATAACAGAAACAAAAAAACCAGACACACTAGAACTCATTATTGGCAATGTCTAGGATGTAATGCTAAATTAGCAGAAAGAAAAAACATTCCTAAGAGACACAAGAAAATATCTTGATATTTAAAAAGTATTCAGAGCAAACTGACTATGGACAGTTTTGATAGTAGAATTTATAACCATTTAAAATATGCTTAAGGACATAAATTATATCCATAATGAACTTTTAAAAAGAAATATTTCCGCTGGGCATGGAAGTGCTCTCCTCCAATCCCAGCACTCGGGAGACAAGGATTGCAAGTTCGAGGCCAGCCTGTTGGGCTACACAGTGAGTTCAAGCCCAGCCTGAACTACATTTCGAGATCTCGTCTCAAAAGAAAAATTTCAGACAAGAAAAAGACGTTATTGAATATAATTATTTATAAATTCTAGAACTTAAAAAATCGAAGTGAAAATTTTATCAGATGGTTTTAATAGATTTTAGATGACAGAAGAATAAAAAACCTAAAGGTTGATAAGTACAAATAATCCATTCTGAAAAATCAAGAAGACAGAATATTTTTCAAAAAATGAAGGTAAGAGAATTTCAGAGGGCTGTGAGACAACATAAAAAGGTCTAATAAATGTGGCATGTGGACTCCTGGGAAAGAGGAGAGAGAATGGAGAAAACCTATCTATAGAAGTAATGAATGAAATTTCCAAAATTTGGAGAGAACACAATGTACACATTCAAAAAGCTCAGTGAACCTCAAGGTGGACAAATGCAAAGGAAAACCACTCGAAGGTGCTCTGTGGTCAACATACTGAAGACAAAGGACAAAGAGGAAATCTCCAAAGCCAGCAGAGTAAATGAATCATCACCTACGGGACACTGACATGAAGTTCCCCTGAGTTCTCCTCAGAAACAATGGAAGCCAAGAGACTGTGGAACACTGGTAAAATGAAGAAAGAAGGAGTAGGAGGGGAGGAAGAGGAATAAGACAGAAAAAACAACCTAGAACTCTGTACCTACATCCAGGGAAAATATCCTTCAAAGAGCAAGGTAATCCCAGCACTCAGGAGGCTGAGGCAGGAGGATCACTGTGAGTTGGAGGTCAGCCTGGGCTACATAGTGAGTTCCAGGGCAGTCTCAAAAAAAAAAAAAAAAAAAAGAGGAGATATTTTGAGATATATGGAAACTAAGAGAACTTGTCAACAGACTTCCACTAGGAGAAATGCTAAAAGAAGTCTTAATCTGAAGAAAAGGATGGAAATGGAGAACACCAGAAATGGTAAATATGTGGGTAAATATTAAAGGATATTTACTCTTACTTTTAAAATAATACATATGACAGTTTAAAGTAAAAATTATAATAGTGCATTGTGGTGTTTACAGCATATGTAGGTAAACAACATGTGGCAACTACAGCACAGTGGATGGGACATAGTGGGAATGGACCTAGTGGAAAGGTTCATACATTTATGTGAAGTGGCACAATGTAAATCATAAATAGACGTGAAAAACAAGGGATATGTTTTATATCTGGAGCAACTATTAATAATGCAAAATGACAACTGCTAAAAAGGCAATAGAAACATTTAAATGAAATTGTAAAAAAAAATTTTTAACAGGGCTGGGGATTTAGCCTAGGGGGTCTGCCGCCTGCCTCACAAGCACAAGGACCCGAGTTTTAAAAAAAAAAAAAAAAAAAAAAAATTAACAGTCACAAAAAGGGAGCATCGAAACAAAACTAGAGGTGACAGTAAAATGATAGAGCTAAATCCAGTCATATCAAATCAAATGATACTACAATAAACTAAAGACTCCAGTTATAAGGAAGCGACTGTCAGAATGCATGAAAAACCAAAACACGCACAGGGAAGCCTCTGGGAAAGGAACTGAACAGATACTTCTCAGTGCAGTTTCCAAGAGATTCAGTTGAAATAGGAGAGGCTCACATGGGCTCGTAGTAGTGGCCACACAATGACCCACCATGAAAAGTAAGTAGAAGAAAGTGGGATTAATAGTAGAAAAATAAAGAGCAGCACCAGAGATCAAAGTTAATGATGAGGGATAATCAGGAAATCATAAAGTGCATAAGTGTTTCTACTCAAGCACAGTGCTGCAAAATATGACATAATAATTTCCAGAATACTGGAAGAGGACTCATTTACCCTCCCAATCCCACTGTCTTGGTTGTGGGGCCTTTATATTTAATTAATTAATTATTATTTTTTGCTATACTGGGAATTTAACCCAGGACCTTCTCAGTGAGCTTCACCCCTTTTTATTTTTTATTTTGCGCGCACCACCACATTGGGCTTGAAGTTCTTTCTTTCTTTTTTTATTCCCGTAGTGGACATTGAACCCAGGGCCTATGCAGTAAACTACATCCCTACACCATTTAAAAATGTTTTTCGTTTTTCTTGCCATGTCCTTAAGTAGCCCTGGCAGGGCTCAAACTCGAAGTTTTTCTGGCCTCGTCCTGCCTCAGCCTCCCAGGCCGCTGTGCTAAGGGTGGAGCGCCACCTTGCTGGCGGACAAGCCGGATATTGAAGGGGCCGCTAGGGACGTCCGTTGTACCGCCAGCGTGAAACCCTGGGTGGAGCCCTCAGTGCGCAGGTGTGGCCCGCGAGGGACCCCTGGCTCCTCCCAGGAGCTCCAGAGCCCCTACGTGCCCCCCCCCTTCTCCGTGCAGAAGCTTCCAGAACATTCTCTGTGCCCAGGGGTATAAAAGCCCGGGGGCGGGGTTCTAGGAGCTCACACTGCTCTGGGCACTCTGGCTGCTGATGGTTGAAGGCTCGGACTCTTCTCACCCAACTCTTGGCACCCTTGGCGTGGCGTGGCCTCCAGGAGGAGAAAGTGAGTGGACCGGCGCTCCGAGG
>NW_022900951.1:127001729-127002597 GCF_012274545.1 Fukomys damarensis | reverse complement strand
TGGAGTTGGCGGGGCGGGAAAGGAGGTCACTGAACGCGGAGGGACTGAGGGGGGCGCCACAGCCGGTCACTGAATGCGGAGGGACTGAGGGGGGCGCCACAGCCGGTCACTGAATGCGGAGGGACTGAGGGGGGCGCCACAGCCGTTGTACACGGAGGTGGCAAGCGGAAAAGGAAGTCGGAAAGCGAGGAGGGATTCAGAGCGGGGCGTCATGGCTGTTGGACTTGGAGGTAGAGAGCTGAAAAACAGGTTTCTGAGCGCGGAGGGATGCAGGACTGGCGCCCCAGTGTGGAACTATGGAATTTGGAGGTGGCCGCTGGCGGCTGCGTGGCCACGGAGAGTGGTTCCCAACCCACCACAAGGGGTCGTCGGACATAGCGGTGGAGGCGGTCTTGGCGGGAAGGGAGGTCGCTGAGCACAGAGAGACGGGTGGTGGCGCCACCCGCTGGCTGCGTGGCAGTGCAGACGGCATGGAAGTCACGGAGCACTGAGGGACGCAACGCGCATGTGCGGTGGGGGTCGCGGGGCGGGGGGCTGTGGCCGTGGGATTTGTAGATGGCAGGTGGGAAAGGAGGTCACTAAGCGCTGAGGGATTGGGTTATGCCACAGGCTGGGGTGGTGGCTTCGAGGGCCGGAGGGAAAGTCACGGATTTTGGAGGAATGCGGGGATGCCGCGGGCGTTGGAATTGGAATCAGGGACCGGTGGGAGGCTTTGTAGGCGGGAAGGGGGCCACCAACCACCAAGAAACGAGAAACGCCAGATGTAGAGGTGGCAGGCCTGGGGGGTCGGAAGTGGAGGCTGCTGAGTGTGGGTGCTTGGCTTTGGGGGAGCAGGCTGGGGCCCTCGGCTGTGCGTCGTGGGATGGGA
>NW_022900951.1:126998536-127001653 GCF_012274545.1 Fukomys damarensis | reverse complement strand
TGATAGGGTCTCCTGTCCAAAGGGAGGCCTATCTTTTTTTTTTTCAGCTTTAATTGAGTTTATTGGTACATTTTAGGGATACAGTAGTTACATTCATTGTTGGAATCTTGTCTCTCTACATGACAAGTCTTGATTCTCATTTTTCCCCCTTACCCCTGCCCTCCCTTCACCCCCTCCTCCCCTCGAGGCCTATCTTGTTAAGCATGCAACAGTGGGTGCCCTAGTTGTGAAGTAATAATGTATGGCTACTGGCTGCAGGTGTGTGGAGCCTGAGAAGGGAGGACCTCCCTGTGTGGGAAGGTCAGGCCAGAAAGCTGGTATGACAAGTCTTGATTCTCATTTTTCCCCCTTACCCCTGCCCTCCCTTCACCCCCTCCTCCCCTCGAGGCCTATCTTGTTAAGCATGCAACAGTGGGTGCCCTAGTTGTGAAGTAATAATGTATGGCTACTGGCTGCAGGTGTGTGGAGCCTGAGAAGGGAGGACCTCCCTGTGTGGGAAGGTCAGGCCAGAAAGCTGGTATCTGTGCACATGGGGGGACCCTGTCTGGTAGCTTTGTGTGTGGTTGTGCGCTGCTAAGCAGCTGATTCTGAGTGACCCTGGAGGAGGGGATGAGTCCTGCGGCCCGGGAGGGATGCGCACATTGTACATTTACCTAGATAGACCATACACTGAGCCGTAAATTCTTAAACTGAGTACAGTGGTGTATGCACTTGTAGTCCCAGCTACCCAGGAAGCTAAGGCAGGAGAGTTGCTTGAGTCCACAAGTTTGAGACTAGCCTGGGCAATTTAGTAAGATTCTATTTCAAAAATATAAAAAGTAAAAAATGGCTGGGGATGGAACTCAAGGCAAAGGCTGTGGTGTCAGTCCTCAGTGTCCCCCAAAATGTTTTCATGAATTTAAAATGATTGTACGTAATAAGTTTAACACCCCCCCCATTTTTTTTTGTACTAGGGACAGAACTCTGGCCCTTGTGCTTGTGAGGTAGGCAGCAGAACCACTGAGCCAAATCCATGGCCCTGCACTTAATAAGTTTTTTTTTTTTTGAGACAAGGTCTCACTATGTAGTTGAGACTGACATGGAATGCACTAAGTAGCCCAGGCTGGTATGGAACTCACAGAGATCCTCCTGCCTCAGCCTCCCGAGTGCTGGGATTACAGGCATAGGCCACCATGCCTGGCTGTACTTAATAAGTTTTGATCACACTAGAATCCTATTTAAAATTAATAATAACATCTCTAAATATTTGGAAGTCCACAGATCAGAGAAGAAATTAGGAATATAGAAAGTATTTCAAACTCGATATTTAAAAAATTACAGGGTGGGGGGTTTAGCTCAGTGGTTCTGCCACCTGCCTTGCAAATGCAAGGGACTGAGTTCAATCCCTGGTACCAAAAAAAAAAAAATTACAATTTATCATATTTATGAGGCAGCTAAAGAAACCAGAGGAAATTTTATTGCTTTTAATGCTTATACTACAGAAGGTAGAAGAGCAAAAATAAATTAAAAAGTCAAATGAAGAAATGACAGAAATAAAAGAGGCAGTGATAGCTACTTAGAGAACTAATGGATTTATTTAGAGCAACAAAATTGGTAAATGCTAATGACAATAACAAGAGAAAAAGTGTTAATGACCAACACCAGGAATGAAAGAAGGGGTATTGTTATAGGTCACACAGTCATTAAAAATATAGGAAATATTAAGTACGTATTTATGCAAAAATGGCAAAAAAAGAAGATTTCACATTTCGCGGGGGCAACTTAATAAAACTGTGACCAGATGAAATAAAAAGAATAGCTAGCCCTATAAATTTTGTTATAAAAAACTTCCACAAAATCAAACAACAAAATAAGGAAGAGCACAAACTCCTGATCCCTATGCTGCTGAGGCAGATGTCTGGGGAGCTGCGCTGTCTGACACCAATGTCCTTTTTTCCTTTTTCCCATCCACAGGCTGCTCCTGAGACTGCGACAGTCAGCTGACACCTTTTGCAGTCATGCTCCCTTCATCCATCTCCCCTGCTATGGGGCTGTCCATGCTCCGAGATTGGTGCAGGTGGATGGGTGTGAATGCGCAGCGCTGTCTGCTCATCATGGGCATCCCTGATGACTGCGAGGAAGATAAGTTCCGAGAGATACTGCAGGCTGCGCTGAGACCCCTGGGCAGATACCGGGTGCTCTGCAGGGTCTTTAGGAAGGAGCTTGGAGCCAGGGTCACTTTGGTTGAGTTTGCTGAGTATTTAAACCGAAGTTTGATCCCCCAACAAATACCAGGCAATGGGGAGCCTTGGAGTGTGATCTTCCTGCCCCAGGTCCCTGATTCTGAGTTTCAGGAGTGTCGAAACCTCCCTGCACAGCCCCAGGGGGAAGAAATGGGAGAAAGCATGGGTAAGGGAGCTGCAAGTGAGGGAGGAGCTGCAGCTGAGGAAGAAGCTGCGGCTGAGGCAGGTGCTCCTGGTGAGGAAAGAGCTGCAGGTGAGGCAGAAGCTCCTGATGAGGAACGAGCTGAAGGTGAAGCAGGAGCTGCACGTGAGGAAGGAGCTGCAAGTGAGGCAGGAGTTTCAGGTGAGGCTGGAGCTGCAGGTGAGGCAGGAGCTGCAGATGAGGCAGGAATTTCAGGTGAGGCTGGAGCTGCGGGTGAGGCAGGAGCTGAAGGTGAGGCAGGAGTTTCAGGTGAGGCAGGAGTTTCAGGTGAGGCAGGAGCTCCTGGAGAGGAAGAATCTATAGATGAAGAAGCTTCAGGGGCTGCAGCTGAGGCAGAAGCAGCATATGAAGCAGGGCCTGAAGATGAGGAAGGAGCTGAACTTGAGCCAGGAGCTGCAGGTATGGCAGGAGTAGCAGATGAGCCAGGAGCTGCAGAAGAGCCAGGAGTAGCAGGTGAAGCAAGAGCTGTAGGAGAGCCAGTAGCAGCAGCACGTGTGGCAGGAGCTGCACGTATGGCTGGAGCTGCAGGTGAGCCAAGAGCAGCAGGGGCTGCAGGGGAGCCAGGAGCAGCAGATGTGGTAGGAGCTGCAGGAGAGCAAGGAGCAGCAGGGGATGCAGGTGAGGCAGGAGCTGCAGGTGAGGCAGGAGCTGCAGGCGAGGCAGGAGCAGCAGGGGGTGCAGGCGAAGCGGGAG
>NW_022900951.1:126980458-126996732 GCF_012274545.1 Fukomys damarensis | reverse complement strand
CCCTAGCCGCGGTTCTTGTGCAAAGCTGGGAGGTGTGTGTGTCAAACCCCGGCAGAGGTCCCGGCTCACCTCGCCCACCCAGCTGGCCACCTCCAGGCCTGGGCACATGCCCTGAGCTTCCTTCTGTGCCAGCCAAGGCTCTGGCCGCTCCTGCCCAGTGTGGGGAGCTCAATCTCTGCTTTCTATGGGTGGATCTGGGCCAGCTGCCTGCCGCTTGTTCTCGTGGAGTTGTGTGTGTTGTTATCTGAACAGTTCCTGCCAGGAGATCCCAAGACCCATCCCAGGAGGAGAGAAGAGTGGACAACGACGGAGTCGCCCTGGGACTTGGACTGTGACAGTGATTGGGACTACAACTTTGGACAGGATGAACTGGACCAGGGGTGGAAAAAGAAGATCAGGGACTGTGCTTTGACTTTCTATCCATGTTGTTATTTGTGATTCAGTTTCTTTGGTGTGGTGGGGCATTCCTTGTGTTTTCTGGTGTTTTGGATTATTTGTATGGGCCATCTGGTAGGGCCACTCCACAGTGGGTCAGCTCCTTTAGAGAGTTCCTTGAATTGAGTATGCATTGTCAGAGGCCATCATTCTGGCCAAAGGCTGATCTGGGCCCCTTGGGGAGGGACATGGCTGGAGAGCCCCAGCGTGGGAGGCAGATGAGTCAGGAGCCCTGGGTCAGTCAGGACCCGTGGCTTGTAGTGGTTGTAGGGAGATCCTGTCTGTGGTGACACCCCCCTCTTTTCAATGGTTTCAGTTAATGTTTCTGTTCAATAAATTTCATTAAATGTTGTAACCAAGCTTTGTGTCTGCTTTGCAAAATTGGGAGGAATCAGCTAGGGATAGGATGGGGATGAAGGCGCAGAAAAAGATCCCTGCTGAGCACACATGGGAGGCATTGAGCATGAGAGGGTAAGTGCTTCATCAAGGATGCTAAGACTTGATGAGGTCTTAATAGTATTTTAGAGGTGAATGGTAAAGTTTTGAAATTTCATTGATCTTTGAATTGAGATAGTCTTGTATGCAAGGGTTTAAAAATGCTCGGGAGTGATAGCTGTCTTGATTGGTGAAAGACACCTCTGGTATCATGTACCTGGGGTTCAGGACTGCTGAGTGAGTAATGTGTATGATAGGGGTACGTGATAACAGTTTATCCGAGAGTCCAGTAGCACCTTTGGTGAGAAAGCCATTATTCTAGTGACGAGGTTTATGCAACACTCAATGTTTTTTGGGTTATTCTAAAACTGAAAAATCTCCCTTTCATGACAATGACAACTTACTGAGCAACTGAAAACCTCTAAGGCATTGTGGGGCTTCTGAGAGAATTGACACAAACATGTCCATACACTCTCCTCCTGCAAACTGAGGGTGGTTCTTGCAGAGGGGAGCAGGCCAGTAAGGGAGGGGCCTACAGGAGATGGGGCATTGCTTTCTGAAGGGGGGAAATTGAGGTGGAGAGCTGAAGATTACATGTGAACAGAGTCACAGTTTGTTAAAAATTTCAAATTTTAAGTTTTGAGCAGTAAAGAATTCACTAATAGGATATCATTTGAAATAGAACAGGTACAGAGACCTCTGCTTTAGCAACATAAGCAGTGAGCTTTTATAGATTAAATGTGGAAATAGGAAGGAAACTGCTTGATTGGTTACAGCTTACATTTTCAGTCAGCTGAGTTTACATTTTGTCTGTTTACATTGGACTTTAGTTTGCCTATAAAGGCATCCAAGACAATGGCCTCCCGGTTCAATTTTTTAAAAACAATTCTAAGGGCATGGCACATACCCTGGCCCTCAGAAGAATCAGAACTTGGTATTACAGTGCTGAAAAGTGGGTTAATGAGCAAAAGATAGGGCTTTTGGAGCCCTGTGGGATGGGGAGGATTGTGGTTTCATGCTAAGAACAGGGATCCTATTGGATTATTAAGGTGGGCCTAGTGGACTCTGTTAACTCTTTTTGTTTTGAGTAGTTGGCACCTTATGAGGCCAATTCCATCTCTGATGACAGGAGTGTAACATGTCAGGTCTGGGTTCTCCTAGCTTCCCTTGGAGGTAGGGTAAGGGTATGTAAATTTGGTTCCACCAATCAGATGCATCCACTGCTCTCTTAATGGGGACCCAGATGGGAAGGACCACTAAGGCCCCATAGATTACAACTGGGTGGTGACAGTGCCACCTTCTTCCTAAGGAGTAGTGGCAACTCTGGTTCTTGTGGCATCTTCTGCTTCCTGCATGAATGGTACAAGCCACAGTGCTTGTGCTCAGTTGTGGGTGGGAGGCATAGGGGTGCCTTTGTCAGCCCTGAACTGTGATTTGATTTGGGCCCTTGTTCCTCTCTGCAAAGTCCCCAAGACTTGTTTTTCAGCCTCTCCGTACCTGTGAGATACTCCTTTGGTTAACTCCTTTCAGACTTCCATCAGCCACAGTGAGATATGATTGCTAATGATCCTCATGCTCCAGAGGTTTTCTAATGATGTGCAGATAAGAGTGCTACTGCTCACAGCAGCAGGTATCCCTATTGCAGCTCCTCCCTCAGGGCCACACTGATGGAGCCCAGAATTGATGCTTCAGGGCGCCTGTCTCCCCAGAGCTGTTCAAGCTTCTCCAATCCTGTTTTCTTTAATGTCCTCATCTTAGAGCAATATAGCCCATTCCAGCCCCATCCTTCCCCCTTTTTGGGCCACAGTGGGGACATGGCCCCCAGTCTTTCTGTACCCTAATGCCACTTACTCCCCAGTAGCCTTCCAGAGAATCATTGCCACTTTACTCCATTTCCTGTAGTTATCATATGACCTGTTTTGTAATAGTGCCCTACACTCATCAATATTTACAGAGCCAGTGTTGGCAGCATCTTCTCATTTGGTTGGTCATGTCCATCTAAAAATATCAGAGATTTTCCAAAGAAAAATGAGCACGTTAAAGGAGGTTGAAGCAAGGGAAAGTTTTTAAAGGTAAAAATGAGGAGGATTATCTTAGACATTTTGAAACAAAAGTCTTTGGCCACAATGATTAATAACTAATGTAACGTTAGTCCAAGGTTGGATAAACGGTTGCTGGGCAAATGTCTTCACAGAAGTACTTTTTGGTGAGATTGCAGTGGGTGCTTTGCAAGCTTGTGATTCTGGGAGTCTTTTAGGGTAAATACTCTCAGGCAGTCACGTGTAAGGACCCTTCCTTCATAACCTGGCAGCTTTATGTGTTGTTAGGGTTGACACAGTAACTCTAATTCTGACAAGTTTCACAATTTTTCCCCACACTACCCATAATGCAATGATCCTTCCTCTTAGTTCTCTTAGGGATTTTGGGAGAATTCCTCACTGCTTGCAAATTTGGTGGAAAGTAGGGGGCTTGTCATATCACTGAAGGCACAGGGACCACCCAGGAGCTGGGCATGTGGCTTAGGCTTGGAAAGTTGAATACCTCATCTGGGTCTTTGAATCAGAACGGGAGTTGCCAGGATGGGGCATGGTTGAAGGCCTGGCCCCACCTGGAAGCAGACGGTGGTGTGCTTACCAGCCTGCATCTGCTCTTGGCCTCTGCTTGGGTTGTGGAAGCCAGGCCCACCAGTAGCTCTTGGGGAAATCTAGTGCTCTAAATCTGGTCCCTGGCTTTCTGCCCATTCTATGAGCCCCCAGTAGTCCTCTATGTTTAAGGGAGCCAAAGGCTTTCTTGGTGCAAGCTGACTACTGTCTGGCCACATGCTGCCTGCTCTTGTGGCTGTTGTCTTTTCACAACTCTGTTAAGCTCTCAATGCAACCCCCAAGTGTCCTATGAAGGCAAGGCCTGTGTCTTGTTTATCTTTGTGTGGGTGTAATAGTGTCTTCAGGGAATGTGTGTGAAGGTGACCCTATCAGTCCCAGGCTGTCCCTGTCCTGTTCCCATCGCTGTGATGAAAGCCAAGAAGGAAATGATACCCAGTGAGCCAAGCACATTTCCCCCAAGATTTGAAGCCCCTCTTGGGCGTTCCCCTGTGACCAGTTCCCTAACCCTCTTCAAATGAAGATCCTTACACATTCACCTGGTGTCTGTGTGTGCCATGGGCCTTGGAGAAATGTCATGGATCACACACTTCACATTGACCCCATCAATCATTCCCAACCCCAGTCATGACCAAGTTTACCAATAAGCATTTCTACCCCTTCGCATGGGAAGTTTCTACTTCCCAAACTGTGGAGTGCATCCAACAGCAAAGCCAATGACCAGATCTCTGTTTCAAATTTGGGGTCTCATCTTTGCTCCAGATCAGTTTTCTGAGGAAAGAAAAAACAACTTCTGTGCTGCCTTCTGTCACTGCGCTGGAAGGCATCTGCACAGATGCTCCAAGGCCAGTGGGGACTGAATATCTGCTGCCCTCCTGTGGCCCAGCATGAGGCCAAATGTGTGCAGGAGGTGGGGCACTAGGTCTAGGGGAAGCAGGCTGTCTTAGTTATTTTTCTTGTTGCTGAGATAAAATACCTGACACAGAAAGTTAAAGGAGGAAAGATTTATTGTAGCTCATAGTTTGCAGATGTTTCAGCCCATAGTCTACTGGCTCCAAGGCAGGAAAGCATGGCAGAGGGGCGTTGCAGAGGAGACATGGTCCATGGCGTGGCAGGTAGAAGGCAGCGGCAGCAAACCTGCCTTCTTTCTGTCTCTTTATATCCCATCCAGGCTACAAGCCTGATTGGTGCCACCCATATCCAGGGTGGGGTTTCCACTGTCGATACTCCTGATCCCAGCACCACACCCTTAATCCACACTGACACACCCTGATCCAGCCACCTTCGAAACTCCCCACCTATGACTGCATTGGACTTTGGGAGGACACCCGAGTACAAGCCATAACACAGGCCCAGGTGGGCAGGTGCTCAGCTCTGGAAGCTAAAGATGCGGGCTCCTTGGGGAACAGGGCCTGGGTGGTGGGTTTTGCCTTCTATCTCTTGGAGCTGGGTGGTCCGGCTGATGGCTGAGGGGTAGTGAGCCTGGTAGAGAATAAGCAGCAGTGCACAATACCTCTGCCTGAGAAGCCCTGCCAGCCATGCTTAGCATCAGCACCTTTCTGCAGAGATGCTGCCATTGGCATGCACCTGGACATAGGTAGAGGAGGGCTTGTGAGATGGCAGAGAGAGGTCCTGGGATTGGGGAAGCTGGGGGCAACATTGCAGGGTGTGTGTGTATGTGCGTGTGTGTGCACGCAAGTGTGCTTGTACGAGCATGTGGAGTGTGTGTTGGGCTGGGTGGCTTTACTCTCAGCTGCTCTCACCTCTGACTGGAGCTTAAGGCTTCCAGTGGCTTCTGTAATCCCTGTAAGCAGAAGGAAAAACACAGTACTGGATCCAGCCCAGGGTGAGACACAAAAGCAAAGCTGCTTCAACCAAGGGGTGGAGATGACTGGTTGTTGCTGGAGCCCCATCACCAATGTCACACTGTGTCCCACTACTTGAAGTTCCTAGGACATGCTAAGCACCTTCTCCACAGGCCTTGGCTGCACCTTTCACATTCCCTTCTCATTCACCTTGCTGTGAGTTTCACTGGGACCCGAGGCCGACGGCAGTCTGGCTTCTTGCCCTCATGCAGCATCTCCATCGCCCCTGGTCTGCCCTGTTCACTGACAGTGCCAGAGGCATGGCTGGTGTGGGTCACAGGGCTGCGACTCAGAGGGGGTGAAGCAACAAACCTGCTGAGTGGATGGCCTTCCTCCAAGTGCAGAGCTACTAGGTGCCCTCTTAGCCCAGGGCCCTCCTCATGCCGGCTCACCTCCTGGCCACAGGGAGGAACACTGCATTCAGCAAATGGCCACAGCCTCATCCTCTATAAGAGGCCCTGAACAACGAAAGGGAGGCTGCTTGGTGAATGCACACAGTACCGACTTCTTGGGGACACTTCCAAACCGGCCTGAGCAGGTCCCCAGAGGGTGAGCAGGGGCTTAGGCTCAGGGTGGCCTGGCAGCTGCCTGTCCCCTCAGTGACCACCTTGTAGGCCCCAGAGCCCATGTCTTTCTGAAGATTTAGGACTGGAGAAGCCCCTGAGCCTCACTCTCAGGATGGACAAATTCCCTTATCATTGAGTAAGTTGTCACTATTTGTACTTGTTGCATTCCAGATGGGAACTTGGCTGCACCTTGGGTAGCTTTTCAAAGAAGACAAGCATGAGCTATCTTCCAGGGCTGCTGTGGAGGCCGTGTCTGTGGCCTTTGCTGTCTGAGCCACGAGGGCTCATGCTGCTCTCCCTCAGCGGCTCTCCAGGAACTCTGAGCTCCTGGCCCTGGTCCAACCCTGTCCTCTTGCACTATCAGTTTAGGTGTAGGTGGTACACCCAAAAGGCCACAAGAAAAATTTGGATGAAACTGAAGCCACATTTTTGTTGGTTTGTTTTTGTTTTGTTTATTGTGTAGAAGTCCAGGAACCAAGGTGGCTTGCATATCACTACTGACCTAACTCACCTGGTCTGCTACTCCCACAGTGTGACCAGTCTCCTTGCAGGTCTCCAAGTGCAAGTGCAGGATGGCTTCATGGGGAAGGGCATTGAAAACTCCTGCAGGTCCCCCCTGGTCCCCCTTGGTGGAAGTTTAAGGGGCCAGGTAGAATGGCCCCTGGCTCCTCCTACTTTCCCTGCTTCTCAGCACTTCTGACTTCAGCCCCAGCAATAAGCACAGATGAAACAGCCTGGCAGAGACCTCAGCCTCCAACTGTGATGGCTACAATCCCATGAGACATCAGCTGTCACCCAGGCAGGGAGTCACGCTTTGTGCTGGACCTTCTCTGGCACACAATGGCTCCTTCCTGGGACAAAGCCTGTCCTGGGTGCCCTCTTGCCTGAGAACACTAGCTCTTGCTCTGTCCTGCTCCCTGGGAGCTCCTGAGCTGCCTCCCTGTCTGCCTTTCAGGGATTGCTTCAGGCCACATTCTCTTTAACCTCTTCCCAAGTGGGTAAGAAAGACCTCAATCTAATGCCCCAGGCCACAGGAGGAACAGCCTCATCCTCAAAAGCCTCATCTTGTCCAGCAGAGGAGCCAGAGCCAGGTGGTTGGAGCCCTATTTGTTAGCTACTTCAGACCATGGTGGCAGATATGGAGGACATCCCCTTGTCTACACTGTCTTTGGCTCTCCTCAGAGATCCCAGCTTGTTCCTAGCTCAACTACTTCCACTTGTGAGACCTACCCCAAAGGATTATTGTGACATTTCACTAACACAGTAGATATGGCCCCAAAAGTATGGCACCTGGCAGAGATTAGGGCTCAGTGTTTTCCTGATCCTTTAGCTCAGATGGGCTAGGCTGTCCCAACTCAATGTGGTTTTTAAGCTGGGGCTGCAGATGTCCCTTTCTCAGACCAGGACTCCTGGTGGGTAGCCTCCCTATGATCAACTTGGCATGGGAACCACTGGAGCTGGGGTGCTGTGTGTTCATGGCCTATAATGTTATCTGCCTGCTAAAGATACAGACTTTCAGAAAGGAAATTCCTTCAAGGCCTTGGGCTCTTTTCCTTTCCAGTTATACAGAAAAATGATGGGCTGGCCTTTCTTCAAAGACAACTTCAAAGAGAAAAATACTATTGGAAACCGCATAACAACCCCAAACCACAAATTAGCCAGCAGTCCAGCCAAGTACTGCGAAGTCTGGGCAGAGAGCAGGGGGAGTGAGCCGAGCCTACAATGCCTCCTCAAAACCAGAGCCGAAATCAAATCACCTCCAAATTAAGGGTCACAGCTCCCAAAGTCATAGAAAAAAAAATCTCTGATTAGAGTAATGAAACTTAAGGCTAAATGCCACAGGAGCCAGAGAACATCCATCAGATAACTTGGGAATGCGAGATGATTTGAAGATGTTGGCAAAAAGAAACCACCTTCATGAGCCAACACGAGTCTTAAGCACAAAATGGTAGCAGCAACTACAAAAATAATGAGGATTGGTGATGCTGAACATTTTCTCAGGCTTGTTGGCTCCTTGTGTACCTTCTTTTGAGAAATGTCTGTTCTGGTCATTTGCCCATTTTAAAATTAGATTGTTTTGTACCTTTGAATTGTTTGAGATTTTCATACATGCCAGATATCAGCCCCTTGTCAGATGCGTAGTTGGCAAATATTTTCTTCCATTCTCTAAGTTGTCAGTTCATTGCATTATTTTCTTTTCTGTGTAGAAACATTTTAGTTTGATGTAATCCTATCTGTCCAGTTTTGCTCTTGTTGCCTGTGCTTTTGGGGCTATAGTGAAAAAAATAATCTTGTTGTCCTCAAGCCTTTCCCTTATGTTTTCTTCCAGTGGTTTCATAGTTTTAGGCCTTACCTGTTGATCCATTTTGGAAGGGTTCTTCTTCATGTGAATACCCATTTTCCCAGCACCATTTATTAAAGAGACTGTTTTTTTCAAATCCAATGTATATTTTTGGTGCCTTTATGAAAAGTCATTTGGCTGTAAACACATGAATTTGTTTGTGGGTTTTCTGTTCTGTTTCAGTGGTTTATGAGATAATCATCTCATCCCAGTTAGAATGACTATTATAAAAAAGACAAAAACAAAGCATTCTGGTGAGGATGGAGAGAAGGGGGAACTCTCATACTGTGCTGGTGGGAATGTAAATTAGTACAACCATTATAGAAAAGAGTGAGGCGGTTCCTCAAAAAAGTAGGGATGGAATTATCATGGTATCTAACCATTTCACCAGTGAATGTATATCTAAAGGAAAAGAAATCAGTATGTCAAAGAGATATCTGCACTCCCTCATCTATTGTAGCACTATTCACAATAGCTAAGATATGGAAGAAACCTAGGTGTTCATTGATTAATGGTTGTGTTGGCCAGATTTTTGTTTTGTTTCTCTCTCAACTTTTTATTTGCATATTTTTGTGAGACATAGTACATACGTTTATTGCAGGGTAATTGGTACATATAATATGCATTTGATCCTTTTTACTGCCCCTCCCCTCCCCTTCCTCCCATGTCCCCCATTGCCAGATTTACTTCTCATCCTTTCCAAAACCTACTTTTTTTTTCTTTGAGACAGGGTCTCACTATGTAGTTGAAACTCACCTGGAACTCATTATGTAGCCCAGGCTGGTCTCGAACTCACAGAGATCCTCCTGCCTCAGCCTCCTGAGTGCTGGGATTACAGGCATGTGCTACCACGCCCAGCCCAAAAAGTACTCTTTGATTCATTGATTCTTTGTATTGTTTTATTTTAGTCTCAGTTTTAATAAGTTCTGTTCTGATCTTTATAATTTTTTTCTATTAGTTTAGATTTGGGTTGTTCTTGTTTTTCTAGGACCTTTATTTATTTATTTGGGATTGTTCTATTCTTTTTATGTGTACATTTACAGCTATGTCCTTCCCTCAGAACTGCTTTCATTGTGTCCTATAGGTTTTGGTGTGTTGTGCTTCCGTTGTCATTTGATTTTAGGAATTTTTAAATTTCTTCCCTGTTTTCTTCTGTAATCCATTGACTCTTCTGTAATGTATTATTTAGTCTCCATATGTTTGTACAGTCTTTGTGGTTTCTTTTGTTTTTGGGTTCTAGCCTCATTGAGCCATTATCTGATAGTATGCAAGGGATTATTTTGATTCTTTTGTATTTATTTAAGCATGCTTTATGGCCTAACATAGGATCTATTTTGGAAAAAGTTCTATGGGCTGTTGAGAAAAATATGTATTCTGTTGTTGGATGAAACACTGTAGATATCTAGTAAATTTATTTGTTCAGTAGTGTGGCTTGACTCTGATACTTCTTTGTTGATTTCTTTTGTGTGGTTGAGTTGCTAATTGTGAGAGTGGCATATTGAAATAAATACCCTACTATGATTGTATGGTGTCTATCTGTACTTTTAGATTCAGTAGATTTTGTTTTCTGAAATCGGGAGTGCCTACATTTCACTATCCTTTGTATTGTTTTATTTATATTGATATTTTGTATTGATGCATAGATATTTACAATTATTATCTTTTCCCATTGAACTGTTTCCTTTACCAGTATGTAGTGGCCATCTTTGTCTCTTCTGATTAGTTTTGGCTTGAATCTGCTGTGTCTGAAAATAAGATAGCTATCCCTGCTTGTTTTGGGGCTCCATTTTCCATGCTTTCATTTTCAGTCTATGCACTTGCTTTTGGGTGAGATGTGTCTTCTGGAGCAATGTGTGGTTGTATTTTGTTTTTTACCCAATCTGCAAGTCTGTGTCTTTGATTTTGGAGTTGACACCGTTAACACTGAGAGTTATTATTGTAAGGTGTTTGGTGAATCCTGTCATTCCATTATTTTTTTAGTGCATTTTCCTCTTGTTTAACTAATCTTCCAGTTAGATATATACTTTCTTTTGGGCTCTTTGGTGCTGATTGCATCCCTGTTTTTGTATAGGATTTCCTTAAGTATTTTCTGTGATGCTGCTTTAGTGGTCATGTATTTCCTTAAGATTTGTTTGTTGTGGAAAATCTTTGCTTTTCTGTCAATTTTGAATGCTAACTTTGCAGGATATTAAAGTCTGGGTTGATGATTGTTTTCTTTATAGGGCTTGTAAAACTTTGCTCCAAGATCTCCTGTCATTTAATGTTTGTGTTGAGAAATCCAAAATTATTCTAATGGGCTTGCCTTTATAGACCATTTTCTGTTTTTCTGTAATAGCTTTTAGTATGTTCTCCTTTTTTTGATCCTCTGGAATTTTATTTGTCATTTGTACTTTCTCCTGCTACTTTGTGGATTTCTATCAGTCTTATATTATTATTCTTTGCATCATCTAAGAGTTGTTGGATTGATTTCTCATGGTCCCCTATTGTTTTTAAGAGATCTCTCTTTTCATGGTCACTGATTGCCATCCTAGCTTCTATATCTGAAATTCTATCTTCGCGTTCATTTATCTTGGTGCAAATGCTTTCTATAGGGGTTTTAATCTCCTGGATATCTATTTTTTTATTTTTTCCTTTTATTGAGTTTATTGGTACATTTTAGGTATACAGTACAGTTACATTCATTACTGGGATCTTGTACCTTTACATGACAGGTGGTCTTGGTTCTCATTTTTTCCCTTGCCCCTGCCTTACCTTCACCCCCTCCTCCCTTCCCCATTTACAAACACTTTATTTCCATATTTTCATTTTCTCATATTTGTTTTCCATTATTACCTTTCTCCTACCCTTCCCACTTTCCCTACACCTTTAGCCCTTTACTTCCCATTTCACAATGTCCTGGATATCTATTTGAATCTGTTTCATGGATTCTGTTTCTTTCCTATGCTGGGCATTCATGTTTCCATCATGGTCCTGAGCTCATCTATTTTTTAAAATCTGTTTCTGTTCTAGAGTCTCTAATCATGTCTTTCATTTTTCTGACCATCTCTGTGGTTATCTGGGAAATTATTTCTGTTTTGAATTTTTCTAGTCTCATTTATTTATTTATTTTTTTTATTATTATTATTTTTACTTCCTGTGCTATCAGTTCAGTGTATCCAGATGGTCGACTGTCAGACTTTTCCACCTCATTTCCCCCAGAGTTTACCTTTGGTGGGGTGGAAGTCTGTGTTTGTGTCTTGTTTAAATGCCTTCTCATTTCTATTTTTGTTGTTGATACTGTCCTTGCTTTAATTCCTGGGTTAATATTTCAATCTTCCAGATAGAAGGGGTCTTTAGGTTTTGAGTCGCTAATGCCGCTGAGGCAAACTCATTTTCATTATACCAGGGAGGATAACTGATTAGATCAATCACAACACCTTAACCCAAGTGATACAGTCAGCAATACAATAGCATCAAGCACAGTTTAGAAAATGACAATTTGTGGTAGTTATTAATCTGTCACCTTTAACTGTGTAAATTAAATCAAAATCAAGGACCAGCCCATATTATATTTATAGTGAATAAACTCTTCAATATAGCAACTTTACCCTTCAGGATGGGGATTTAGAAGGAGTTGAAGAGGGAGGGATAGATAATAGGATAGAGAAAGGTTAGAAGTGAGGTCAGAGGACACAGGAAGATCACATAAATTCTTGGGAGCTGTTGAAGAGAACAGGAGAGGACAGAACAAAATATACCCAAGAACAGAACAAACTAACAGCAATAGGGAGGCTAGAGATTGTAATCTCTTTTTTTTTCTTTTTATGTAATCACTTTCTTTTAAAACTAATGGCATTTGAGAGAAGGGTAAAGAGAAGAAAGGGAAAAGAAAGAAAATATATTCAAATTAGGATTGGAACAGGAACAAAATGGGAGTGTAATGGAGATCAAGGTGGGAGAGAATGAGAAAGAAAAGAAGATAAGAAAAAGATGTTAAAAAAGGAAAAAATCTGAGAAAAGAAAAAGAGTAAAATATTTTTAAATGATTAAAGATAAGTGAAAAATATAACTTTGGAAATAAAAAATACAAATAGAAAGAGGGCCTCCTTCAGGGTATGCCTCTGTTGATACAATAGACAGAGTGGGCAGGAGTGTGCAGTTCTAAGCTAATTAGTCTCAGCAAGCCAGCAGCTGTCTCTTGAAGTTTAGGCTGGTTTCTGGCTGCAAGACCCAAGTTGAGATCTCCGTCCTCCTGTTGGTTTGAACTCTGCAAGGTTCTGCTGCAGGTTCTAGCTGTCTTTCCCCTGAAGTTAGACCAAGTTCCAATGTGAGGTGCTGGTCCCTCTGACTTATCAGCTATGGTAGTGTGGTGTGCCTTTATCGCAGCAGCCTCAGAGAGGCCTTCTTTCTCTTGTTTGTGGGAGGGGGTGGGAGTGGTGGCAGTACAAACACCTCTGTATTGGCACATGCACATCTGGGTTCCTCTGTGTTGCCAGGTCAAAGGGGCATGGCTTGATCCTGTGGAATTTTTATTATGATGTACTGTGGAGAGGTTCTTTTTTGGTTATGGTTACTTGGGGTTTCATATGCCTCTTATACTTGAGTATTGAATTCTTTCCTTAGATTTGGAAAATTTTCTGCTATGATTTCAGTGAATAAATTTTTATACCTTTTGAATCATCCTCTAATTTTTCCTTTATTCTTATAATTCTGAAGTTGGTTTTAAAAATTTTTTAGTAGCTGTTGGATCCAACTTGCCTGGTGTCCTATTATCATTTTTAGGGTATCATTGAGTTTGTGATCTACTATACCTACTCTGTCTCCTATTTTTGACACTCTGCCTTCACATTGGTCACATGCTACCCATGCTTTCCACTGAATTTTTCTTATCATCTATATATGTGCATGCCTTCTTTTCATAGTTTCTTATTCTTTTCCAAAGTGGTCATTCATGTCTTGTATTAGTCTATTGTTTGTTTCATCTTTAAGCTCATTTTGCATTTTATTGGTGAAATTCTTTACCTGTTTAACCTTACTTTGAGCTTGTTAAACATATTATATACTTGCGTGTATATTTCTTTTATCTCATCACACATTTTGACCATTTTGTTTATTTTTTTGCCTGTAGTTTCTTCCACTTCAGTGTTTGTGAGATCAGCATTTGAGAATCAGGAGTCCTGAGAGGCATTTTGTTGCTTTTCTTCCCCTCATACTTCTATTATTCTTATATTGTGAGTTGAAAATCAATGTAGAGGTACAAGATCCCAACAATGAATGTAACTGTACTGTATCCCTAAAATGTACCAATAAACTCAATTAAAGCTGAAAAAAAAAAACTGTGTCACTACTGTGGAGATCTCTTTAGTTAGATTCTGTCTCCCTGTAATATATCCTTGGGGTTGGTTGTGTTTTGGTGTTTATAGCCCCTCAACCTATTCAGCATAATATTTGAGAATCTTCTTTGTATCCAACATTTTGTTGGGGACTTGATCCCCAGCACCACTCAGAAGAAAACAAACTGCAGCAATGTTGACAATACAAAGACAAACAAGATATTGGCATACAGTAAAAAACCAATTAAATACAACAACTATGTTACAATTAACCATAGAATAGAAATCAACGATAGTAATAGAGTCAAAGACTAACAGGTTATTGATATACTATAAGAACAAATAATAGTCACAACTGTACCATCCTTAACAATATGAAAGAGATCTGCAGTAATAATGTGCACAAAAATACAAATCAAATATTGACATACAGTAAATACCTACTAAAAGTAACAACTATACAACTATTAACCATAGAAAATAATTCAGCAATAATTACATGGGGTCCACTAAACAACTAAATGTTAATAAAGCTTAATATTAATGATAAAGATGGAAAGGGTAAGGAAGGGAAAATGAAAAAAGTAACATTTAAAAAGAAAGAGAAGGAAGTGGGGAAGGAAAGAAAAGTAAGATTAAAATCCAATTACAAATAAAAGAAAGTGGGCCAGGGATTTAGCTCAGCTGTGCTGTTGCCTGCCTCCTTGAAGAAAGTTAATACAATTAAGTAAAAGTAACAGAAAAAGATAGACAAGTAAAAGAAAAGCAAGAAATAGGTAAAATAAAGAGTAAAAGATACAAAAAAAATGAAACAAAAACAAAAACAACAAAAAAGCAAAGAAGAATGAGTTTAAAAATTTTCTCTATGTGTTTGGGTGCGTGATTTCTTTCCAGGGCCTGTGGTATTAGAATTGACCAGATATGAGTGGGAGATAGGGAGTTATACTAGGACCTATTTTGTTTCCACAGCCACTTTTTGCTGTGTGTATGCTGTGCACGTCCTGTCCTGCCTTTCCTCTTGACTTGGTCAACTGTATGTTGTCTGCCTCAGGGCTGTAATCACTGTAGCAGTGTTTGTGCCCTTCTGTGTTGCCCGGATCGCTGCTATCTCTGACTGGCTTTATGGCCTGTGGGCTCATGAGGTGCCTTCCTTGCTCCAGAGGTCTCTCTGTCCATACACCACAGGATGTGATAACTGTTCTAGCCAAGGTGTGTCTCTGATCACGTTGACAGATGGGAAAAGCAAGCAGATCACAAAACTCTGTATTGGAATTAGGCAGCGAGGGGGGCCATGTTGTCTACTGGATTTAATGTCAGCACTTTCAGATCCAGCCCCTACAGAAAACCACACAACCACCTGGCTGCTTGCCACAAAGGGTGGGACCACCATGTCCTTTACAACTTGAGCACGCCACTGCTTAAACTTATCAGGGGTTTAATTAGCCTGTCCCTTCTCCATGACTGTCTTTTGTGACTGTCTCTCACTCAGTCATTGTGGTAACAGGACCCCAGAGACCTTGAAGTGAAGTTCTTCTGTGATTTTTTCATTTCCATGCTAGCTCAGTCTTAAATAATAAACCCCCTCCCCCAGTGGCTTCTGATTACATCATTCCCAAGTACAGCAGGCACTTTAGTGGATTTCTTCTCCAACTCTACCCTGCTGTGTGGAAGGAGTCATTTCAGAGCAAAACTTCACACTGTATTTGCAGCCTACAAGATCGTGGGCTTTATTGGGGGTTAGTGCTGGCCTAGTTTGTTGTTTCCTCTGGGACTTCGGATCTTACCTCATGTTTGTGGAGAAAGGTCCCCTTCCTGGAAGTGGGGTTAGTGTTCCAACTGTGTCCTTATCTCAGCATTGTCTTCAGTTTCTCTGTAATTTCTAGTTTTCCTGACAGCTCCTTTTTGATTTCTGGATCTCTGTTTCTTTTTTCTTTGCTAAGCTATTGTTTTCTAGGTGTCTCAATTCCAAGGCCCCTGAGAAGCTGTATTTTGCTGCCAGTCTTTATTCCACTATTTGACACCCATTGTATAAAAGGGTGCGTTAAAAACCTTGACAGTGAGCTGGGAGTGGTGATGCATGCCTGTAATTCCATCACTCTGGTGGGCTGAGACAGGACTATTGGAAGCCAAGCCCAGCTTGAGCAATCTAGTGACCTAGTGAGGCCTTGTCTCAAAATTAAAAAAATAAAAAGGGCTGAGGCTATAGCTCAGTGTGAAGGGATTGATTCCTAGTTCCACAAAAACAAAAAACAAAACAAAGATAAATGAAACCTTGACAATCTAAACTTAACAAAAATCAGAGGTGGAGGATTGCAGCTGTGGAAGCAAGTATGTGAGGGATAATTTCTTCATATTATCACAAGGAGTTATTGGATACTGTTTTGAAACATGTTCTAAATGTAATATATCTAATAGGTTAGCAGTTTTTATAGCTTTATTCCTTAACTTTGGTGGTATCTTTTAGGAACTAATACTTCTTATAACGCTTAATACATGTTCAACAATTATTTCAGCCTCTTCTTGGCTCCCACATATGTGAGTGTAAAATTCCAGGTGAAACACTGTATATGTACACTGATCCTTAATGCATACAATTCAGTGATATTTAGTATATATATATATATTTTTTTTATTGAGTTTATTGGTACATTTAGGGATACAGTACAGTTACATTCATTGTTGGGATCATGTACCTTTACATGGCAAGTCTTGATTCTCAT
>NW_022900951.1:126969415-126978802 GCF_012274545.1 Fukomys damarensis | reverse complement strand
TTATTAAAGAGGCTATCTTTCCTCCACTGAGGATGGTGAGCTCCTTTGTCAAAGATGAGGTAGCTGAGTACATCTGCATTTGTTTTTGTGTCTTCCAGTCTGTTCCATTGATCCTCAGGCCTATTTCTTTGCCAGTACCATGCTGTTTTTATCACAGTGGCTTTGTAGTATAGTTTCAAATTGGGAATTGTTACACCTGGTGCCATGTGACTGTTGCCTATAATGGTTTTTGCTATTCTAGGTCTCTTGTGGTTCCATTGACAGAGTTGTGCAACCCCCACCATTAAACACTCTTAGACCATTTTTGCTACCACAAAGAGTCTCTGTCCCCATTAACAGTTACTCCTCAATTCTCCAGGCCCCAGCTGCTGCCCATCACTCATCTACTATCTCTGCATTTGCCTATTCCAGATGTTTCATAGAAGTGGAACCCCATGATATATGGATCTTTGTGTCTAGCTTCTTCCAAATATTTAGCACATTGGCTAGTTCCATATTGGGAAAGTGGTCTTGTTTCACCCACCTATTCCTGTGTCTGTCTGTCTTAATCTTTAGCACCCTTGGGTGATGTTAATGTGGGTATTTCTTGATGCTGAGATTTAGAGTGGATTCATTGTCATCTCTGGACTCTTCTGTAACACTTGACTTTTTCCATAGAACATATTTTCTCTCCTCCCCTCTCCCTGCTAGTCACCTTGGAATGATTCTTTATCCTCCTCAGATATTGATTCAAATAATATTTGCCATGTTCCTCCTATGTGCAGTGGTCCTGCAGTGGAGCCAGGGGCCTGGGCCAGAGGGGGCCACAGGGAGCATGAGGAGTGGTGAAGAGTTGGGGACAGCCAAAGGGCTGAGAGAACAGAAGATCCTTCCCAGGGCCCACGAAGGCCTCATGCCTGAGGAAAAAGGAGGCAGTTGGGTGATGCAGAGATGGGGCATCCTTCCCGAGCACCTGGCTGTCCTCAGACACAGCAGGCCTGGTGAGCAGCTCTGAAGATGTGCTTGATGTATACAGATACTACACTTGATCTTGGCCAAAAGGCCAAGAAGCGATTGCTTGATGTAGATAGAGACAGCAATAGACTCCAGTCTCTGCAAAATACTCTCATGGCAATCTGCCCTTGGCACAAATAGGATGTGTGTGTGTGTGGTATGTGCACACATGTGTGCATATGTGATTTGTGAGTGTGTGTGTGGCACTTCCCATAGATGGACTCAGATCATGTTCTATGGGAAACCAACATATCCCCAAGGCCAGTGGGACCCTCTTCCAGTGCCACACCTCCCCTGCTCTGGAATTCTGTTGGGTTGCAAGGAACGGGCTGGAGGCCAGAAATGTTGCCCCCTCCCCAGCAGCTGCCAGTAAGCGATGGGAGAGTGCACTGCAAGCCTGCCATCTCCAAGCAGCAGCTGCAAGGGCTTGTCCAGGCGTGGAGAGGATGGGAAGTGCTCTCGCTCCTTCTGCCTGTCCCTTTCTCGCCCACATCTCTTGATCTTGGTCTGTGTCATACACAGGAACACAAAGCCCAGAGGCTTCCGAGGAAAGCTGAGACCCTGCTGGGTACAAGGTAACCCTGTGTGGCTTCTAGCGAAAGCCAAGAATTATCTAGCCCTTCCTGTTCCCGGAACTGTGCTGTTTCCTAGACAACGCATTTTGTGTAATCATGGTCAAGGAAACGTACATTTCTGCTCAGAATCAAGGTCACATTATAATGCTGATTCTCCACGGCAACAGCAGACTACTCATCTGACAAGGGAGATGGAATTGCAATGAAAACCACACGCAAATTGCTAGTTCCCCAGCAAGTCTGCGCCATGTAATAAGTTTGATTCTAATGTGATCTAGAATCCACGTCCTTAAAAGGCAGAGTCCCTTGTAGTTCAATATATGTAATTGGCCAGACAGAGTCATACAGGCAGATGGTAACACTGGTAGGCAAATGTGTCACAGCAGGAGCCATAGACCTGGCTTGGCTTCAGGGCTTTAGTTTAGTCCATAAATCTATACATGAATGTTTCTTATTGTGATCAAGCTCTGTACAGTTCCAAGTCAATCTGCGTACCACATGAACCGTGCCCAGCTCACTGTGGTCCATGGCTGGAGTCTGTCCTCTGGCAAACTGTGGTTCTAGAACAAAACCTTGTAGTGCAAGGTTTGATCATATTCCGAATTTCTTGGTCATTCCTGGCTCATGCCTCTCTTTTCTGGTCCCCTGAAATCTAAGAGAGATGGCAGCATCTTCTATATTTGCTAAGTGTGGGCCTGGTGTCACTGTGTGGTCTGTGGGTCAGACCGAAGTGCCCATCCATCCACCTACAAGGCCCCTGCTTGGGAGCTGGGAGAGGAGCAGGAGTCTGTGGGCTGAGTGGTACCTAGGAGTGTTTCCTTTGCATTTCCTCCAACTCCCTGCTGTGCCTGCCTGAGGCCTTGAAGCTAGCTCAGTTTCAGGCCCCCTCTGGGTGATAACAGGTGAGGATGGGGTCTCTGGAGGGCTCACCAGGAGAGCAGTAATAAGAAGGGTAGCTCGATTTTATCATGTCCTCGAGTATCCAGCCAGAAAAGAGGCAGAGATCACTGCCTTACTCTCACCCTCCACTGAGGCCTGAGGTGCAGAGAGCATGGCTGTCAGAGGTGCCAAACAGGCACCTCTTGTGACTTTCAGGATGGCCCCTCCAGAGTCCTCTCTTCCACTAGAGGGAGGAACTTCCAGAGGCCCTGCCTGCTGACAAGAACTGTCCTTCTGCCCTGGCCAGCTGGCTGGGCTGGTCTGGGAGTGCGCCAGTGCTGGTGCAGACAGCTGTCCTCTGTTGGAGCTTGGCCATTGGAAACATGTATTCTAACTCAGAGTCCCATGAAGCAGGCCAGGGCCACTTGCTTGTGTGTGGCTGCCCAGGAAGGACTTCAGGCAAGCCCCAGGCCCTTGTGGGAAAGGATTGAAGCTGGCCTGCCAGGAAACTCTCGGCTCTACTGCTTTGGTTACCAACTTTCCTAAACTTCTGTTCTTTTTTTTTTTCCAGAGTTTATTGGTACTTTTTAGGTATATAGTAAAGTTATCTTCATCATTGGGGTCTTGTGCCTTTACATGACAGATCTTTGTACTCATTTTTCCCCCTTGTCCCTTCTCTCCCTTCACCCCCTCTACCCTTCCCTATTTACAAAGACTTTGTTTTCATTTTTTCCTTTTCTCATATTTTTTCTTTTTTCTTCCTTCCTTTACCCTACCCTTCCCACTTCCCCTATACCTTTAGCCCCTTTCTTCCCATTTCACATTATCAGTTATACAATTTGGATCAGATTTACACTTTTAGGTTTTCACACCAGAGAAACAACTCAGCATTTACACATGTGTGTCTTATTTATTTCACTTAAGAATATGGCCTCAATATGCCTCCATTTCCTATGAATGACTCTAGTTTCTCATTCTTTATGGCTGAGTAATACTTCATTTTATAGAAAAACCACATCTTCTTTATCTAGTCTCCAACTGATGTGCAATTGGGCTGATTCCAAGTTTTAGCTATTACAAACTGTGGTGCTATAAACATGGGTGTGCATATATCACTGTGGTATGATTATTTTAATTCTTTTGGAAAGATACCAAGCAGAGGGATGGCTGGGTCAAATGGAATCTCTAATCCTAGTTCTTTGAGGTTATCTCCATATTGATTTCCAGAGTGGTTGTATCAGTCTGCACTCCCACCAACAATGGAGAAGGGTTCCTTTCTCCCCACAACCCCACCAGTATTTGTTACTGGTTGATTTCTTGAGAGCAGCTATTCTTTCTGGGGTGAGGTAGAATCTCAGTGTTGTGTTCACCTGCATCTCTCAATGACCAGTGTTGTTGAACATTTTTTACTATATTTATTTGCTGCTTTTACTTGTTTGTCTGAGAAATGTATGTTCATTTCAGATGCCCATGTTTGAATTGGATCTTTGTATTTGGGAGTCCTGATTTTTTTGCGTTCTTTATGTAATCTAGATAATAGTCCTTTGTCTGAGGAGCAGCTGGTAAAAATTTTTTTCCCACCTTGTGGGTTGTCTCCTAGCTCTGTTTGTGGTTTCTCTTGCAGGGCAGAAGCTTTTTAATAAGATGAGATCCCTCTTGTTGATTCTTTGTGCTAGTTCCTGTGCTACTGAGGATTTGTTCATAAAGTCTTTTCCTATGCCAATGGCTTCAAGAGTTTTACCTAACTTATCTTCCAGCAAGTTTAGTGTTTCTGTTTTAATATTTAGATCTTTAATCCACTTCGATTTTAGTCTAGTGCATGGAGGAAGGTAAGTCTAGTTTTAATCTTTGGCAGGTTGAAAGCCAGTTTTTCCAACACAATTTATTACAGAGGCTGTCTTTCCACCACCGAGGATGGTTGGCTTTTTTGTCAAAGATGAGGTAGCTGAGTACATCTGGAGTTGTTTCTGTATCTTTCACTGATCCTCAGGTCTGTTTCTTTGCCAGTACCATGCTGTTTTTATCGCAGTGGCTTTGTAGTATAGTTTCAAATTGGGGATTGTGATACCCCTGTCATGTCTCTTTTGCCTAGAGTGGCTTTAGCTATTCTAGGTCTCTTCTGGTTCCAAATGAATTTTTGGATTATTTTCTCTAGTTCTGTGAAATATACTGTTGGAATTTCAACGGAATTGCATTGAATCTGTATAGCAGTTTTGGATGTATGGCCATTTTCACTATGTTGATTCTTCCTACCAAGGAGCAAGGGACGTCTTTACATCTTCTTATATCCTCTTTGATCTCTTTTTTCAGAGTGCTGTAGTTTTCAGTGTAGAGGTCTTTTGCTTTCTTTTGTTAGATTGAGTCTTAGATACTTCATTTTTTGGATGCTATTGTGAAAGGAATTATTTCTCTAATTTCTCTCTGTTAGTCTGTTATTTGTGTACAAGAAAGCTATTAATTTTTGAGTGTTGACCCTGTATTCAGCTACTTTACTGAATCTGTCAATTAAGTCTAGGAGTCTTTTGGCAGAGTTTTTTGGATCTTCTATGTAGAGTATCATGTTGTCAGCAAATAATGACAGTTTAACTTCTTCCTTTCTTATCTTTATTGCTTTAATTTCTTTCTCATATATAATTGCTGTGGCTAATGTTTCCAGAGCTATATTGAACAAGAGCGTTGATTGTGGACATTTTTTTAGCATGAAGGTTTTCAGTTTTTGGCCATTTAATATGATGTTGGCTGTTGGTTTTTCATAGATAGCCTTCATCAAGTTGAGATAAAGACCACCTATTCCAATTTTCTGCAGGGTTTTTTTTTTTATCATGGATGGGTGTTGAATTTTGTCGAATGCTTTTTCTGCATCTATTGAGATGATCATATAGTTTTTGGCCTTGACTCTGTTAATATAGTGTATTACATTTATTGATTTATGTATGTCAAACCATCCTTGCATTCATGGGATAAATCTGACTTGGTCAGGGTGTATGATCTTCTTGATGAAGTTCTGTATTCTGTTTGCAAGTATATTATTGAGGATTTTTGCATCTATGTTCATTAGGGAGATTGGCCTGTAGTCCTCTTTTTTGGTTGGGTCTTTCCCTGATTTTGGAATAAGTAGTACTTGTTTCCAGCAATGAATTTGGAAGTAATGCTTCCCTTTTAATTTCATTGAAGAGTTTAAAGAGTACTGGCAATAGTTCTTCTCTAAATGTCTCGTAGAATTCAGCAATGAAGCCATCAGGGCCTTGGCTTTTCTTTGTTGGCAATGTTTTAATTACATTTTCAATTTCACTGAATGTAATTGGGGTGTTTAAGCTTTTTATATCATCTTTGTTCAACTTTGGAAGTTCTTATGTGTCTAGGAATTCTCTGTGTTTTGCATTTTATTAAAGTACAGGTTCTCAAAGTAGGTATTGATGATCCTCTGGATTTCTGCTGGATCTGTTGTGACTTCACCTTTTTCATTCCTGAATGCATGGATTTGAGTCTTTTCTTTCCATTTTTTGATAAGGTTGGCTAAAGGTTTATCAATTTTATTTATTTTTTTCCAAAAACCAATTCTTTGATTCATTGTTTTTTTTTTGTATCATTCTCTTAGTCTCCATTGCATTGATTTCTGCTCTGATCTTTATAATTTCCTCCCTTGTATGAGCTTTTGGTCTGTATTGCTCTTCTTTTTCTAGCAGCTTAAGGTTAAGTATTAGGTTGTTTATTTGAGCTCACTCTATTTTCCTAGTATGGATATTTACTGCTATAAATTTCCCTCGTAGAACTGCTTTCATTGTGTCCCACAGATTCCTGTATGCTGTATTGGCATTATCATTTAATTTTAGAAACTAATTTCTTCTTTAATTTCCTCTGTGACCCAATGGTTGTTCAGCAGGGTATTATTTAATTTTCATGTGTTTGTGAAATTCTTGAGGTTTCTTAGGCTATTGATTGCCAAATTCATTACACTATGGTCTGATAAATAGAAGGGATAGCTTCAATTCCTTTGCATTTTCTTAAGCGTGTTCTATGAGCTAGCATGTGGTTTATTTTGTAGAATTACTCATGTGCATCAGAAAAGAATGTATATTCTGATTTTGTGGGGTGGAACTCTGTAGACATCTACTAAGTCCATTTGTTCTAAGACTTGGTTCAGTTCCTTTATTTCATTGTTGACTTTTTGTCTATATGACCTGTCTATTTGTGTCTGTGGAGTATTGACGTCCCCCACTAAAATTGTATTAATGCTTATTTCATGTTTCATATCCATTAATATTTGTTTTATATAGTTGGGGGCATTAGTATTGAGTGCATATATATTTATCATTGTCATTCCTTCCTCTTGTATTGCTCCCTTTACAAGGATGTAGTGGTCTTCTTTGTATCTTTTAATTAATTTTGGTTTGAAATTTATTCTGTCTGCAAATAAGAGAGTTATCCCCAATTTTTCTGGGCTCCTGTCACATGGAGAGCTGTTTTCCATCCTTTTACTCTCAGTCTGTGAATGTCTTTGTGGATTAAGTGGGTTTCTTATATACAGCATATTGTTGGATTTTGCCTTTTAATCCATTCTGCCAGCCTATTTCTTTTGATTGGTGAATTGAGGAGATTAACATTGATGGTTATAACTGTTATGTATTCACTTTTCATTGTCATATTATTTTCCTGTTATTGGTACTTTTTATTGATTATAAATGGCTTTGGAAAGAATGGCTTCTTGCAGAGCCACAGTTTGAGCTTCTTCTCCCCTTGGAGAAGCACTTGTAAAGCAGAGTTTGAGGATTCAGACATGGAAACAAGTAGTAGTGAGACATCAGATGACGATGCCTGGAAGTAGGCACAGAAATGTTCACTGTTCATCTGAACCAGTAAACTCAGCTTGAGTGTTTTTGGGAATAGACCAAAGAAATTGTTCTTTTCCTTCTCCTTTTCTTATGTTGAATACTTCATGCAATAGGGAAATAATCACATCCCAAGGAGAGAGCAGTTGGCTTGTTGAGCTTTTGTTGTTCTTTCCTGTGACCTCCTTAACAGAGATGTTTGTGTGGTGGGAAAGATTTTTCAAATACACATGCAGAACATAGGGGCAGACGAGATCGGGCGCATTCAGGGTAGCACGGCTGTAGACCACATGCAGAACATATGGGCAGTGCACAGCAGCTTCCACTACCAGCCCTGGGGCACTCACCCCTGTGCTCAAGCAGTCGTTGTCAATGACAAAGTGACTACTGAAGGTATAATTGTATTCAATTAATGCTAATAATTTGGCTATTTTATTTTATTTTGGGCTGCTCAGATAACTTTAGCCCTTAACCAAGCATATGGTTTTTTGTTTTCGTTTTTGGGGTACAGCTGTAAAACATTTGGATATAGGAAAGGTGTTATTCTCACAGCCTTGATATTCAGGCTGGATTGTAAAATATAAAGTTTTGTGAGATTCCAAAGATTAAGACCATTTTGATAATATTATGTACAGATTTAAAAAGCTGTGGTTATAGCTGTGGTTATCAGGAGTCTATTAAGGAGAAAAAGCTATCGCACAAAATAACTAACTTGGAATAAATATTTTGCATCATTAAAAAAAGGAAGTGGCAAGAATAATGGGATAAGTGTGTTCAAAGTGAGGTGAAGTATTCTGAGGGGATCAAAGACTATGTATCTTTTACTGTACTAATTAAAAAATTAAGACACTCACCACTTTTTCAACACACCTCCTATAGGTTCCTACCCCATGCCTTCCCTTTCCTCAGCACTCCTGAATGGTGTGTCTTGCGTCAGTCTGGCCCTCCTTGCTCAGTATTGCTGCAGACTGGTGGCTGGATCCGGAGGCTTGATCATTCGCTTCCATCCTGTCTCACCTGTCTCTGTGATGTTGAATGACTAGATGTTTTGACTCACTTGGGATTGAAAATTGGTGATATTCCGATTTTCCCTTACCAGGAACACTTTTATAAAGAGCTGCTACAAAAAGCAGGATAAATATTTGACTATTTCTTTTTATTGTTCAGATTCCAAAATTATTTTTTGTATCTAACGGAGTGATTGATTAGAGATCTAAAAAGTATAATTAAAAATATAGATCTAAACATATAGAATGAGTTTTAATTTATTGCAATTACTATTCTTATCAAAGTCTAATTTATCCCAGCTTTGGCCAATGAGAGCTTTTTATTTGGCTCCTGAGTCATTTTTACTGGACTTCAGTAATCTTGGATTGCCTCCTTGCTTAACAGTGTGACAAAATGTGACTTGAAAGTTAACTTTGCTGCATAAAATACCCTTGGCTCATACTATCTTTCTTTGGTGTTGTGGGTTGAATTGCTCCTCCCAACCTGCTCATGTTGAAGCCCTAATTACCTGGTCTTCAGAATTTGGCAAATGGTCTTTCCAGATTTAAATAGTTAAGATGAAGCCGTACTGGAAGGAGATGGGCCCTCATTTAATATGGCATCTTTATAAAAGGAAACTTGGCAGGGACACATCAGGGAAGAACACCACGCGAAGACGAATACACCAATTGAGGCCAAAGACTGCCAGAAACCGGAAGCTGGGCAGGGGGCATAGAGCAGATTCTCTCTCGCAGTTCCCAGGAGGAGCCCACCCTATTGACACCTTAGTCTCACATTGAGCGTGCAGAGTATGGTGAGAAAGCACATTTCTATTGTTTAAAGTGCTCAGTTTGAGGAACTTTATTACAACAGCCCTAGAACACAAGTACACTTGGATATCTGCAATATTTAGCTCCAGTCTCTGTTAACATAAAGCACCTTTGTTAAAAAAAAGTTTGACGAGCTGGGCGTGGTGGTGCACTCCTGTACTCCCAGCACTCAGGAGGCTGAGGCAGGAGAATCACTGTGAGTTAGAGACCAGCCTGGGCTACAGAGTGAATTCCAGGTCAAACTCACATATATAGTGAGACCCTATCTCAAAAAACCAAAAAAAAAAAAAAAAA
>NW_022900951.1:126953252-126969301 GCF_012274545.1 Fukomys damarensis | reverse complement strand
CAAAAAAAAAAAAAAAAAAAAAAAAAAAAAAAAGTTTCACGATTATTTACTTTTCTTTCTCTTAGCTTTCTCTTAGCTTTCACTTGCTCTTCTTTTCATAAATGCCCCAAAGGTATTTTCCCTCTTTGTACTTAAGTCCAGTAAGCTGACTAGAATGGCTGGAAGCTGGTCGCTTGAGCCAGTACTGAGCTGTCCCATTCCAATCGTAACTTTAGTATTTGTTTGGTTGCCTCGCTTTGGGTTTTCTCTTCAAGACCACGTATCACTCATTTGTTTGATCTCCTCTGCTGATCTGTTTTGTTTCAAATTCTTTTATCTCATCATCATTTTCATGTTTTAGGTCTTTTAGTGCATTATCTGTTGTGTTTTTGTTATTGTTTCCGTTCTTTCCAGTTTTCACTTCTGACTTGTACAAATTTTATGTCTAAAAATACCACACAGTGCCACATTATTATGTACAATTAATGTGTGTTAATAAAAATTTTAGAAACATCTAAAATATTTTAGAAAGCCAAGGGATGATAAAATATTCATTAGTCTTATAACATAAATTCTGAGTTCTCTAATTCTGATTTATGGTTTTCTTCCATGTACTACATTCTTAATTTCTTCAGCTTGTTTTTGAAATAGCAATTCCCATTTATCTTGGTTTCAAGGATTTATCTCTCCACTTTACAGATATGATTCTGTTCTTTATTTAGTTATTTTTTAAACAGTGGCTTCTGTTATAAAACAAGATATGGATTTTCTTTGATAGTTTTCATGTGAAAATTTTCTTCAACTTCTATAAGGAGGCATGCTGCAGGATAGCTTTTTTAACTTCACCCATCTGCCTTTTGGGTTGTTTCCTTGTGTTGATCAAAAATATGATGGCTGCTGGTTTTGATGCACACCTGCCTCGTGTGCAGGGCTCGTGGCTGGTGGTGGCTTGTGCCCACCCACTGAGATTCTGGGAGCCAGGGAGAAGACCTTTCGCCTGGGTTTATAGATGGTTTTGCCATCCGGTTTTGTTTCATGTGAGGATCTGGAGAGATCAGAAAGTTTTGCCACTGCCACATTCCCAGAATTTCCTGAACTATTTTAAAGTGAATTCCAGACATCGTATTATTTAAAATAAATTGTGTATACCTCTAAAATATACTCGTTATTATATCTACAATGCCATTATAAACAAGAATTAACAATTCTCTTCTCCCTCCCACTCTTTCCCTCCCCTCCTCCCTTCTTTCTTTGCCCTCTCTCTCTCTCTCTCTCTCTTTCTCTGAGGATTGAACCTAGGTCCACCCCAGCCCTTTAAAATTTTTTTTTTATTTTGGGAAAGAGTCTTGTTAAATTGCTCTGGCTGGGCTCAAACTTGTAATCCCACTGCCTCGGCTTCCTCAGTGTTGAGATTAGAGGCATGAATAATTCTTTTAATATTGTCAAATAGCTAGTTAGTGTTGACATTCTCCATTGTCAAATTTTTTCTTTACAATTTGAATCAGAAGCCACTAGAGGTCCACATCTTGACCTCTCATCTGCCTATCTATCTATCTATCACCTATCAATCAATTAATCAATCTATCTATCTTTTTAATACAGGATTTCACTATGTAGTCTAGGCTGGCCTTGAATTTGGGTCAACACTCCTGCCTCAGCTTCTCAAGTGCTGGGATTATAGGTATATTCCATCACACCTGGCTGATTGATGTTTTTAAGTGTCTTAGTTTGTAGGTTTTCCCTCTATCTCATTTTTCTTCTTGCCATTGATTCGTCGGACACAATATTCTGCATACTGTAGACTTCCCCACTGTCAGGACGTTGATGGCTGCAGCCTCGTGAGAGAGTTTCAGTTCCCCTGAGCTCCATATTTCCTGTGAATTGGCAGTTGAATCCAGAGGGTTGGTCTGATGTGGGTTCGATTTTAATTTTTTTTTACATTTTTAAAATTTTAATAAATTGTATTTTATCCCATGCCCCCTTACACCCTGGTTCATTAGTTTTTAACAGAGCTACTTCCCACGAAGGTTTTAACACACCTCTCTCAATAATTGGCCGGTAGGTCAAGCAGATGAGATAGTAGTGGTCAGTCTGACCTAAGGAACTTGCTGGGAAAACACACTCCACTGCACTCACATCGCCCTCAGCACACAGGAGCATATGCTGGCCACTCAAGCAGGCTTCAGTACGTTTCGAAGAGTTAAGATCTTTCATAGCACAATCTGTGACAGTCACAGTGCAATTAAGCTAGAAACCCCCAAGAAAGGAAAAATAAACAGAGCAGGCCCTGATCTTTGGGTACTGGCCTGCCATCCATAGCAAGGCCATGCTGTTCTTCTACTGAACATAAAAAACTCATAGAATCTCAGCCTCTGAAAAGGTTACCATGAGACTATGAGAAAATCAGACAAAGCAAGGCCATTTGATAATTTGTCTAAGCGTAGATAAAATGCAAGGTCACTGTGCATCCCACAAAATGCCAACCCCTCCCTTGCCCTTGCCTGGCTGATATGGTGACTCTCTCCTGCTGTGTGCCACCCCAGGCTGCCCTCTGAGAGAGATGATCCATGGAGATATCAGTCATGGAACTGTGCTCACTTTCTGACAGCACGTCGAGCACACCCCAGCTTCCTCTATCTGTCTCCTAAAGCCTCAACCGAAGTCCATATCTTGCACTGTGTTCTTTCTGGCCCCCTCTTGCTGAGATTCCCCACAGCTCCTCATGGTGTGTGCCCTCCCTTGCCACAGAGAGGAGACGCCTGACAGAGGCCCCTGTAGGTATGTTGCTGGGAGTCCTGGGCACGATAACAGGAAAATCCTCACATGTCTGGAAATGGGGAAACGCATGTTGAAATAACTTATGGCTCAAAGACAGTGGCATGGAAATTAGGAAATATTTCATTGAATGACAAGACACGTTACACATTTGTGTCAGTCAGCTGCCTGACAAGGAGCAGATGGCCTATGCAAATTGATTAATTTAAGAAGAGTTAAACGAAGAGATGGAGGTGGCTTTACAATAATGTCCACTCAGCTAGCCTGAGACATATTTCCTAGAATTTCCTTCCCCTTAAGTTTCAGTTAGGTGGGCCACATGGCAGATCCTAATAGGAGATTTGGAGAAGAGAAGAGAAACACATGTAACTCACAAGTTTTCCATAACTAGAAGATAGAAAAAGAAAAGGAAAGACAAAGACCAATGACGCTGCAGAAAATGGGTCAAAGACTTGAATAAACACCACTTTACAAAAGAAGAAACCCAAGCTACACACAAACATGTGAAACAACCTCATTTTGTTCCACAGAACCTTGAGTTCACACTGCTGTGAGCTATTACACACCATTGTACGCTTGCCAGATTGGCAGAAGATGAAAAGTCTGACAGCTCCAAATTGGCAAGGCTCTGCAGGACTGGGGACTTTCATCCACTGCTGATGGGAGTGGACACTGGAAAAAGGCATCTTGTAGTAAGATTGGAATACTGCCCTATGAGCTGGAAATGCCTGTGTCAAGTTGTCAAGCTCTGGGGAGGAGTTTGTACATGGGCACCAGTGTATACACTTGTGAAGCATTGAATAGTGGGCTCTCAAAAGATTCGTCCACGTCCTGACCCCCGGATCCTGTGAATGTGGCCTTATTTGGAACAGAGATCTTTGTAAATGTAATTAGTTAAGGGTATTGAGATGAGATTATCCCAGGTTATCCAAATAGGCCCTAATTCCAATCAATGACAAGTATCTTTATAAAACAGAGGCAGACAGGGGGAGAGAGACAGACAGACAATAGGCACGTGGAATGATGTGGCCATGAGCAAAAGGATGCCTGGTGCCTCTGGCTCCACTGACAGCTGGAGGAGGTGAAGAAGGTTCCTTCCTGGGGCCTTCAGAGGGAGTGGGGCTTGCACTTCAGGTTTCTAAGACTGCGAGAGAGCAAATCTGCACTGTTGTAAGGCACACCATGTGTGGTACCCGCTTACACCAGCCTCAGAGCTAATACAATGATGTACTGCTGCATTTGGTGGTTGCAAACAAATCAAACACCTGGGAGGTATAGAATGAACACAGACATAAAGTAATATGGTGGAATACTCTACCAGAATAAAAGAGGCAAGACGCAAAAGAATACAAAAGTTACAGTTACATTTATATGAGGTTCAGAAACAACAACATTGTACTGTATGTCATTCATAGATGGCTGGATGTTTAAGTGGCAAACGATGATGCAGAACAAGGAAGCAGTTATGGTAGAAGTTAGGGAGGGGCACTGTAGCTCTTGAAGGGGGCTTGGTTGTGTGAGTGCATTCACTTTATAGGTGTAGAGCTACAAAGTACAGAAAGGCCCAGGAAGTAGATATGATGAACATAGTTCTACACCTGGGCCAGACTTCATAATTTGAAAAGTTTGAGCAACACAAATGAGTTTAAGTGACAACTGTTTGAAGACAATGTGTCTCTGTATCTGGAAAGCTCAAGAGAATTACCAAAAAAGGATTACCAAAACAGGAGAATTTAGTAAGCTGTTTGTGTAGATTTAGACAAGCAAAAAGCTAAAAAAGCATGATAAAATAAAATAATCAATTGAACCAAAAAGATAAAATAGCTAGAAGTAAATTTTTTTAAAAAATTATATATTTCTATTAAAATGTTTTTTAAATTTTAATTATTTCCTCATTGAGTTTATTGGTACATTTTAGGTATACAGTACAGTTACATTCATTATTGGGATCTTGTACCTCTACATGACAGGTGGTCTTTGTTCTCATTTTTTTCCCTTGTCCCTGCCCTCCCTTCACCCCCTCCTCCCCTCCACGTTTACAAACACTTTATTTCATTTTTCCATTTTCTCATGTTTTTTTTCTTTTCCCTTATTACCTTTCCCCTACCCTTCCCACTTTACCTACACCTTTAGCCCTTTTCTTCCTATTTCACATTTCTATTTGTATTACATTAAAATAAAAATTTAAAACAATTTTAAAAAGCACCACAAACTAAGTTAAAAATAACAGTGTTGTAGAAAGTATTTGCAGCATGTAAAACAGACTGAGGAGTACTACTAAGCATAAAAAAGAACTACAGTCAGTAGGAAAGAATATGCATCAAGTAGTTCATAGAGGAGACCTCTGGAATGAAGAGCCTATAAACATTTGAAAAGGTGCTCAACTTGACCATACTAGCAATCAGAGAAGCAAATGATAAGAAGGAAGTGCCTATTTTTCTCCATTGGGGTTGTCTAAGGTTGGGAAGCCATGGGAACTCTTGTAGATATTTGGTGTAGGCTCTTTTGGAGAGAAAGTTGATAGTATCTATTTTTAAAATGCCCATGTCCTTTGAACCGAGTACATACACCTTCTTAGTATGCAAGAAAGACATGGTTCATTGCCTCCCCTTCCTGGGAGCTGCTTCCCCTGACACTGGGATGCTCAGCTAGACAATTCTCCTGGAATTCATCAGGGTAGTAGGTGCCATGGGAAGAAGAGCTCATCCGTGGAATGTGAGAAGTGGTGATATGTCGGTCTTCTTTCTGCCTCATCTGCTTGGAGGCCAAGTGCTTGCCTTGGACTTGCACCCTTCTTCTTTTTGTATTTCAAAGCACGCCTGGAAGAAAGCTCTGAACTACAGCATGGAATTTCAGAGCATGGACACGGGGGTTTATTAAATCTTCCCTGTCTTGGCCAACATCCGGGCATTCTCAGCGTTTTGCTAATGCAAACAGCACTGTAGGCACGGTCTTACTCCAGATACTGAGTTAGGTAGGACCAAGCGAGGTGGTTTTAGTGATGAGGACTGTAACAATGTGGTAGCAGTAACAGGGTCCTGGGATGATTGTGCAGCCACAGCTGGTCATTAGTACTCCAACATCAGGGCAGTAGAGATGTGGAAAGGAAGTGATTTGAAGCCTTCATAGTCACCATAACTTGTTAACTTTACCTATGTTTCATGAATTAGTAAGAAATGAACTGATCTTTGATCATAGATGACCAGGGGCTGCTCAGCTCAGCCATATGTGAGTGAGAAACTCTTCAATTTTCCCTAAGCCTGAGTGGTGGATGTAGCTGTTAGGGTTTATATCCAGATGTCCCCTCAAAGCCTCATGTGATCATTGGCACGGCTTTGGGGCAGTGACTGGATCACTGGGGGGCTGTACTCATCAGTGGATTGGTCCTCTGAGGAATTAGAGCTTGGGAGGCAGTCACTGGGAGCATGAACTGGACGAGTGTGTCTTCTTCCCTGGCTCCTCCTTTATACTTGCTTCCTCGCTGCCTTGAGGTGAACAGCTTTCCTCTTCCACTATGCCATCCTGCCTTAGAGCCAGCCAACTGGATTGTAATTATGAGCCAAAATAAAGCTCTCCTCCCTTAGGTCATGGGTGTTGTGTATAGTGTCTCAGAAACAAGAACATGACTAAAAGTAGTGCAGTGGTAGAAGACTCGCCTACCATGTGTAAGGCCTGGGTTCCTTCCCCAGAACTGCAGACAAAACAGTTTCCTATAAGCCACAGCATTATTGCAGGCCTCTTTGTTGAAGCCACCCAGCTTTGCCCTATCTAACTCAACATGTGTCTGATAGCTCACACCTGTACGCCAGAGACTGAGGCGAGGCTGTATGTGCAGTGCTGTTTGTGTTAGCAAAATCCCAAAAATGCCAACCAACCTCACTACTCTGCAGCGCTGAGCTGTAGTTCAGAGCCTTCTCTCAGGTGTGCTTAGTTAGGTGAAGAAAGTGAGGTGCAGGATAAACACAGAGTGCGGTCATCCTCTGTTGTATATAGGCTTGTGAATGTACAGGAAATGTCAGGACAAATCCTGGAAAAGGGAGGATTGGGAGGGTCTGAAGGATGGTTAAAAGGGTCTTTGATTTTGTCATATTTGTTAAATATCTTAAAATGAGGTTGTGTTTCTGTTTTGCTTGTGTGGTTAAAAATAAACTTAAAAATAATACAACATGAAGAATGTTCATAATTTTTAAATAAGAATACAATACAGAATAATTATCTCATTCAATGGTTCGGCAGAGTAGCATCTGTGGCATTAAATAAAGGAACTTTAAGAATGGAATTGAATATATTTAGTTGTGTGACTTCATTTAGGTCATCAGTAGTTTCAGAAAAAGTCCCAGGGGGAATTCTCATCTGCAAGAAAGAAAGAAAGCAGATTGTTCAGGAGGAAAAGCTCTAAAACTATATGCAGTTGTGTCTTTAGGAAACCACCCTTGATTCCAACAATAATAAAGAAAATATAAATAAAACAATAAAGTGTTAGGGAAAAAGAGTTCTCAAAACAACTTTTTTAAAATCACAACTAAACAAGCTACAAAGCAGGCTTTCTGAAAAGCTTCAGGAAAGCAATTACCAAAAACCTGAAAGGGAATCTTATCCCAAGGACTGCTCTAGATGCCCACTATTTTCAGTAGTTAAAGGTATGGGGTTTTTGAGATTTGAGCAAACTTTAATCTTAGGTACAAATTTCCTTTTTGCAGCCCATCTACTCCCTGGGGGCACTGGCATCAGACAGCCTTGGGAATAATTCAGCAACGGCTGGGAAGAGACCTCAAGGCCAACTGTGGGCCTACTCTGAAAGTTAAAGTATGAAAATGGTACTGAGATTATAATCACAGCTATGTTTGGGGATAAATGGCAAAATTATTAATATTATTAGTTATCCTTTGGGCTTTGCCTTTGGTGTTGGACAAAGGTGACTTCAATGCTCTTCCAAAGTTGACTTGGTGATGTGGGACTTCTCGAGGTTCAAGGTCACTAGCTCCCAGTCATTCAGCTCCTCCCATCCGTCCACCAAGCCTGCAGAACAGCTTCTGGGTGTGGGGATTGTCTTAGCCCGATTTTTATGGCTATTACAAAATACCTGAGACTGGGTAACGGATAAAGAAAAGAGGTGTATTTCGGCTCACAGTTCTGGAGTCAGGAAGTTCAAGATAGGGCACCCACATCTGTTGAGGTCCTTGTGCTGCTTCAACTCATGGCAGAACATGGAATGGCAAGGAGTCCATGGGGAAGAAGGTGAATTTTTAGTAAATGATCCATCCTAGGACTGCCAAGGCATTCCTGGGAGGAAGGCATGAGGCCACGCAGAAGCCTTCTGCTGCCATGACCCAGACACTGCTACATCAGGGCTGAAGCTCCACATCAGATTTGGTCAGAACAAACCATGTGTTCACACCATAGCAGGAGCTTCCAAGCCAATACTGAGTCTTCACCAGCCCTGCACCCATCTGCCACCTGCCACCAGGAACTGGCCTCCCTTTCTGTCAGTAGCTTCCTGGAGGGGGGCACAGGTCCAGGCTTCCTGCCCTTAGGAGCTGCCCAGACCTCAGCCTCCTCCCTCCAGCCCTGCTCCGCCACCGTGCGCCCTTTCCCAAGGGCTTTGGGGGAGTCCTCGTCTCCCAAGCACCCTGGTCTCAGGCTCTATGAAGCTCCAGGCCCAGTGGCATGAGCAGAGAAGGCCTCCGCGCCCCTAACCTGGACGTGCTGAAGAATCCTCCAGGTGCACCAGTCCCCCAGCTCAGCGTATCAGCACCTCGTCCTCGTCCCCCAGCTGCTCCACGAGACTCAGCAGCATCATGGACACCGCCATGGGCTCAGCAGCTGGGGTTCCCGCGAGCTGGGGCCGGCCCAGCCCCAACGGGTCCTCCCACACCCAGTGGACGATCTGATCGGTCATCTCCATGGCTTCCCTCTGGGGGGAATGGGGCCGGGCTGAGGGGGGGTCGGCGAGGGCTGCATCACCTGTCCTGTCCCGCACACCCCCCAAGGACACTTCCCTGGCTGCCCTGGGGCACAGGGAGGGGAAGCTGGCAGGTGGACAAAACTGGGAGGGTGGGGAGGAGACACCTGGAGGCACCAAGTCTCGAGAAGGCACAGCAGTGAAAAGAGGCATTTGTGGGTAGAGGGAGCCCTGTGGCAGGAGCTCAGGATTCTGCAGAATTTGCAGTAGGGAAGAGAAGGTCTGAACCTCTGGTGAAGTTGGCCTGTGCTAGGAGCTGGGACACAGAACACAGAAGGACTGAGAACTCCAATCCCAGCTCCTAATTGTGAAGTAGCTGAGTCTGGGCCCCACCTGTGGAAGTGACACAGCTTGTCACTGAGGGGCTCTTGGAGCACCGGTGGCCCACTGGGCAGTGAGCAGCTCTGGTACACAGCCAGGGCCAGCCCTGGAGCCACCTCCAGAGGGAAGAGCAAGCTGGTGGCAGGTGGACCAAGAACTGTGGTGGGCAAAGCAGAGGCCAGGGGCACAGGGAGGTGGGCAGAGTCAGGGGCAGGGAGGGGATGGAGAGGTGCCAGAGAGGGACTGCACGCTGCAGAGCCTGCAGGCAGAGACGGGGGCGCTGGTGGGCAGACACTGTGCATGTTTGTTTGACCCTGCAGCTTCTTTTAGTTGGAAATGTAAACCGCACCCACTAAAGTGTAGAAATCCTAGGAGTGCAGCTTGGTGGAGGTTTCTCGCAGGTCCCGCTTGTGGTGACATCTTGGGTCCATGTCTGTTTCCCTCTTGAGGGCAGGGACCTTGACATTTGTTTTTGCCTAAGACCACCACAGCAGGTGCTCAATAAATGTGTGTTGAGTAAAAGATCAGAAAAGGGATTAGGGGTGAGGAAGCCGAGGGATTTTTTCTGACCTATTTTGCTTAGGAAGAAACCCAGAGCAGTGTTACTCTGTGGCCAGCTTTGGAAGGAAATGCATTTTGACCCAGTATCTCAGGTCGGCACATGAAATAAATGCCTGACTGTTGGAGGAACTGCTAAAGGTGGCCCGAGACAGCTCTGCACCCCTCAGGATGGGTCAGGGGACCGTGGGGAGGAAGCTAAAATGCAATGAGCATCAGAGCAGAAGTCATTTCTCTATGCGCTGGTGGCCCCTCCTGGGTGGGACTGGGACTTTCACTAGCAATGTGCTGGGGCCAGAGGGTGTGACGGGACGGGATGGGAGCTTGAGCTGCTGTGTTTTATAGCAGATGTGTCCCAGGGGCCTCATGTGCTCATAGGCTGGGATTTGGGAGATGATGGGATCCTGGGGGCTCCGCTGAACTGCTGTTAGGAGGCAGGGTCTGGTCAGAAGAGGCGGTCACGGGAGTGTTGGCCTGGAAGGGGCTATCTCCCTCCCTGCCCCTCCCTTCCTTCTCTGCTTCCTGTCCACCAGGCAGTGAGCAGCTCCCCTTTGCCATGCTGTGCTGCCTTGGAGCCAGTAGTCTCTGGGCTGAAACGTGAGCCAAGATAAAGCTCTCCTCCGAGTTGTGGGTGTCGGGTTCTGTGTCTCAGCGATGAGGGAGTGACTAAGCCAGGACCAGGGTAGCAAGCTGAAGACTGCCAGGGGTCTGCAGTCTTTGCAGTCAGTTTGGATGCCTGAATGTTCCAGTTGGAGGCAGAGTCAAAAATCACAGCCTTGCTCCATCAGATGCCTTCTTGTTTGTTCTATCAAGGAGTCACCGGGGAAGTGACCAGGCTCCGGAAGGCAGGGGCACAGGGAGAAGGGCAAGGATGTTCTTAACAGCCTCACTGAGGCCCACAAGGCCCCCACTGAGGAGTCCCAGGCTCACCTGGACCGTAAGGGCATGCAGATGGGAGTGTCAGCAAAAGAGCACACCATGGAGCCAGTAAAGCAGACAGAAGGCTCTTCCCCAATGGCTTGGAAGAGATGGCCAGGCCAGGGCAGGGGCTTTGGAAGGCAGCTGCCCAGTCACAGGGGTCAGGCATCCTGCCACCTGCCTGCAGCTGTACCGGGCTAGGGGAGTTGACAGCAGTATGAGCAGGAGACACTAGAGGAAAGATGACACAGGCCCTGTCTGGGTTCCCGCCAGAAGCCAGGGAGACAGCTGGCAGGGGATGGTGCTACCTTCTGTTGACCTTTGCCTCGGGCCTCCCACTCTGGAGCCTACTCTGTGCTTGTCCCTCCACAGCAGGGCAGCTGTCATCGCCAGTGAACCCTGTTTGCATCTGGAAGGGTCACTGTTCACCAGAAAGAGGGCCAGCCACCGGCCACGGGGAGGACGGACACCCTCACCCCCCATCACTCTTTCCTGCTCCCTGAGACAGTAGCAGAAATCCTGGCCTTATCTTCTGCTTTTGTCTAGCATTCAAACCAGGGAGTCCTAGCAGAAATGGGGCCAGGCACGGGCTGGATGAATGGAACAGCTCAGAGCTCCCGGCAACCCCTCCCCCACCAGGGTGCCTCCTCAGGCTGACCTAGTCAATCCCAGCAGGGACCGAGACAGCACTGGGACCCCCACAAGCTGGTGGCTTTCCTTGTGCAGAGCTCCATGGTGTGGAGAAAGGACCCAGGGAAGAAGCGATAAACCAAGCTTTGACAAAATAAGCCAAGGAAGACCAATGCCATTTAACATATATTTATTGAAATCTACTCGATGCAAGGCACTGTGCTAGATTTGGTAGGGGATCAGACATGAGGGTCACCCCTGTCTTCTAAGAGCTCACAATCTAATGGGTGGGGGAGGGTTTGGATGGGAGAGAGGAGAAGCCAAGTCCACAAACAGCTCTAGTGCAAGGCTGATTATAGTGAGAGCCAGAAAAGAGACTAGGGAATGAGATCTGGGAGGGACAACAAAAAAGCGTCCACAACTGAAATACAGATCAGGGCAGGACACAGCTACTGTTCTCAGAGATATGCAGGGAATGATGAGGGTCAAGCTTAAAGAGATCATTTCTAGTGTTGAAAGTAAACATCCAAACTGATGCAATGAGAACTATAGGATATAAGTATACTATTAAGAGAGGCATTATCAATTCCCCAATCTGATGAATTGGCTGGAAACAGCGAAACACTTCCAAAATAGAGAACAGGGTGGGTTGAGAACAACTCATTATATGATGAAATGCTGGTTCAGGAAAGGAGCAATACGCAGACAGAAAGCCATTGGTTAAACTCACTGAGACAGAAGGCATAGACTTTCACCCATCCTAGTGAACAGAATACGGTACCACATTTAAACAGGTGTCACAACAGTCAGGTGGGACTTGGGCCAGGGATGTTGGCTGGGGAGAACTCAAGGAATGCCAGCAATGCGATTCTTCTCACAAAGCAGCCAAATGGTCAAATGTAATTGGCTAGTGGACAAATTGCAAAAAGTGGAGACTTAAACTGGCTCAAGTCAAGGGGCAGGTCCTTGCTAGGGGCACACATGGACTGACAAGAAGCAGTTGCCAGCAGTCCAAGAACACAACGCAGTCAGGCCTCCCTTGGTGTGCTGGGAGGGAGGCACATTGGTCAGTCCAGGAAAGACCACGGATCTTCAACTTGGTGCTGCCCACAGGGGCAACTCTTCTACATAGTATGTGCATGGCCTTCTTTGTGATCCAACTGCAAATGCTGGTTTCCTTGTTTGCTTTCCTCAGACTTGAAAGGCGCAGTCCATGGTCTCCGGCCAGCTCTGTGGACTGCTGGTGCCCTTGGGTTGGGCGTTCAGTTCTGTTTTAATGAATGCAGCCTAGAAGGGGGGTGGTGAGTCACATGGTATGCAACAGAGCCACAGCCCCGGGATGCGGGCAGGGCAGATGCTGTGCCTTACCACTGCAGGCACAAAACCAAGTGTGCGGAATACAGATACCGCAGGAGAAAGACGTGACCAGGTGAGGGTTACTCCAGAGATGCAAGAGCAGGGTATGACACAAGAAGCAGCGAAAGTGGTAAACAATTCCTTCCTTTTGAAAATTTCAGCAGATATCCAAAATACTAATGAGGAGAGCAATGGAGGGTTTCTTTCTTACTGTGGTAGGAAAGAATATATTTTCATCAAAAGCCAGAATTACATGTAACCCAGCTGCTCTCCATTTCCCTTGCGATAGGAATACACGTGGTTAGAAAGAAAAGTGAAATGAGGTAGATACACAAATGCACAGACGAACACAGCAGGATGGCTGCTCACATCTGCCTCAGACAGAGCAATGTACCTGGAGAATCCAAGGAAATCCACCTCCTCGGTGCCCAAGGCGGAAGGTGAAGTGGCGAAGCTATGGGACACGGGTTAAAGCCACAGAATGATTGCATTTGGAAAGCGTGGATTTCACTGCCAATGCCATGGAAAGCCGCTACGTCAATGGTGAAGTAAAAGTATTAACTCTACACGAGGATTTATTTGAGAGAAAATTATAGAATCAAAACTAGAAAAAAAGTACCAAGGAGGGCAAGAAGGGACGTCAGGTACCATGGCCCAGCTGGGAGCAGTGAGCCCTATGCTATATGCTGAATCAATGCTTATCTAGACTTCTGTGGAATTCTTCATGTCCAGCTGGACAAATGGCCAACTAAATGGTCAAAGAGATGGCAGAACCCTTCGAGGTAAAGGTGCTCAGACTTGGCCCTGGCACATGTCGACATTCCTTACCCAATGGCAGCTATACAAAACTTGCCCTGACAGCTTGAAAAGGGAAAACTGGTCAGAGAAAGCAGTAAGTTCACACAGAATCACAACCACCGCAAGAACAGAGCCCAGAGCAAAGGGAATCGCTATGTAACAGGTGCTGTTGGTTTCTCTCCATCCTGGAGATCAGGATGGAGATGTCCCATCGGGCCACCGTGGTGGCCTTGGGGCCATTGGGGAGAACCTTCTGGCCAAGGTCACAGGGATCACTGTCAGACCCTGCTTCCCGGGAAGGGGCCTGGGAAGCCATCCTGGTAGTGCCTACACTTCTGCTGCAGGCCCTGGCCTCCAACGCCCCCCACCTCCACCCCGGGACACAGTGGCTGGGAGGTAGTGCCACAGGCCCAGCGTGGCTGGCTTCCTAGCCAGCCCTTGCTGCTGTTCTTCTTGGGGGAGGTGGCCACCACTGACGCCCAGCCCCAGGATGGACAGCTTCTATTTCTATGCTTCAGAGCCACCAGAAGGGCCTGGTTGCTCCCTGTACCCTTGCTTTACTGTCCCCCTCGGGCATGGCTACTGCAGTCCTGGTCCCAGCTTGGTGCAGCCAGCTTGTCAGGATGACACACAGGCCATCAGAGAGACAGAGCTTCTCTCCAAAACTCTGTTCTGTCGCTCATCTTAGGTGTGGCTTTGGAAGGTGACACTAGCACAGGTGGGCAAATAGCTCCCTAATTGCCCAAAGTAGAGGCCACCAAACCGATCTTTCTCATGCCAGAGTCACTTGCTGGGAGGGAGATCAATCAGGTGAGTCTTCTTGTGTCCCAGGAGATGGTGTGCTTGGGTGGATCTGCTGCTCAGTTACTGAATCCATTGCCAAGGCTCTCGGGAGCTTGGAGGTGGGCCAGCTGCTGCAAGACCCAGTGTGTACCCAGTGTGTACCAAGCCCTGCTGCCGGCGGCCAGGGTTGTCCTGGTGAGCGGTCATGGAGTGCTCCGCGCAATTCGTGGCAGACGTAACTCTAGTGTGCCTCAGTGGCTGGCTAGGACAGTCAAGTGCTGTCCACAGATACATGCAGAGTCTGCATCTGAATGAAGAATGGGCCCGTTTCTCGGGCCCATTCCTTTCTGGCCCACCCACCTCGTGCATTCACCTTCTGGTGGGCAGGGTTTCAACTTTTCATCTGTAATTAAAATTCTAGAAGAAAATGTCATCATATCTAAGTACTGCAGCAATGAAAGTTATGACCTACAAAACCAATACTGGGATATGTAAAAATCAAAAGCTTGCACAACAAAACTGTAATAAAAAGCGCTATAAATAGCAAAGCGATAAAATTGGAAAAGAGAACATCACAATTGATTTAGAAAGAACTGCAATATAAAGTCAATATATCCAAAGGTAACTTGATAACCAGTCAAAGGAGATGAACACATAATTGCATGCAAGAAAACAGAAGTGCTCTTTAGGTTGTCACAAGAAAAAAAGATGACACTAGTGCTCAGGAGGTCTGGGATCCATCCCCAGATGTGGTATTAATGAGCTGTAGAATGACAGCAATAACTATGACGATGACAGCAGATGACCTTCTCGCCCGGCTGGTGGTGCTGCTGTCCTTCTGACAGCCTTGGCAGGTGGGTACTGGGACTGCCCCCCGATTGGCAGAGCTATAAACTGGAGGGTTGGAGAGGTACCATCGAGGCCCAGTACCAGGAGAGTCTCTTGCTCCCATCAAGGAGGTGCCACCTTACCCTTGAGTCTTGAAGACACCCTTTTATTTGGGGCCTCTCTCTTGCCTACTTCATTTTTGAACACAGTGGTGCTGCTTGAGGACAAGACTGAATGCCACCGATAATGTTTATTTTGGGTAGGTATAAGAGTCACCAGATTGAGTTGGATTGTGGGAAAAAAGAGGCAAGAACATTTGACCTAGATTAATTTTTACCAGGAATATGACCTCAAAAAGATGGATGAGATGCTTAAAAAGCAGCCTTTTAAAGGGTCATTTGAGAAAGCACCACCCTAAGTGGTTGCATTGCAGAGTTACATGACTGATAAAAAACACACAAAACAACTGTCCTAATGTTTCAGGAATGTGTTCTTATGGCTTTGGAGGAAGTTTCTGCTGAGAGCCTTATGTAAAGATTGTCACAGTGCTACCCTGCAAAGCCCGGATCCAAGTGACCGGATGTGCCAAGACTGGTGACTGAAAGGGTTCCCGTGTTGCTGAATTCACGGGTTGTTAGACTAAAACTATTCAGAAAACGGAGTGTGGCAAAAAGGCGTATTTTCTAGAGTAATATATTATTCTGTATCATATCATATGTGATTTACAATATGTATGTATAACTAAATTAATAAATTAAATACCATAAAACATTTGAGTATTCTATTTACATCCCTAAAAATTTATAAATCCAAGTAGGCCAAAAATCTTTCGGGGCACCCTTCCCATCCCGGCATGCCCCAGCCACATCTCTGTCATACAAGGCATGAGGGCTGAAATACCTCGAAGGCCAGGTCAACTAGCGGAAGTCAGCTCAGATGGGCAAAGCTACTCTCTAATGGGAAGCATGGACACTTAGAAATTGCTGGTGGCAGTAGAAATCGTTCAGCCTCTCGGAGGAGGATCCCATAGCTAATTGCTACCTACCGAAGCGCTCCTCTCCTTTGACCCCGGGGTGGCCCTACTCGCGGTGGGTGGGCTGATGCTTCTGCAGCGCCGAGCGCCTCTTGAACACGCGGCCGC
>NW_022900951.1:126941318-126952847 GCF_012274545.1 Fukomys damarensis | reverse complement strand
CGCTGACGCCGCGGAACGACTTGCCGCAGTCGTCGCAGTCGAAGGGCAGGTGGCCCGTGTGCACGCGCTGGTGCTTGAGCAGCTCCTGGCGGTCGAGGAAATCCCTGCTGCACGCCCTGCACCCAAAGGGCTTCTCGGCGGCGTGCAGGTTCTGGTGCCGGAAGAGGTGGGTGTGCGCGGAGAAGGTGCGCCCGCACACCTCGCAGTCGAAGGGCTTCTCGCGGGTGTGCACCCGCAGGTGCTGACTGAGGCCGGCGTTCTTCTTAAACCTCTTCCCGCACTCCTCACACTCGAAGGGCATCGCCTCCCTCTCCAGCTGCTCCCTCTGCTCACTGGTGGTGTCGTCTCGGGCCCAGCTGGGGCCAGGTCGGGGCTCGGCAGCGGCCATGTGGCTCTTCCTGTGCTCGTTGAACGCAGCCACCCCCCTGAAGACCCTCCTGCAGTCGACGCACTCCCACCCCTTCTCCTCACTGTGAACCCTCTGGTGCTGCACGAGGAGCACTTTCAGCCGAAAGGTGTCCCCACACTCTTTACACGCAAAGTGGTGTTCTATGGGCAGCTCCCGTGGTGGGCTCCCTCCCCTGCCTTCAGAGTCCCTATTCTGTTTGACCTCAGCACTGGGGTCACTGGCCCTGGGGGAGCTCACGGTTGCCATCTCCTGTGGCTGGGTTTCTTCACCCATTGTCTGGTGGCGGGTCACAGAGGTGCTCTCTGAAAGGACAAACATGAGGGGGCACAGGAAGGAGGTGACACTCCTGTCCAGAGGCCTCTTCCCCCTGCTGTGGCTGCTGCAGAGGGAAGGGTGGGAGGGGCCCTGTTGTTGGGCTCCCAAGGAAGCACAGCCACAACTCCTCCCCCAGTCCTAACCCTGGGTCCCACAGGCTGGGCTGATATTCCCGGTCCTGACCTCAGCCCCGAGAGGGCGAGAGTTCGGCTGAGCCTCCCCCGCCCAACTTCCACATGTTTCTTTGGGTTTCTTTTCCACTCACCGGGGTGCTTAGCTTGATCCATGCTGAGGGTTGGGTCTGACACCAACAACACTTGTCCTTGCGCCAGGTGGGAGACCAAGGTAGGATCCAAAACAGGCACTCCTGCTTGGGGGAAAAGAAATGGGTCACTGAGACTGCACAGAGGACATCAGAACAGAGGAGCACGGAGAGGCTTTCAAAGGGGACCCTTTCTGATTCCCAGAGACTGGGCTGGCTGTGACCTCCGGCGAATCATTCATGTGGAGCCAGTGCAGGAGGAAGCCAAGCTCTGGGATCCCTTGGGGGCGATCCTGTGGCACAGTCAGGTGGCCACTGTGAAGAGCCGACCCTTACCCGGCTTTCCGCCCTGCAGTGTCCACACACCGCACCTCACGCTCTTCCCAGACCTGAGGACTTCTGTAACTTCCAAACCCAAGTCCCAACTCTCTCCTAACCCTGCCCTCTATGCAGGGCCCCACGGGTGAAAAAGAGAGCTTGGCTATGTCCACATCTCTTAATAGTGGACTCTGATCAAATGGCCATGCAGTTGGCATCATTTGTGGGTTAAAAAGTATTCTCAATTATGGTGGCAGCTTTGTTCCAATTTCTTCCCAGTGAGGTGGATTCCATCTATGACTGAAGAGGTCAGGGAACTCATGCCACTCGGAGAGGTCAAGTGTGGCAGCACTTCTGCATTTTCCTATAACCCAGGGACAAGATGAGCTCCTCTCCTGGCTCAACTCCGCACAGATGGTGATCTGGGCAGGGGCTGGGGTATCCTTACCCACAGAAGTCACGTTCCCGTAATATGCCAGTGTCCTCTGTTCAGGGTTCAGCTTCAACCACTCCCTTTCTGTGAGGTACCGCTCCACATCATCAGACGGCACCAATTCCTGAAAGAATTCCCAGGGATAACCTGGCTTTCCATCTAGTCTACAATGAGGCAGGGGTGGCACAAGTTATGCCAAGGGTGAGAGGTGAGGGCCTGCAGCATGTGTGTTGCTAATGTGGAGCTCCAAGCACAGTCCCAGAGAAGTCCTGGAGAAAGAACATGACCGAGGACCAGGAGACCTGGGAAAGTCAATCACACAGCCAGAGGGCAACTCAGCTCTCCCACCTGTATCACGATGGGCACTGCAAGCCCAGTGGGCATCCGTTCCTAGGCAGCCTCCGGGAGAGAAGCAGAGGGTGGGAAGGAAGGCAGCAGTCAGGGGGTTTGGACCCTGCCACATGTCATGCTGGGCAAGAGGCAGAGGCCGAGGCCAGAATCAGGGAGCAGTGACAAGAGTCCCAAGCAAGGCAGAGGGAAGCACAGCTCACCTGGGCCTCCGGCATCTCAAGAGGGACTGCCAGGACCTGGTTTCCCGGGGCTCCATCCTGGGGAAGGGCAAGACCTTGGGGAGCAGGTGGAGCTAAGGAAAGTGAAAAAAGCCATAAGTGACAACAGCACAGTCCCTGGGTCCCCTGGGAACGGACTGGCATTTTCTTGTTCCCTGGCTTTACATCCTCTTGAGTCTTTTCTCATGTGCTGGCTGAATGGCAAGCCTAGAAAACATACCTTCAACAGCAGGAAGAATTTATCCAGGCAGGCCAGTGGGGCCAAGGCCAAGTGGAGCCAGAAGACAGCCGTGCTCGAGAGCCAAGGGCAGGGAGACGGCGTGCAGAGACAAGCCGACCACAGGACAGAATGGCCAAAAGAATATGAGAAGCAATGCTGGGAGACATGGTACCCTTTCAGGCTTCAGAGCAGGCAATGCAAAGGTGGCACAGGCCCCTAGAGTGAGAGGCAGTAAAAAGCAGGCCCCTTGGCGTTGTCCTGACCAACCCAGCACTCTAAAAAGCCACTCCCCACTCAGCAGAGTCACCAGGTGAGAGCGGCAGCTATAGGTGAGAACCTTTGTTTTACATTTTCAACAAAATGAAAAGCTGCCCAAGACAACTGCAAACACATCCTCAAAGCAAAGATCTTCAGACACTTTAGCTGCTAAATAAAAATCTTAAGAACAATGAAAAGTTGCCCTTTCTTCCAAATTGCAAAACGAGTGAGATATTCTCAGATCCTACTATAGATGCCTGTGCATTAAGGGCCTCCCACTCTAGTGAGTTCAAAGAAACAGCCACACAGTTCACATTTTGATGTCAACACCATTTGACTCAGCATTAAGTGTAAAGGAAGTGTTTTGATACCAGCGCAAGGACTACCAAATCCAGATGCTCCAGCATGACTTTTACGTAAAACTGAAGGTGCTACTTTGGAGTATGGCCATAAAATTCCAAGTGGCCATGATAGAGTAACAAGGAACAGATTTCACATTCTGCCTCAACGAAGTAGCAAACTGAAGAAAATACACGTGAAACAACAGCATTCTGTTTCAGTAAGGAAGCATGGGGTCAGGAGCCCCAGGAGAAATGATTGAGGTGAGCCCTGGCATGGCCTCAGCTCTTGGCCCAGAAACACTGTCCAGACTGAGAGTATAAGGAGGGTGAAATGGAACACAGTTTAGTGGCTTCACCAAGTTGAGGTGACACTGACCAGCATTCAGGGTGGCTGGGGATCCAGCACAGAGTATGCCATTCTACAGGAGACTTCCCTTGACTTTCTCCTGTTGGCTAGGCCACAGAAGCATAGCGTAAAACTCCCAAGGGCTGGGAAAAGAAGGACCTGGAAGCTGTAAGCTAGACAGTTCCCAGGATACACAAAGGTAGGGAGATGTTTCAGGTCTGCCCAATCAGCCTAGAGTCTCAGCAGAGAATACAGAGGGGCTGTGTCTCACCAGTAAGAAGTTCTGTCTTTATAGCCAAAGTGACAAAGACCTGCCCTACAAAGTCATAAAAAGCAGGCCATAAAGGGATCGTGTTGGTCCAGATGCTCAAAAACATGATACAATGTCCAACAGTCACTCCCAGATTACCGAAATGCTGAGCAGCACGAAAGTGTGACCCACAGCAAGAATAACAGAAATACCCAGAACTGACGACAGAGCTCACAAACAAGGAAACACAATTTAACAATGTAAAACCACTGAAAGAAAAATAGGAGTGTGATTTGAAATAGAGATATAAAAAAGAACCAAATGGAATGTCTGGACTTGAAAACAATGTTTACAGTAAAAATTTCACTGCGTGTGATCAGACACTGAAAAAAAAAAAAAAAATTAGATAACCTGGAGACATAGCACTAGTAATTCCAAAATGAAATTTTACACAAAGGTAGGGAGATGTTTCAGGTCTGCCCAATCAGCCTAGAGTCTCAGCAGAGAATACAGAGGGGCTGTGTCTCACCAGTAAGAAGTTCTGTCTTTATAGCCAAAGTGACAAAGACCTGCCCTACAAAGTCATAAAAAGCAGGCCATAAAGGGATCGTGTTGGTCCAGATGCTCAAAAACATGATACAATGTCCAACAGTCACTCCCAGATTACCGAAATGCTGAGCAGCACGAAAGTGTGACCCACAGCAAGAATAACAGAAATACCCAGAACTGACGACAGAGCTCACAAACAAGGAAACACAATTTAACAATATAAAACCACTGAAAGAAAAATAGGAGTGTGATTTGAAATAGAGATATAAAAAAGAACCAAATGGAATGTCTGGACTTGAAAACAATGTTTACAGTAAAAATTTCACTGCGTGTGATCAGACACTGAAAAAAAAAAAAAAAAGATTAGATAACCTGGAGACATAGCACTAGTAATTCCAGCAAATGAAATTTCAGAGAGAAGGCACATCACTGTAATTAAGTTTCTGAAAATCAGTGATGAAAAGATATAAACGTAGCCAGAGGAAAGAGATGATGTACACAAAGGAACAAAAAGTAGACAAGTCAGTGACTTCTCACGGGAAAACATTTGCAGCCAGAAACAAAGCGCAATGACACATCTGAATGCTGCAAAGAAAAAAGGCCCATCAACCTGAAAATCTACATTCAGGAAAATAGGCCTCAAAACAAAAACAAACAAATATCTTTCTGACAAGAGAGAGGCTAGCTAAGAGAATCTGTCACTAAGAGTTCTGTCACTTAAGATATATGCAAGACCCAGGTGTGGTGGCGCTCACCTGTAATCACAGGACTCCGGAAGCTGAGGCAGGAGGAGCACAGTTTGAGCCCAGCCTGGGCAACTCTGCAAGACCCTATCACAAAAAACCAACCAGCAAACAAACAAAGTGAAGAAAAGGAACAAAAGAAATACTGAAGGTAATTTTTCAGGTAGAAGGAAGATGAAACCAGATGGAAAACTGGTTCTACACCGGGAATATAAATAAATATTCAGGGAAATAAATAGCCAACACCTTTACCTCCTTCATTTAAAAATTTTTATAAAAAATAATAGACTCAAGCAAAAATAGTAACAGGGCGATGTGAGGGTTATAAAATGCAGAAGTGAAACATATGACTGCGTGTTTTAGCAAACCTTCTAATACTCTGGTGCATGCTAGTAAGCCAATGTCGGGATAAAATACAACACTAAAAATATCCAAAAGAAGAAAAGTAGAGGAAAAAGGAACAGATGGGACAAATAGAAATAAATAGTGGGATGGCAAACTTAACCACATGGATAATCAATTTAAATATAAATGGACTAAATACTCTAATCAAAAGGCAGATGTTAGACTGTATTAAAAGAACAAGACTTGACTGTGTGTTCTACAGACGAAACTTTAAACATAAAAACTGGAAAGGGTAAAAGGATGGAACACCATGTACCACAACCAATAGGAAGAATTAAAAAAAATCCCGATGGCATAAAAAGGTATGCAGGGGGAGAGGGGAAGTGACAAATGTGATTCGGAGCTCTGGGGATACTAGAGCCCTAGAACTCAGGGCAAGAAGGAAACTGGAGAGTTTGATTATAAACTCAACAGATGACCAGTGTAGAACAATGTGCAGATTACAAAAGTATGAATTCTTCCTGGAAGATATAGGCAGCCATAATAATTCTTCCTTGAAAATTCAAAGAGAGTAAAGGAGGGGAAGAAGACAGCTAAGTACATATTTGCATTTTTAGAGAAAAAACCCATGGGGAATGACCTGTAGCTAGAATAAGCACCCCACCCTTCAGGGTGCGCACAGCCATGAGGGGAGAGTGAGGGTTTGGAGCAGACGGCGTGCTGCTTCTGTGTTGAATTCGCAGGCAGCAAGCTGCATTTCCTTGGCAGAGCTTTGGGCAGAGTGTAGCTAAGGAAGACACTGGGCATACAGGAGGACAAAGGCTGAGGCTCAGCACACAATGAGGTGTGGCCTCTGAGGTGGGCTCAGAAGACCTGTGTTTCCTGGGATGCTCATGTGGGCAAAGCAAGCACAAGGCAGAAGGGCTGGTGGGCATTTGAGGGCCGCTTGGGAAGGGGGCACCTGGAAGCCTTGAGACAGACCCCCTGGGGTCCTCCCTGCAAACCTCCAGCTCAGTGCACGTGAGCACAGGTGCTTCCCCAATTTCTGAGCAGGCAAGCCACTCCCCAACACCAGACACCCCAGTGTCAGCAGGGCAGGGCTCTCTGGCCCGATGGATACACATTCATTATCTAGTTTGAGTTTCCCTTCCCATATAAAATGAACTGGTGATGAATGACTTACATAATTTATTTGAAAATTAATCTCCAATTCAAATTGTTGTTTGGCTGCCAAATGGAACAGAAAGGGGGGGGCACTTGTCCTGTCTGTACTTTTTGAGAATGAGGATCCGTTACAGACCCTATTCCCTCTGTCTTTGGGCCATCGATGTAAGGCTCTGCCTCCCCCTCAAGGCCCAGGCCCAGCTCACCAATCACAGGTCCTGCCCTGGCCCAGCTCAGTCACTCTGCCCAGACACACTGGCCTTCGGGTACTTCTGGATATGCCAAGGCTGTGGCCTTCAAGGCCCAAGCACCTGCCAACAATTCCGGCCCCACACCTGAACACAGGAGCTGCCTTCTAATAATTCAGAGCTCAACTCAATGTCTCCTCAAACCTCTTCACCTTCTAGCCCTCTCCTAGGTTACCCAGAACACTTTCACCAGCTAAAACCTCTTCTATGAAGTTGCTTCCTTTTTCCCAGGAAAAATATCAGCTCCAACAGGACAGGGCCTTGGCTTTCTTGGTCCCCCGGAGTCCCCAGCAGCTCTTGGCGCCAAGTCGGCATATACATGTAAAGTGTCACAGCACAGCAGGATCCAAGTGTATAAATGGGGCAGACTTCCATTTGTGGAGCACTTGGAGTGCACATTTGGAGCGGCATGATTCCTTTCACATAATTTTAATCATCACAAGCATTGGTTGTTACCACCTCTGTTTCACAGAGAAGAAAACCATGGACCCATGAATTAAGTGGTTTGCTTAAGGTCCAGCTTCTAGGACTTGACTTTTTGAACACCAGAGTAGAAAGACATAACACGCTACCTGGTAGAGCCAGGCCACACCAGAACACAGGCTGGTGGTGGGAACCCTGGAAGCCTCATGGTATGTATGGGTGTAAATCGCCCTATTAACATTCCACTGGGAACCCTCGGTGTGCAAGACACATACATCGTTCTCTTCCTCTCTTCCCTTCCCTTCTTTCTTTTCTCTCTTGCTCAGGAAAAACATCACTGCGTGTGTGCACACACACACACAGAATTTTTCCAAGCCACCTACTTTTAATTGACAAATCCTCCTGAAGCGTTCTATTTAATCGAGCGAATCTTACCAAAGTGTTCTCACTTAATTGGCATGATTAACTGTTGAAATCCTGGAGCCACAACCCCCAAATGAATTGTTAATTGTCCCTTTCCCATGTAGCAACAGGAGTACCCCTTCCCGGACCAGCTCTCCCAAGGGATTTGGCCTGAGAGCCCTTCGGCTCAATGGCCATGTGATCCTCACCCATAGTGCCAGAGCTCACAGACACACAGAGCTAATTTAGAAGGCACCCATATGAATGGGAGGGAAAAAACAGACCATACTTTCAGAAAAGGAAGCTCAACTCCACTTAATTAACTGAGAGTACCAGGTAAAAGAGCTTCATAAGAACTGAAGGAAGATAATTAAGAAAAAAGATAACACACATCAATCCCCACTGCAGTTAAAAATAAAATTACTATCGAACCCGAAGACAATCGTTGCACAACTGTTCTACTTTAAAATGGTGGAACTAATCTGGAAAAGAAGCTGGATATTATGACAAAAGTGACAAACGCAGGTGTCCACTGCTTTCTGAAATGGATCAGGGGTCAAGGTCAAAGCAATTCCAGAGAGAACACGGAATTCACTGTAGTGTGCCCAATGGGCACAGAGAGTCATGCTGATCTTGGACATGCAGCACTTGCACTCCGACCAGAAGAGCACAACCCAGACTCACAAAGTGTACTCGTACACACTCTGAGAAGTGGAAGCAGAGAGCAACAGTATGGGAAAACAAATCTCCAACTCTTTCTTTGACTGGGATCTAAAGACGATCTCAAAGCTTCAACTTCCAAAGAGTACAGGCTCAAGCAAGGTCCAGTGCGGATTCCACGCTGGATGCGCTGCAGCTCTCTTAACAAATATCTGCTGTTCGACTGCACGCAGCATGATGGGGCCTGTGTTCACTGCTGCTAGATAATATGGAAATGTATGCTTTCTAAAACTTGAGAGCTTGTGCAAGTGAACAAACCTTCCTGCCGTGTGCTGTAGACACCAGTGTAAGGTGGAAGCAACCAACGGACTTCAATTTATTGCATGGAATTGGAAACACTAAGAGACCCAGAAAATAAACCATTTTATTTTGATCTGAAAGAACAGAAATTGAGAGTTGAATTCAACAGTGACAAAAGCCAATGCGTGTCAGAAAAAGTGGGAAATAATTCAATGGCTTCTGGTCACCTTTGAACTTAGGATAGCCTACAGATTGCATCATAAAGTAGCCAAGCAATCTCCTTGGGCAGGTGCGGCCCTTCCCTGGGCAGAGGCGGAGGGAAGCAGCAACAAGGCCACCCAAAGGAGACTTGGCTGGGAGCTTGCAGAAGTTTCCAAGTTGTGCCCCAAACACCCAGAGTTCCTTGAACCCCTAACTAGGGACCTGTAGCAGAATGTTCTCAGGCCGTGTAGCTTGAGTCTAGCCAGAAAACAACAGGTGGCTTGCAGTGTGTGGTTTAGTTCTGGGCCAGAGCAAATATGCCCAGAAGGGTAGAAATGCTCACCGACATCTAGTTCAGATGGGTGCCTTCAGCTCCTTCTCCCACCCACTGCTGATCACCTGGATTCCCAACCCTCTTTACTGGGCACCTTCTCTCTTTCTGTCTCGAGCTGAGTCTCCAGGACTTCGAGAACTGTCTCTGGGCAGAGACGGTTAAGCAGCACTTGCATATATGGATATAAAAGCGTCTAGAACCAGAACAACACTCTTCACCATCTTGTACTCCCACCCACAGACTTTCTGCAAACATCTAGACTTACCCAAAAGAGACACACAGGGGTAACTCATCGCGTCTCGGAACAGTTCCAAGGGATTAGTGCAGTTCCAAGGGTACGGTCCCACCTGTTGGGTTGAAATAATCCAGGTGAACAGAAGCAAACTCATGTGTCTCTTCCAGGAACCTGTCCCGCTGCAGAGTAAGTGCTCAGTGGCAGGGCAGGCTATGCCCGAGGTCCCAGGGCACCCAGTGGGTCAAGATGTGAGCGATGAGCTGGCCCCTGAGTGGCCTGTCCTGACCTTGACTTTCTATGAACCTGGCAGGCCCAGTTTGGGCCCAGCCGTTGCTGTGCAAGCTGGCCACTACACGGAAGTAGCAGAATCCTAACGGGCCGAAAGAGAGAGTGTCTTACCAGGAAAGTCTGTTTCTCTTGGGATATTTGTGTCTGTGTGTGCCTTTTTCTGTGTGCGTGGGTGAGAAGGCATCTGTTTCCTCTCTCACTTTGCCTGGGCACCTGTCTCTCTCTCTCTGTTTAGGTTTCCATCTTCTTTCCCTTCTATAAAAAGCCAGAAGGTAGACCAGAAGGAGATTTTGTAGTGTTTGTTGTACTTAATTGAGGAAAGGTTTATGTTCCCATTTCCCCAAGAAGACGCATGGCATTCTACTAAAAATCAAAATAAATTGTGAGTTTGGCCTCATTGGGGCTACACTGCCTAGATTCGAAACCGAGTGTAGGGTGGGATGCTGTAGGAATCCCAAGGGGCCCTGGGCCACCCAAGGACCCCCGGCAGGTTTGGAAGGGCTCAGTTATTGAGTCAGGAACCTGGCTTGGAGTTCAGCAAGAACTCAAGTGGCAGAATGGCAGCAGGTCTGGCCTGGGCCAAGGAATCTGCATTTTCCAAGTCCTCCAGGGGACTTTGATGTGGACACTAGTGTGTGTAGTAGGCTCTGTCATCTCTAGCTCACATCCCACAAGGCTCCTGCCCAGGATCCTCCTCAGATGGGAGTCCATGGAGCCTGGGCTGCCGGTCAGACTTCTGGGAAGACTTCACACTTTCTAGATCTTCTGAGGGGTCTCTCGCCAGAGGAAGGCTAGAAATCACGGCTCTACAGGCTTCTAAATATAGACCTGGGAGCAGTTTTGGGGACACTGTGCAAATTGCAGTAGGGAGAAGCGGGGTGGTGGGTGGGGGGCTCTTCCATCAGGCCCATCTGAAATCCAATTTCAGAGGAAAATGTCGGGGCTGAGGTTGAAGAGGAAATGTTTCACTGATCAAGGAGACTGGAGAGGGGCCACCGGCCTAGCTAGGCCAAGGCTAGCTGGAAGGTATCAGAACTGGGTGGGACCTCTGGGAAGAGGGCCAGGAACTGCCAGTGGGGGGCGTTGGAAAGAGAGGGTGAGCTTTGGGCAGTAGGCGAGTGAGGGTACACATGGTATGAAGACTTGTGATTAATCACCCAAAAAGAGACTGTAGGGACAGCAAAGGACTTGAAGGGGAGGGGGCAGTGGGGCGCAGCTGGAGACGGTGGACCCCAGCAGAGCAAGAGAAAAAGCCCAGGAGAGGGCTTGAGCTCCCTTCTCCAAACAGGGGCTGCCCACTTCCTCATGGTCCCCATCCCAGCTCTCGTGGTTCCCACCCTCTTGCCAAGCTGGTGCTCGACCCTCACGCAAATGGAAAGAGGGATGCCCCCAGTAGGAACCACCACCAGTGCCCATGACTGGGGTCCAGCCCCTCCCCCACAGTGGAGACAAGTCCTTTAAGCCCCCCTGTGTCCCCTACCCGCATTCCCCCAGCTTCTTGGCACTTGGGGCTCCGAGGGGGTCCTCTTTCTCACTTCCTCCCTAGAGTAGCATAGGCCTCCACAGATCCAGGATTCCCGCCCTTGACCGCCGCCCCCTGCCCGCCGCGAGAAGGCCTTCGGGCCTCGTTGTCCCGGCTATCAGGGGCCCGCAGCCAGGCTGTGACGCCCCCTCCCTGGCAAGCTCTCCCGCACAGGCACCCTAGCCCCAGCACATCCTCTCGCCGCCGGTCCCGCACGCTCACTTCGGCCCGCACATCCTTCAGCTCCCTCGCGATCACTTGATCGCTCGGATCACTCCGGCTCGCGCGTCCCTCCCGCAGCCCGCACCACCGCTCGGCCAGCACACTCTCCCGCGGTAGGCACGCTCACCCAAGCCCGGCGGCAACCACGGTGCGGCCCTCGGCAGAGGGGAGC
>NW_022900951.1:126911492-126941187 GCF_012274545.1 Fukomys damarensis | reverse complement strand
GGCGGGATGGGGCGGGGAGAGGTGGAGAGGGGGGGCAGGCGATGCTGCGGGGGAGCACGGCAAAGTGGAAGGGGTGTACCAATGATGAATGCATGAATGAATGAGGGAACAAATCGCCCCGCAGATGAAGGAGAGAACGAGGAACGGACGGAAAGGAACCCTCTCTCTTGGGCGCCTTAAGAATAGAGGTGGGCTACTGGTGCTTAGATCAACGACAGAGGTCTAACTAAGCTCAGGGGTCAGAACGCCTCACACAGTCATGCCCCGAGCTCCCCCCCCAGTGCCAGCCCCGTCCTAAGGGGGCACACATTTGGCAGCCTAGAGGTTGTGTGAGTGTACGATATGCATGCGTGTGTTTGGGAAGTACAGCCAACGAATAAATCCTTGTTTTAATTTCAAAATAGCAGGTCCTCCTATAAAGAAAAAAAAAAACAAAAAACAAAAAAACAACACAGCATCCTTGGGTCAGAGGTACCACAAGCAGCTTACAGCCACTTCCAGGGGATTCTTTTGTTTCCCTAGTTGCCAGAAATCTAAAACTATATTACAGCCCTGCTTTCTGCTAAGCCATTGGCACATAAGTTACTACTTACTTGAAGAGTCTGATTTCTTTTTTTTTGTTGTTGTCTTTTGAGACTGGGTCTCACTTATGTAGTGAGACTGACCTGGAACTCACTGTGTAGCCCAGGTTGGTCTCCAACTCACAGCGATCCTCCTGCCTCAGCCTCCCAAGCGCTGGGATTACAGGCATGAGCTACCACTCCCAGCCTTTTGTTTGTTTGTTTGTTTGTTTGCTTTTTGGTACCGGGGATTGAACTGGGGTCCTTGTGTTTGCAAGGCAGGTGGCAGAACCACTGAGCTAAATCCCCAGCCCAAAATTGTGCAGAACTTATCACTTTAACAGCTTTTTTTTTTTTTTTTGAGACAGAGTCTCACTATGTAGTTGAGACTGAACTGGAACTCACTATGTAGCCCAGGCTGGTCTCAAACTCACAGCAATCCTCCTGCCTCAGCCTCCCTAGTGCTGGGATTACAGGCATGCACCACCACGCCTGGATACTTTTTTTTTTTTGGTTTTTAAGAGTCTGATTTCTTTAGGAAGCCAGTAATAATCAAGGCTCAGTGCCAAACACCTAAGGAGGCTGGGGAGAACTTCGAAGAATGTCCCTTGGAATGTCATTCCGGAGTGGTGATCGGGCTTGTGGAGCCAGCTGCAGTGAGGTCAGAGCAACCGCAGAGGAAAGTACAAAGGCTCGGGGGTCAGGAAGAACCTTGGCATATTCCAGGATCAAAAGGAAAACACAGCTGGTGAGCCGTGAGCAGCAGGGAAGAGAGACTGGAAAGATGGAGCCCAGTACTGAGCTGGTTCTGAGGGAGCAGTCCAGCTTCTTTTCAATTTTTATTAGTAAGCATTGTTTCATACATTATTAGCAATAATGATTATAACCTATTTCCTAGTTTTTCTTATAACAATTTTATCCATTAGACAACATTTTTCTCATTTTGTCTCTCTACATTGCATTCTGAAAGCTTTGCCATATACAGAACAACTGAAAGGATTGTACCCATGTAGCAGTCACTAATAGCCTACAATTAGCATCATGCTTGATTGTGAGTGCCTGGATCTCACTGATGCATTTCAAAATAAGACACAAGATATCATCACACATTAGGCACACTTCACTTCTAAACACTTAAGCACACATAACATTAACTAGAGAGCCACATGTGTTTAAGGCTTCTTTCACGTTTTGAAGGTATAATTTATGGTTAGCAAAATGCACAAATCTTAAGTGCCCTTTACAGTGCATGTGCCAAACCCCTATGAGATATAGGACATGACCAACAGCCCTGAAATTTTTCTTGGGCCCCCCTGCAGTCATCTCTGCCACATTCCCTCGAGGCTGCCACTGTTTCAATTTTCCTCACAACAGATTACTTTCGCCTATTTGCCAATTACTATGGCATATGAATGGAATCATAGCGTATACTATTTTGTGTTCATATTCTTTCATTGACTATGATGTTTTCGAGATTTATCTATGTTGCTGAACCTATGTGTGCTCCTTTCTATTCATTGTTGAGTAATTTTCCATTGTATGGAAACATTAGTTGTTTTATTAATCCATCAATTTATTACCTGAACTATTTCCAGCTTGCATTATTATAAATAAAGCTACTATATAAATATTCATGTACACATTTTGTTAAACATATGCTTTGATCTTTCTTTGTAAATACCAGGGAGGGGAATTGCCACGTCATAAGATAGTTGTATGTTTTATTAGAAATAACCAGAATGTTTTTCAGAGTGGTTGCGCAATTTATATTCCCACCAGAAATGTATGAGCATTCATTTTCTTTCTCATCCTCATTAACATTTGGGGTTGTCAGCCCTTATTTTTATCCATTCAAGTGGGTGTAAAGTGGTATCTCATTATGATTTCAATGATCATTTCCCTGATGACTAATCACATCAGTATGTTTTTATGTTCTCACTGGCCATTTCTGTACTTTTCTTTTTAATGTGTCTATTCAAGTAATTTTCCCAATTTTATGGAGTTGTTTGTCTTTTTACTTGTAGGTGTTCTTTTCAAACAAAATCAAATCTATTGAGGCATGTTTGACATACAGTAAATTGCACATGATTTGATAAAGTTTTTCCCTCCCTTACCACACACATACACACAATTATGAAGCTATTGGCACAACAAGCAAGGCGGTAAACATGATCATTACCATCAAAGTTTCTTCAGCCTCTGCCAATCTCTCTCTCCTCCTCCTCATGCCCAGGGAGCCACTCATCAGCTTTCTGTCGTTCCAGGGTAGTTTGCATTTTCTAGAATTTTATATAAGTAGAATAATATAATAATATAATAAGTGTTCTTTTGTGTTTGGTTCCTTTCACCCAACAAAGTGACGCAGAGACCATGTGCTACTCCAGCTTGAAGGTGTTTTCTCTGAAGTTCCGGTCCCACTGATGTGGTAGGATTGAAAGGTGGTTAGGCCCTGAGTCCCCCTCCCACAGGCCTAGGATTAAGGCCCTTAATCATTTGGCCAATTCACCTATGAACCAGTATCCCTCGCTTCTGGAGTGTGCACTGAGAAGGCCTTTATCAGACACCAAATGCCAGTGCCTCCGTAACTCATAAATCCCACTTCAGTTATTTACAAATTACCCAGGCTCAGGTATTTTCGCTAAGGCACTGGGCAATTTATAAAGAACACATGTCTGGAGCCCAAGATCGAGGGGATGGTAGACTCAGTGTCTGGTGAAGGCTTCTCTCTGCTTCACAGATGGTGCCTCCTTGCTGCATCTTACTGTGACTGACGGGCCCAAAGGGACAAGCATTGCATCTTCACATGGCAGAAAAGTGGAAGGGGAGAAAGGCCAGGGAGCTCTCTCAACCCTCTTTCGTGAGATCACAGTCTCACTCATGACGGTGATGCCCTTCCTTATCGTTTCCTCAAAGGCTGCCTCTCTTCTCCTTTTGTAGTTCTGGTGATGGAATCACCCAGCACCTTGCGCATGCTAGCCAAGCTCTCTGCCACTGAGCTACAGCCCAAGTTCTTTTTAATTTTATTTTAAGACAGGGTCTTGCTGAGTTACTCAGGCTGGCTTCAAACTTACAATCCTCCTGCCTCAGCTTTTCAAGTAGCTGGGATGACAGGGTCATATCACCATGCTCAGTGAAGTCCCTGCTTCTTTATATCATCACTTTTGGGGTCAAGTTCTAATGTGAATTTTGGAAGGACACATATATTGGAACAATAGCATACATTCACTTGTATCAATGGATACACAGTTCATTCCTTTTTATTGCTGAGTAGAGTTCCATTGCATAATGGACTTATCCATTCATCTGTTGATAGATATTTGGGTTGTTTTCAGTTTGGAGGTCATGGTAATCAGCTTTCTGTCACTGTGACAGAATACCTGAGAAAAGAAACTTAAATGAGGAAAGGTTTATTTCAACTAATGGTTTCAGTCCATAGACAACTGGCTCCATTGCTGTGGACCCAAGGCAAGGCAGAATATTACGATGGTTAGGCATTTGATAGAGGAGGTTGTTCACCTCATGTCAGCTAGGAAGGAGAAAGAGGAGAGAGGAGAGAGGAGAAGAGAGGAGAGGAGAGGAGAGAACAGAGAGGAGGAGGGTGAGTGGTGAGGGGCAAGGGGCAAGACACATCCTTCAAAGTGAGGCCTCCAGCATCCTACTTTCCTTAAAAAGGCCCCACCTCTTAATAGCCCATTCATCTGAGAACCTACCAATGGATCAGTGAAATAAATGCAATAATCTTATAAAATATTGAAAAGAATAATGAATAAAAAGAAAACAGTTGAATATTTAAAAATCCCAACAAATCTACTGATAGACAAATTCTCTCCCAGTTGTGTGTGTGTATAGAAGAAAAGACCCATATGAAGAGAGATGCAAATGAGATTGAGACATTAGTAGGATGAAAATGTTAGAATCATAAATGTCAGAAAAATACACTACTCCCTGGTAATCTTGAGAAGGTCTTGCTCTTTTCAGAGAATTGTAAAAAGGGTTGAAAACCAATTTATTTTTATACTAAAAGGGCAGAGCGACCCAGCTAATATATGGTTATAGACAAAAGCATGTACATTCATACATTTTATAGCTGGACACCTCCTACCATGTTATCATGAGTTTTCCTTTGTCCTTTAGTAATTGTTAAGAATGTCATTGTTCTAACCACCTGTATATCATAAGAATAGATCAAAATATATTTGTTGATTCAGTTATTGAACCCAGAGATTACTTCCCACTTTTTGCTATATTAGCAGTGGCCCAGTGAAGATGTGTGTACTCAAATTCATTTTCATACATCTACTGATTTCCAATAGTTATATTTCTAGAAGTTATTTTAATAAATTGAAGTATATAAACATTATGAAATAGTCTTATTGGCACATTACTTGATTTTTTCCATGTTACATTCTAGAATAACTGAGTCAACATAGTCTCTTACTAGGAGGGTAATAAAAAATTAGATGTCTTTGAATCCAATAAAGAGGACAACTTTTTTAAAATTAAGTTTATTGGTACTTTTTAGGTATACAATAGTTATATTCAACATGGGATCTTGTACATTTACATGACATATCTTGGTTCTTATTTTTTCCTCATATCCTGCCCTCCATTCACCCGTTCCATCCTTCCCTATTTACAAAGATTTTGTTTTCATTTTTTCTTTTTCTCATATTTTTTCTTTTCCCTTCCTTCCTTTCCCCTACTCTTCCCACTTCCCCTACACCTTTTGCCCTTTTCTTCCCACTTCACATTATCAGTTATACAATTTGGATCTTATTTATACTTTTAGTTTTTCACACCAGAGAAACTATTTGGTATTTACACATGTGTGTCTTATTTATTTCACTTAAGACTATGGCCTCAATATGCATCCATTTTCCTATGAATGACTGTAGTTTCTCATGCTTTATGGCTGAGTAGTACTTCATTTTATAGAAAAATCACATCTTCTTTATCCAGTACCCAGTTGATGGACAATTGGGCTGTTTCCAAGTTTTAGCTATTACAAACTGTGCCGCTATAAACATAGGTGTGCATGTATCACTGTGGTATGATTCTCTTAATTCTTTTGGAAAGATGCCCAGCAGTCGGATGGCTAGGTCAAATGGAAGCTCTAGTCCCAACTCTTTGAGGTATCTCCATATTGATTTCCATAGTGGTTGCACCAGTCTGCACTCCCACCAACAATGCAGAAGGGTTCCTTTCTCCCCACAACCACACCAGCATTTGTTATTGGTTGATTTCTTGATAGCAGCCATTCTTTCTGGGGTGAGGTGGAATCTCAGTGTTGTTTTCATCTGCATCTCTCAAATGATCAGTGTTTTTGAACATTTTTTACTATATTTATTTGCTGCTTTTACTTGTTTGTCTGAGAAGTGTCTGTTCATTTCGGATGCCCATTTTTGAATTGGGTCTTTATTTTTGGGGGGGTCTGATTTTTTTATTTCTTTATGTATTCTAGATAGTAGAACTTTGTCTGAGGAACAGCTGGTAACATTTTTTCCCACATTGTAGGTTGTCTCCTAGCTCTGTTAGTGGTTTCTCTTGCAGGGCAGAAGCTTTTTAATAAGATGAGATCCCAGTTGTTGATTCTTCGTGCTAGGTCCCATGCTACTGAGGATTTGTTCATAAAGTCTTTTCCTATGCCAATGTCTTCGAGAGTTCTACCTAACTTATCTTCCAGCAAGTTTAGTGTTTCTGTTTTAATATTTAGATCTTTAATCCACTTGGGTTTTAGTTTAGTGCATGGTGAAAGATAGAGGTCTAGTTTTTATCTTTGGCAGGTTGAAAGCCAGTTTTTCCAACACAGTTTATGAAAGAGTCTGTCTTTCTTCCACTGAGGATTGTTGGATCCTTTTGTCAAAGATGAGGCAGCTGAATATGTCTGGTGTTGTTTCTGCATCTTCTAATCCATTCGACTGATCCATGGGTCTGTTTCTTTGCCAGTACCATGCTGTTTTTATCACAGTGGCTTTGCAGTATAGTTTCAAGTTGGGGATTGTGATACCCCTGTCGTGTCTCTGTTGCCTAGAATGGCTTTTGCTCTTCCAGGTCTCTTTTGGTTCCAAATGAACTTTTGGATTGTTCTCTCTCATTCTGTGAAACATGCTGTTGGAATTTCAATAGTGATTGCATTGAATCTGTGCAGCAATTTTGGATGTATGGCCATTTTCACTATGTTGTTTCTTCCTACCCAGGAGCAAGGGATGTCTTTCCATTTTCTTATACACTCTTTGATTTCTTTTTTCAGAGTGCTGTAGTTTTGAGTGTAGGAGTCTTTTGCTTCTTTCATTAGATTGACTTCTAGATATTTCATTTTTCTGGATGCTATTATGAAAGGAATTGTTTCCCTAATTTCTCTATGAGTCTGTTATTTGTGTACAAGAAGGCTATTAATTTTTGAGTGTTGACCTTGTATCCAGCTACTCTAATGAATCTGTCAATTAAGTCTGGAAGTCTTTTGGCAGAGCTTTTGGGTCTCCTATGTAGGGTATCATATCATCAGCAAATAATGACAGATTAACTTCTTCCTTTCCTAGCTTTATTGCTTTTATTTCTTTCTCTTGTCTAATTGCTGTGACTAATGTTTCCAAAACTATATTGAACAAGAGTGGTGATAGTCGACATCCTTGTCTTATTCGTAATTTTAGGGTGGAGGTTTTCAGTTTTTGACCATTTAGTATGATGTTGACTGTTGGTTTTTCATAGATAGACTTTATCAAGTTGAGATAAAGACCATCTATTCCAATTTTTTGCAGGGCCTTTTTTTTAACAGGGGATTGAACTCGGGTCCTTGTGCTTGCAAGGCAGGCAGCGGCACCACTGAGCTAAATCCCCTGCCCTGCAGGATTTTTTTTTTTAAGGAAATGTGTGTTAATTTTGCCAAATATTTTTCTGTACTTATTGAGATGATCGTATGGTTTTTATCTTTGACTCTGTTAATATATTGTATTATATTTATGGATTATGTTGAACCATTCCTGCATCCCTGGAATAAATCTGACTGGGTCAGAGTGACTGATCTTCTTGATGAACCTCCGTATTCTGTCTGCCAGTATCTTATTGAGGATTTTCGCATCTATGTTCATTAGGGAGATTGGCCTGTATTTCTTTTTTTGTCTTGGATCTTTTCCTGGTTTTGGAATCCAAGTAACATTTGCTTCTAGGAATGAATTTGGAAGTAATGGTTCCCTTTAAATTTCACTGAAAAGTTTAAAAAGTAGTGGCAATAGTTCTTCTCTAAATGTGTTGTAGAATTCAGCATCTGGACCTGGGATTTTCTTTGTTGGTACATTTTTAATAACATTTTTAATTTCACTGATTGTAATTGGGGTGTTTAGAATTTTTTTATCTTCTTTGTTCAATTTTGGTAATTCATATGTATCTATAAATCTGTCCATTTCTTCTGTGTTTTCCATTTTATTAGAGTACAGATTCTCAAAGTAGGTATTGATCCTCTGGAATTCTGCTGGATCTGTTGTGACTTCACCTTTTTCATTCCTGAATGCATGGATTTGAGCCCTTTCTTTCCTTTTTTTGACAAGGTTAACTAAGGGTTTATTAATTTTATTTATTGTTTTGAAAAATCAACTCTTTAATTCATTGATTTTTTTTGTATTTTTCTTTTAGTCTCCATTGCATTGATTTCTGCTCTGATTTTTATAATTTCCTCCTTTGTTTGAGCTATGAGTTTTTCTTGCTCTTCTTTTTCTAGGAGCTTCAGATTCAGAATTAGGTTGTTTATTTGAGCTCACTCTGTTTCCCTAGTGTGGGCATTCACTGCTATAAATTTTCCTGTGAAGAACTGCTTTCATTGTGTCCCATAGATTCCTGTATGTTGTATTGGCACTATAATTTATTTGTAAAAACTGTCTGATTTCTTCTTTAATTTCCTCTGAGACACTTTGGTTGATAAGGAGAGTGTTGTTCAATTTCTATGTGTTTGTGAAGTTCTTGTGGTTTCTTAGGCTATTGACCTCCAACTTAATTGCACTATGGTCTGCTAATATACATGGGATAACTTCAATTCCTTTGCATCTCCTTAAACATGTTCCATGAGCTTGTATGTGGTCTATTTTAGAGAATGACTGGTGTGCAGCTGAAAGGAATGTATATTCTGATTTTGTGCTGTGGAACACTGTGGACATCTATTAAGCCCATTTGTTCAAAAGCTTGGTTCAGTTCTAGTATCTCGTTGCTGGGTTTTTTTGTCTAGATGACCTGCCTATTTGGGATAGTGTGGTATTGAGGTCCCCCTCTATAATTGTATTAGGGTTGATTTGGCTTTTCATGTCTCTCTATATTTGTTTTTTAGAGTTTTGGGCATTAGTACTTGGTGCATATATATTTATGTTTGTCCTCTCTTTGTCTTGGATTGTTCTCTTTCCAAGGATGTAGTGACCTTCTTTGTCTGTCTTAATTAGTTTTGGTTTGAAATTTACTTTGTCTGCAAATAAGATAGCTACCCCTGCTTTTTTCTGGGTTCTGATCACATGGAGAACTGTTTTCCATCCTTTTAGTATTAGTCTATGAATTTCTTTTTAAAATAAGTGCATTTCTTGTATACAGCATATTTTTGTATTTTGCTTCTTAATCCATCTGCCAGTCTATTTCTTTTGACTGGTGAATTGAGGCCATTAACGTTGATAGTTATAACTGATATGTATTGACTTATTATTATCATGCTACTGTCCTATTGTTGGCTATTTTTAATTTCCCCCCTCTCCCTTTAATTTTTTGCCTTGCATAATGGATTTGCTTTGTTGGGCCTCATGGAGTTGTGTCCTTCATTGTTTTTTTCTATGATAATGTTTAGAATTGTTTGAAGTGCTGGTTTGGTGTTCATGCTATTTCTCAGATGTTCTTTGTCATGGAAGTATCTTATTTCCCTATCAATTTTGAAAGATAATTTTATAGGATACATCAGTCTAGGTTGGAGGTTGTTTTCTTTTAGGGCTTGGAATACCTCACTCCAGGCTCTCCTTGGCTTGAGGGTTTGTGCTGAGAAGTCTGCTATGATTCTGAAGGGCTTCCTTTGCATGTGATTTGTTTCTTTCCTCTGCTTGCAGTATTTTGTTCTTCTATTGGGTTTTTGGAATTTATTTTTTATTTTTATTTTATTTTATTTTTTTTTTGAGACAGTATCTCACTATGTGGTTGAGACTGGCCTGAAACTGACTATGTAGCCCAGGCTGGTTTTGAACTCACAGAGATCCTCCTGCCTCAGCCTCCAGAGTGCTGGGATTTCAGGTGTGTGCCACCACGCCTGGCTTTGGGAACTTGATTATTATATGTCTAGGTGTAGATTTTTTTTTTCAGCTTTAATTGAGTTTATTGGTACATTTTAGGGATACAGTACAGTTACATTCATTGTTGGTATCTTGTACCTCTACATGACAAGTCTTGATTCTCATTTTTTCTCCTTACCTCTGCCCTCCCTTCACCCCCTCCTCCCCTCCCCATCTACAAACACTTTATTTTCATCTTTTCATTCTCTCACATTTTTTTCTTTTCCCTTTTTACTCTTCCCCTACCCATCCCACCTTCCCTACACCTTTAGCTCCTTTCTTCCCATTTCCAAATGTCAGTAATCTTATTAGAATCTTATGCATTGTTGCAGATTATTTACACCAGGGAAACTATTTGGTATTTACACATGTGTGACTTATTTATTTCACTTAGGAGTATATCTTCAATATGTATCCATTTTCCTATGAATGAATCTATTTTCTCGTTCTTTATGGCTGAGTAATATTCCATTTTATAGAAAAACCACAACTTCTTCATCCAGAAGGTGTAGATTTTTTTTGATCATGGCTAGTTGGAGTCCTATATGCCTCACTTGTCTGTTTGTCAAGTTCTTTTGCTCTGTTTGGGAAGTTTTCTGTCATTAATTCTCTGAACAGTTGTTTTTGTAATGTCATTTGTACTTTCTCCTGCTTTTTTGTGGACTCCTATCAATCTTATATTATTCTTCTTTTAGTCATCTATGAGCTGTTGGATTGATTTCTCATGGTCATTTACAATTTTTAAGAGATCCTTCTTTTCATGGTCACTGACCTCCATACTGTCTTCTATATCTGATACCCTGTCTTCAGATTGTCTCAGTCTGTTGTGTATAATTTCAGTAGAGTTTTTAAATCTCCTGGATATCTATTTGAATCTATTTCATGGTTTCCATTTCTTTCCTATGTTGGGCATTCATGGTTTCCATCATGGTCCTGAACTCATGTATTTTTAAAAATCTATTTCTGTTCTAGAGTCTCTAATCATGTCTTTCATTGTGCTCACCATCTCTGTAGTTATCTGATAAATTATTTCTGTTTTGAATTTTTCTGGAGCCTCATTCATCTGTTTTGTTACTTCCTGTCCTAGCAGTTTAGGGTGTCCAGGTGGTTGATTATTAGACTTTTCCACCTCATTTCCCCCAGAATTTTCATTTGGTGAGCTGGAAGTCTGTATTTTTGTCTTGCTTAAGTGTTTTCTTATTTTTATTTTTGTTGTTGGTACCGTCCGTGTTTTAATTCCTGGACTAATACTTTGATCTTCTAGATATAACTTGTCTTTAAGTTTTGTAACGACGCAGAGATACTCTTATTTTCATAACACTAGGAAGGACAACTGAGTAGATAAATATCAACACTTTGCCTAAGTGATACAGTCAGCAACACAATAGCATCAATCACAGATTAGAAAATGACAATGTGTCGTAGTTATTAACCTATCACCTTTAACCATATGAATTAAATCAAAATCGAAGACCAGCCCAAAATATGTTTATAGTGAATAAACTCTTCAATATAGCAACTTGACCCTTCAGGATGGGGACTTAGAATGAGTTGGGGAGAGAGGGATAGATAGGTAGAAGGATAGGGGAAGGTTAGAAGTGAGGCCAGAGGACACTGGAAGGTCACGCAAACTCTAGGAAAACGTTGAAGACAAGAGGAAAAGACAATGAAAGAGCAAAGACAAGAATAGAACAACCTATCAGCAGTAGGGAAGCTAGAAACTGTACTGACTTTCCTTTGAAACTAATGAGGAGAGAAGGAAAAAGAGAGAAGAAAAGAAAAAGAATGAAGAGATATGAATTAGTGCAAGGAGAGGAACAAAAAGGGAGATGAAGAACAATGTGGGAGTATGAGAGATTGAGTGGGAAAGAGAAAGGAAAAAAAGAAAAAGAAGAAAGCAAAATGGAAGAATTTGAAAAGAGTGGGAAAAATTAAAGAGGAAAAGAAAAAATAATTTTAAAAATGAAAAATAAAAATCAAGGGCCTCCCTCAGGGCATGTGTCTGCAAAGCAGTCACCACAGACAACGTTGTCAGCAGTGTGCAGATCTAAGTCCATTAGTCTCAGCAAGCCAGCAGCAGACCCCTGAGATTCAGGCTGATTTCTGGCTGCAAGGGCCAAGTTGAGCTCCCTGACCTCCTACAGGGTTGAATTCTGCAAGGTTGTATGGCAGGTTCCAGCTGCCCTTCCCCAGAGGATAGTTCAGGTTCCAGTGGGAGGTGATGATCCCTCCACCTTACCAACCATGGTGGTCTGATGTGTCTTTGTTGCAGAGATTCTCTTCACTTTTCCAGGGCTACAATTTTCATTAAGGAGCCTGAGAGAGGCCCTCTTTCTGTTGCTCACTTCTCCTCTATCTTCTGGAGCTCAGGATGATGGCCTTTATGGCCCCCTGTGACTCTGTGGTGTGGATCGACATACCAGTGCAGGCAGGAGGCTTGGAGGGGCGAATGCTGGGGTGATGCTGTGAGGGTGCCTCCAGGGCTCCACTCCTCACCAATGTGCTCTATGTGGAGGCCTGAGGTGGTGGGGTGGAGCAGCAGCCTAGCCCCTCGTGGCTCTGGCACTCCTCCTAAATTTTGTGTGTCTGCATTTCTTCATTCATAGAGTTCCTCAGAAGCAGAGGTCGAGGCAAGGGTTCTTCTCCACATGAGTCATCTGTAAAAGGGAGGTGAGGGAAGCCCAAGGAGGCAGGGAATCTGTAGGTGATTGTTGTGGTCTCAGCTGGAAACCAGCTCAAGAACTACAGAGTTCTGATGTCTAAATGATATTAGAGTTGATCTCTTAATGCAGAGTCAAACTTTCATGGCTCTGACCAAGTCAGGTGTTTTCTCAATCACACTGCTGGGGCAAGGGATGTGGCCTCCTGAACTACGTGTGTCTTCTTCATCCAAGGGACTTCTCCAGCTAATAGGAACCTGTGAGAGCCCAATGGTCAACAGTAGCTCAGCATGGGTACATAACTTTGGTAACGGGTGGGGCACCAACAGCACCCTTAATGTCCTTCAAAGGGCATTCTGTTGTGAGGCAGGTGGCAGAACCACTGACAGGAGGACAATATTAACAGTCAAAAAAGCTATACAGTAACAAAACATTTAAAATAAAATCTGTTTTTGCATAAAAGAAAAGTGAAAATTTGGCTAAAATAATAGGAACTATAGGGAACTTAATTAGAATGTATAAGAAAGAACAAAATTAATATCTTGAATACTAAAAAATATGCTTTAGAATGTATAAGAAAGAACAAAATTAATATCTTGAATACTAAAAAATATGCTATCTCAAACTCAGGCATGTAGAATGTCTTTATCAGCAAGAGACAAATGAGTGCAATGGAGGATATTTCAATGAAAAAAGTCAATATGAACCGTAAGGCAAAACGGCATAAGAAAACATCCATTAAAAATATCCAACATATATATAGTTGTGGTTCCAGAAGGAGGAGAGAAAGAGAGAGGGAGGGAGGAAGAATGAGAGAAAATGGGGTGCATTCAATATGTGTGGATGCGTCATAAAAACTTGATAGATTTCAAGTCACAAATTGGAGGATCCCAGTGAATCCCAAGAAGAATAAATACAAAGCAAACCACAACTTGGCACTTATCCAAATTTCTGAATGCCAAAGAAAAAAACAAACAAAAAAATCTGAAACTTAAATAATATCCAGAAAAATATGTACAACATTACATTCAATTGAGCATGAGTATTAGTAATTGCTGAGTTTTCTTCAAAAGAAACAGAAGCCAGAGATATTGGAAAGGCACTGTAAAATGGGAAATAAAATGAAATCCTAAAAAATAAACAGAAAGACTTACCAACTTGATATTTTCCCCAATGAAAGGCTAGATAAGTAATTTTCAAACAAAAAATGTTGAGAGAATTCATTAGCAGAACTGCTTGTAATAAATATCTCAGTGAATTCTTCAAGCTAAGTTTAAATAAAGGGCATCAGAGGTGTTAAATGTGGGTAATTATAAAATAATACCCTTAACATAAAAAACAATGTCTTGTCATGTTTATAATAAACGTGGATGTAAACGTGTGGCAAGTATTGCAGAAGGCGTGGAAAAGGTGAGCAGAGTTACGTATATTTTTGTAAGATTCTTGAATTTTTATAGAAATAGTAAAAATACTGAAAATGGGCATATTGTAATAGCCAAGGATACACACTCTCACCATCGAGTGCTAAAAAAGAACACTTAACAAAGCAATACTTAAAAGAAGCAGTTTTAGAAGAATGTATGATTAACTGAAAAGAAAGAAATTTACCAAAAGTAGATGAGGTATAAGAAAACAAGTAGCAAAATCATGGACTTGAACCTACCTGTTTCAGCAATTGCATTAAATGGAGAGATTTAAGAAAGCTGTACAGTAACAAAACAGTTAAAATAAAATTTGTTTTTGCATAAAAGAAAAGAATGAAACTTTGGCTAAAATAATAGGAATTATAGGCAACTTAAAACCATTAGAATGTATAAGAAAGAACAAAATTAATATCTTGAATACTAAAAAATATGCTATCTCAAACTCGGGCACGTAGAATATCTTTATCAGTGGGAGACAAATGAGTGTAATGGAGGATATTTCAATGAAAAAAGTCACAGTTAAGAAGAATCACAGCATTAAACAAAGTAGTGTGGAGAAATTCTTTGATATAGCTGCCAAGATCACTGCTCAGGACAAGCTGATGCTGGAATAAATCTCTAACGCTGAGGAATCTTCAACGTTTTGGTGCTGTTGGCCCAGAAAGACACTGTAGAGATGATGGAACGGTCCACAAGAACTAGAGATGCCAAGGGCCAGACAAGAGCACTGGCTGTACCCATGCGGGAGATGCCCACAAGTGTAAATTTGCTGTGATAGGCAGAAACTAGCATTCTGGCTATTTTGAGGGGGCGAATTTCTTAGTGGTCCATTAGGCTAACAAAAAGGCGTGGGTCAGCAGGGACAGCTCTTCTGACTGCTTCCTAAACACTGTGTACCAGAGACTCATGCACAGAGCAGCAGTGCTGAACGGAACGAAGACTGAAAGGTTTTTCTTATTCGTGAACAACTGCTCTGTTCATCCTCCTGATGAAATTCTCATCAGAAAGAATATTTATGTCACGTACTGTACCCAAAGGAGACTTCATGAAATCATCCGTGTGACAACAGGACCCTTAGATCCCTGGAGAATAAACATAAAAGCACATGCAGGGCGCGTGCTGGTCACAGGGGCTTAGCTCAGAGGATGCCCTGGGCGCTACTGCAGATGCCTGAAACACGGTTGACCAAAGTCGTGGTTGTGAGTGTCCTGCACAACCTCTGGTCCACAGCTGTGTTTGCTGACTGTGAAGGAGGATTCTGTGTCAGGTGAGAAAAAGTTAGAGTTGTCGGCAAACTGGAAGAAGTGGCTCCTGAAGCTTTTGTAGTTCATTTGCTGACCAGTGGTGAAACAGAGGAAATGGTTCTGAATGAAGGTGGCTGTGACAATAGTGACAAAGAAGATGATGCTGTCATCACTGCAGAAAAAGTGCCTATGGGCGATGTGGTGAAAGGTGTGAGGATCTAGAGCAGCGCATCAGGGAATCAGTTGAGAGACTCCTAAGACAAAAACAGCTTTTAGCGATGCAGAGGGCGCAGTTCAGAAGGGCATCCTGCAGAATGTCTGCTGAACCCAGAGGAGCTGACGCATGTACATTACACACGAGCTGCATAACACATGCGGGGGTGGGGTGCAGAGAGAGACCGAGGCAAACACCAGGGACAAGATACAACTTTTGAAGGCGTGCTCCACGGCTCCACCCATCGGTGCGGTGAGTGTCTTCCCAATCCTGAGAACACTGTGGCACCGAGGACCATGCATGACTGGTACTGCTACTGCACATAAAGCTTTCTATGCCTGCGTACTTGAGTGAATATGGAAGTGTAGCAAGGCTGGATAATATAATAGCAGTATACTTCACTTAAAAGCTACCCAACTGCCGAAGTGATTGTGCCATCTTATGTTCCCATGCTTAATCGTTTGAATTTTATCATATAACAAGCGTATAGTACAATCTTATTGTGGTTTTAGTACAGATTTTCCTGTCTAGTGACGTTGAACATGCTTTCATGTGCTGCTTAGCCTCCTGTATATCTTCTTTAGTGAAGTCCCTGTTCAAACCTTTTCCTGTTTTTTTATTACTGAATTTCCCTCTGATTCTTAAGTTGTATGAATTCTGTATATAGTTCATATACTCTGGATGCAAGACCTTAGTCAAGCATGTTTTCTCTCAGTGTTTTTTTCTCAGGTTGCCCTTTTGTCTTCTTAGCAGTGTTTGTGTTTTAGAGGAATTCTAAATTTTTGTGGTTAACCTTAACAGTTTTTTCTTTTATGGATTGTGCTTGTGGGGTCATTTAAAAACTCTTTGTGTATCCCAAAGTCATAACAACTGTATCTTATCATAGAAGTTTTATGGTTTTAAGTCTAATATCTAGGTCTCTGGTCCATCTCTAGTCAATTTTTGCATGTAGTGCAAGGTACAGATCGAAGTCTACTTGTGCTTGCGTGCGTGTGTGTGCATGTGTGTACACCTAATTGTTCTAACATCAGTTGTTCAAGACTTCTCATTGCATTGCTCTGCAACTTTGTCAAAGGCCAGTTATACATAAATGTGTGCATTGATGTTGGTACTCTATGCAATCCTATTGATCTGCTTTCCATTTTTACACAAATGCCATGCTATTTTGATTAGAATCGTTTCATAATAATTTTTGAAATCGGATAGTGTAAGTTCTCCAGCCTTGTTCTGCTTTTCAATGCTGTGTTGAGTAGTCCAGGTTTTTTGTGTCACCTTTCAAATTTTAGAGCCATCTCATTAGTTTCTAGGGGAAAAAAAAAACTTCTGAAACTTAAAAAAATTGTTATTTTTATTAGTGCATATTTGCAGTACACAGTGTTTGCTTTCATGGTGCGGGGTTGGTACGCATGCATAACACATTTTAATTCTCTTTTCATCCCCTTCCCCTTCGCCTCCCCCCATCTCTTGGTCCCCTTCCTGTTGGTAAAGGATTTATCTCTTCTTCCCATCACATTTTATTTTGCTTTTAAATTTATTTATACTTTTGGTTTCGCATATAACTTGAAGTTTTTTTTTAATTGGGATTGAATTGAATCTGTAGATCAGCTTGGGAAAAAATCAACATCTTACGATTACAGAGTCTTTTGACCCATGAACAATGTTCCCCCCCCAATTTATTTTGGTCTTTAATTTCTTTCAGCAATATTTTGTAGTTTTGAGGGTACAGTTCTTTCATATCTCTGTCCGACTTATTCTTACATGTTTCATATTTTTGGTGTGGTTGTAATTGATGTTGTTTTATAAAATTTTAATTTGTCCTTGCTCATTGCTAGTATATAGAAATGCAATCAATTTTCTTTATTGATATTATGCAGCACCCTGAAAACTACCAGATTCACATATGAGTTCTGGTAGCTTTTCAGTAGATCCCATTGTTTGGTTTTCCATGTAGATAACCATGTCATCTGTGAATAAAGGCGGTTTACTGCTCTCCCAGTCTGGATGCTGTTCATTGCATGCAGTTCTTTGTCTAACTTTCCTGGCTATCACCTCCAGTACAAAGTTGAGCAGCAGGTGTAAGAATAGATATCACTTTCTTGTTCCTGATTTTAGGAGGAAAACACTCATTTTTCACTGTTCAGTATGCAACTAGATGTAGGTTTGCCATAAATACCTATTATCTTGGTGTTTTGGGAGGCTTTGTGCTTATTTCATAAATGTTGATTCTGCACCTATTAAGTGTGTTACACACTTTTTCTTTCTTTAGTTATTCATGTGCTGAATTACATCGAATAATTTTCCAATGTTTAAACCAACTTGCATTCCCATAATGGACTCCAGCCAGGATGTGTTATTTTTAATGTACTTTAGAAGCCAATTTTCTAAAATTTTGTTTAGAAAAGTATAGACCAATATACTTCATGAACATACATGCACTTTTAGGAATGGGAGTGGTGTTGAAATAACGGAATATTAAATAAAAGGAACATTATGTACAACATTATGACAGTAAAACTCACAACTTATGTAAATGTACAAATTCCTTGAAAGACTCAAGTAGCAAAGCTCAATAAAAAAACTGAATAGCCCCATAGACCTTGTTTCTTCCTTTATTAGTTGGCAGAATTCCCCAGTAAGGCCGTCGGAACCTGCTATTTCTCTCAAAAGAACGTTTTGAGCTATAGCCTCAGTGACTCCTGCAGTGCCTGTGTCCAGGCATGGGTGACAGCTGCAGGGGACCCAGCACCAGGGTGAGGCGGGCCGCTTGTGAACCCGCAAAGCCGTTCCCCAGCCCTCTCCACACACATGCAGGTGCCCTCCAGCAGGTGCTCACTCTGCTTTCCTGAGCTGGTCTGTCCACGATGTGCGTCACTAGGGTCCACGCTCAGGGGCCCCACTTGCTCCTGGTTTGCATCTTAGGAGGTGGCAGCTCTTCATAGTTGCTGGCACCTCCTCCCGCCCTTCCTGTGCTTTGGAGTGTGCTTTTTCCCTAAGCCATGATGTAGCGTATCTAAAAATTGTCTGCCTATTGCACAGTTTTGAATAAATGCTGTTTCTAATACACAGCTGTAGATATGTGTAATACCTAATGTGTTATAAAAATGTTTGCATTGCTGACAATATCACATGTACAGCTAGTATTATAGTTTGCTGCATATGTTTATAATTGAAGGGAATACTCAATTTTAATTAGTGTAGTAGAAATAAGTATGCATGTTCCCCATCTGATTTCATAGATCCTTTGAGTCAAGGTCAAGGTCTTATTTCCACAGGTACAGTTGCCTTCCCAGTAACGCTGGAAGCACGCCTAGCACATTATGGGTGCTCAGTGAACACCTGTTGAGGAGGTAGTGGTGCCCATTGGGGGGATGACACACTTTTCTCATCGAGTGTCTGCAGTGTCCCAGTGTCCATGGGAAACTTGCCCTGCACCCGTGCCAGCACAGCTTGGGTCTGGTAACCCCTCTCTCCTGCTACTAGGTGGCCTGTGGGTGGTGGTCTGCTGGGTTGGGCTTGGTGCCTCTCTCCAGCCTCCCCTTGGCAGTCACACCCTGTCCTTGTCCCCCTTCTGTGGCACTGTGGTTTCTCGGCCACCTCTCAGGCAGGAGGCCTGTCCCCCAGGTGGCCTTCACATCCTCCTTTGAAGACAGACAAATGGCTGGCTCCTTCTGAAAACGGCAAAGAGGATCCTGGCAGAGAGTGAAGTCTCAACTTGAGTAGGCCCGCCTGGCCTTGTTCTGGGAAGTCTACCATGGGGAGGGGCTGGACATGGGGGCGCTGACTCCCTCCCCCACTGTGCCTGAATTGTATATTTACAGGGCCCACTGGCTACATCATGAAGACCAGGTCCCCCTTAAGCCTTGCAGTCCAGCTCTCTAGACGAGGCCTGGCGGGAGAAGGAACAGGCCTGGTACTGGTCTTGTATTTGGAAGAGGGGCCCAGGGCACATGAAGAGGGGCAGGGTGAAGCCCACCAGAAGCCAAGGAGCCCCTGTGTGGCAAGGCAGTGGTGTCTGCACCTGGTCTGACCACCTTCCCTCCAGGCCCCACAGTGTCCTTAAGGGTGCTATGCTCAATCTTGGGGTGACACCTGGGGACTGCTCCACACAGGTGGCAGAGCACCTCCCCCAGTCCTCCTCCAACTCAGGCAGCTGTGCCAGCTTCTGGGCTTCCTATTGGCCGCACTCAGCTGGCAGCGGCCACCATGTTGGCAGCAAGCAGCGCCTGTCCCTCTTGGCGACACCTGGAATCTCAGGACCATGCTTCCTGGGCCCAAAGCCAAGCACATCACCTGTCGGCTGACAGCCCCAGCACAGGGCTTCCCCTCTCTGGCCCCTTAGTCTTCTGGGGCTCCAGATTCCCAGCCAAGCTGGGTCTCTCTGGGGCTTCCAAGGGACTATAGGGTCTGAGTTGCTCCTCCCGCCATGTGTGTGGACAGAAGGAGAGCTTCTGTTGCGATAGTTCTTTGCTGGTGGCTGAAATTCTATCCTAGCTCAGAGGACCAGGCTCTTCGAGTCCATCATCCTCACTCTAACCTGGGTTGAGGTTTCCATTCCACACCACCGTTGTTCCCACAGAACACCTGAGTGCCCCTTCTATTTCAGGGGTCCATGCAGAGGTCCCCTCACCCCCTTTCTTACAGTCCCTGGTGTGCCCTCCTTTGACTCTTTCTTTGCCAGCCTGTTGGAATTGGGGTTCTTCCTCTCAGCCTCTGCTTCCCTCTCTCTCTGGCTTCCTTGCCTTTGGAAGAGAGATGCTTTGGAGGGAAGGGAGAGGCCTCAGTCGCAGGACAACTTCTAAGAAACAGGACAAACACTAAGAAAGTAACCATCAAGATGTACTAACAGAAATGACAAGGAGATTCAAATTGTGTTATTATAACATATTTGTTTAACATGAAAGAAGATCATAATGAAGGAATAGTGGGACACAGACATAAACAGGATGGAAAATATAATTTTACCTTTTCAGAAATTACATGAAATGTAAGTGGCTTAAAGATTAAAGATGCTCGATGTCGTTAGTCCTCAGAAAAATGTAAATTTAAGCCACAAGATACCAGACCACACCTGTGAGGATGGCTGGAATCAAGAAGAGGGACCGTGGCGAGTACCGGTGAAGAGAGCTGGATTCTTTCTGAACCACTGTCACGAAGGGAGAACAGTGCAGCCACTGGCTTCACTAGAAACCAACCGGGAAGACCCACAGAAGATTAGCCACACAGTCGCCATGTGACCTGTACTTCTACATGTCAGAAATAAAAGAACACCAAATTAAACCAAATTGTCATCAAAGTTTACTGAGCACGTAAAAGAATAAGGAGACCTCAGAACAGCAGTGACAACAAGGTTACAAGCTGTCCTTAAGCAAGGAGGGAGGTCTTGGACTTTTACAGTGATCCATCATTACAATGGAAGTTTTCAGACAGCAGATTATTTAAAACTGATCTTTTAAAACAATTTTTGCAAGCCGACTTAAGTTTCGGTTATGATTATTAGAAACATCCCTGAGGTGTAACAGAAATATGGTGAATGTATAAATTACAAAGTACTTTTTATAGTGAAAGAGACATTGTTATTAATCCTCCCAACACACTCCCCCTTGCTTCAAACCCACTCATTCCATGATTCTTGACACTTTCTGAAGCACTTTTGTGTCTCTATTGTAATGCATTTTTATTTAAACATTCACCATGTGCGCACCTTGTGCAAGAAGCAACTTAAATTGCCTTTATGCAGCCTGTTTTTATCTGCTCAGGGGAATCTCAAGTCTGGTTTCCATTTTATTTCATTTTGACAATGCTCAAAAACTTATACAGTCATATTCATAGCAGAATTATTCATAATAGCCAAAAAGTGAAAACAGCCCAAATGTCTATCCACTAACGAATGGATAAATAAAATGCAGTATTTCTATATAGTGAAATATTATTCAGCTGCAAAAAGGGATGAAATCCCAGAAATGATTCATTTCAGTATTTCTCATAGGTATACATTTTTTTTTAAAACATGGATATCCCCTCAAAAAGGGGTAAATGAGAGTATTTTATAAAAACATTGGAATCATTGTAACTTTGGTAATTGGCAAAAAGACCTTGGATTCATCATTCTTGCCATTAATCTTTCCGCTGTTTCTGGACTTATGTAATTTCCCTTGGCCCACGGGAAGGTAACAAATACAGTTCAAGTAGAGATTTGAAAAAGTGTTTGTGTATCGCTTTGTAGACTCTTGCGGCTCTACCTCTGCCATGAGTTTTCTCCTGGAGCACAGCAAGACAGAGGAGGAGCAGAGCTAATTTACCCCAGTCAGCAGCCAGCAAAGCCCGGATGTGAGCGGTTGCCACCACCTTAAATCGCAGAGCCACACAGCCATAAGCTAAACTGATGTTCATTGTTTGAAACACCGATCTATGAATGACTCTTTTCCAGATTAATAATGCAATATAACTAATACTGTAATAGTTTAAAACTGCAAACCTTTATAAAGGCCAGGAGGCATACTGATTACACATATAACACACAGTAATACAGAGAGAGAGAGAGAGGGAGAGGGAGAGAGAGAGAGAGGAGGGATCTGTAAAACAAGCTGCATGATGAAAATCTGTGTGGGTGTATAAAAATATGAAGGAACTTAGGCCAATGTTATTATGCATATCAACAGTTATGTAATAACAAATTACATATTGATAAAAAATTTCACATTTCTTGGATACTTATAAAAAACAAAATGAACTAAAGAAAGTAGATTGAAAAGGGCTAAAGGTGTAGGGAAAGTGGGAAGGGTAGGGGAAAGGTAATAAGGGAAAAGAAATGAATAGGAGAAAATGAAAAAATGGAAATAAAGTGTTTGTAAAGGGGGAGGAGAGGAGGGGGTGAAGGGAGGGCAGGGACAAGGGGAAAAATGAGAACCAAGACCTGTCATGTAAAGGTACAAGATCCCAACGATGAATGTAACTGTACTGTATACCTAAAATGTACCAATTAACTCAATGAGAAAAAAAAGAAAGTAGATTGAAATTATCAATCAATAAAAATAAAAATAAATCAGTGCAAATGAAACAATGACAAAAAATTGAATTCTAGTCCCTTGGGATGGAAAATATAAGAGAATGCTATTGGGGAATAGTTATAATCAATTAGTGTAATGATGAGAATGGCCTTACATAACAGAAAATTGGAATCAATAGTAAAAAAACCATAAAAAGAGATTTTTTTTTGGTTTTTTGAGACAGGGCCTCACTATGTAGTTGAAGCTGACCTGGAACTCACTATGTAGCCCAGGCTGGTCTCAAACTCACAGAGATCCTCCTGCCTCAGCCTCCCGAGTGCTGGGGTTACAGGCATGCACCACCATTCCCGGCTCATAAACAGAGATTTTAAAAATAAGAATTGAGACTTATTCTGTAGAAATTGATACAAATAACTTGAAAAGCCAGATAATTTGCTTTTTTCCAAAAGAAACTATCAATACCTTACACAGATTAATTACCATCGAAGAAATACAAGAAGTATTTGAAGAGACTAGATATTTTTTTTAGCTGTTGTCCAAATTAATCATTGTAGGTCAATAAGTTTAAGTTGGTTAATAGTTAATCACAGTCCTCTAAGTTGTTAAAATCCTTAAATATGAGTTTGCATTCTTTTTTCTCCTTTAATTCTACCACATTTACCACCATATTTTAAAGCTCTACTGTACTATGCACACTGATATGGGGTGTTTATATCTTTCTACAGAAATCCTTTTTTTTTTTTCTAATAGTACCCTCTAGCTTCAGTTTTCTTTGACTAACCTTAATACATGAGCTAACTTTTGGTTTGTGATTCTTGGTATAGACATTTTTATCCTTTTGATCCTTTTGCATCCCCATATTTCAAGTGTATCTGCTATAAACAACATGTGTATCTGCTATAAACAACATGTAAGTTGGTTTTGATATTTTGATTAAGTTAAACAAATTTTATCTTTTAATTAGATTTTAGTTCACTTACATATATTAAAATCCTTGATATATTTATGTTTCCTTGTAAACATCTTGTCCCGTGAATTTTTCATTTTTATCTTTCCGTTCTACTACAGTACACTCCTAGTTATATGCTTTTATGTTTCTTTTTAATGTCCCTATGAAAACAGCAATGTGTAAAAAAACAATAAAAGGGATGAAGTCCTGAGCCTTACTGCAACATGGCGAGGTGCTCAACCCACTGCAGCCAAGAGAAGGGAGCAGCCAGGGACAAGCATATGCCCTTCCAGGTCAGGCCAGACCTCCTACCAGCGCGTTCAGCCATGGACTCATCCACTGGTGAGTACACAGGTCCACGATCCAGTCGCCTTCCACATCCCCGCCTCTGCACACAGGAGGAGACTTTCTAAGGGGATTTTAGATCTAAGCCACAGCAACGGACAAGCCTTAAAAACAGACTTAGTGAGAGAGGCCACAGACTGTATGATCCCATTCATAGGACACATGCAGAGCAGGTAAGGGAGATTTATGTCTGCCGGGGCCTGGGGTAGAGGAATGACATCAACAAGTACAGGGGACCTTTTGGGATGATGAACATGATTAGGAACTGGAGAGAGGTGGTGATGGCTCCAAATTTCATAGGGTGGACTGCACGGGATGTGAGTTATATCTCAATTACAGAACAAGCTCCGTACTTCAGGGTACGGAGGGGAAACATCATGTCCAACTACCCCAGTCTGTGCCAGTGAGGACTAATAAAATTCCACCAAGAGCACCTTGGATCTGATGTGAAAAAAGCAACTGTGCCCAGCTCCTAGAGGACCCTTGCCTTTGTCATTGTTGTCAGCGTCCCCCTTGCCTCCCCTAGGACCGAGCAATTCTGCTGGCATGTGACCGTGACCAGCACCATTGTGAGGGAGGGCAGGCTCACGTCACACACCCTTCACATGTGTTCTTTTGTGTTCCCAGAGTGAGGGTTCCAATTCCAGGGTAAGGGTCCTGGCCCCCACAGGAGAGGCAGCCAGGACTGCCAAGGCCAGAGGTCCCCAGCACACAGGCAGGGGTGGCCCCCAAGATGGCCAAGCTGGAAGGAAGGCCTTGGGTACAAGGGTGCAGAAGTGGTCTGGACACCTGGGAAAGGATTCTGAGGGAGGATGGGAGTGCCCCTCTCCCTCCTCTTCCTCCTGTCCTTTGGATTCTGTTACCTACACAGAACAAATCCCTCTGGCCTAGGGAGCATGGAGGACTGGCCGGTGGGTGCTTTGCCCCTGTGGATTGGGGGCATTTGGGAAGGGGCCAGATGGGAGGAGGCAGTGGGAGGAGCTGGTGAGGCCACACCTGGGCAGGGACAAGGAACCCTGGAGATCTGGGGACAGAGGCGGCCCCGGAGACCTCAGGCCCTCGCCCCTGACTGTCAGGAAAGGCCCTGCCTCTGCAGGTCACTTGGCAGCCCCCACCCAAGGGGACAAGAATGCTTAGGCGGCTGGTGGAGCTGCAGAGACCAAGGGTCTGGGGGCAAAGAGGGAGATTGGAGCCCACAGCCTCCGGGAGAACAGGCCAGGTCAGCCTTGCCATCACACTGCCATAGGTAGCAGTGGCTGGGACCACAGTGACCCTTGTCATGGAATTGCTACTTTTGCTGGGCACCTCCTTAGGACTTCCCTTTACACACACTGGTGTTTGCTTTGCCCGCAGTGGCCAGTGCCCTGTGGTGGGACAGATCCAGGACACTTGGGACAGCGTGTGTTTTACCTAGGGTGGGGGTGGCCACTGGACTAGACTGGGAGCACTTGGAAGACAAAGAGTCTCTGGGAGCCCTTGGGTTCCCTGGAAGAGAGTGCTTCCAGCTTGGTCTTAAAGGCCCAGCCAACATGTAGGGATGGAGAGTTGGTGAAATGTTACCAGTCTTGGCAGTAGAGTACCCGGAGTGCTGGGCACACAGAAAGGGTGGAAATGAAGTGTGAGGCTGAACTAAGCATCTAGTGTGAAGGGTTTTTAATGGGGCGACGAGCGCTGTCTTTAACATGCTGCAGAAGCTGGTTCTGTGGAAAACTGCAAGAGTGGTCCGCATCGGGAAGAGGTTGACAGCTCCAGCTGTTGCTAAGGGAACCGCTGCAATCACAAGCCAAGAGCGGCTAGAAAGCAATTTAACAAGGTTGAGAGTTTTTGAGAAGAAAGCAGAGAATATTTCTCCAGTGGATGGAAAATACAGTCTCCAAAGATCTTTCCCAGAGACATGGGGCTGTCTCCTGATGTTGTAGCCATGAATCTGTAAGGTTGCATGGCAAAGGTGGCTTTCCAGATGTCTTCAGGGTTACCTCACTTAATTAGCTGTCCTCAAAACAGGGAGATCAAACTGTACCAATAAACTCAATTTAAAAAAAAAAACAAACAGGAAAAATGAGAGAGATTCCAAGTCTCTCAGCAGAGCACCTTCCGGACCACAGTCAGCACGGACTCAGGACCACAGCTCCAACAGCCAGGATAAACTCAGTGCTGCCACACCTGGCCCAGCCCCGAAGCAGAGTCTTCCCCTGAGCCTCCAGGTCAGAGTTCAGCCACTGACACCACTGCAGCCTCGTGGCAGAGGACCTGGCTACGCTGGGCCTGGACTCTCCACCTAGACGAAGGTGTGGAAATAGATGGGTGTTAAGCCTGGAAACAGAGAGAAATTGCTTAGGAGAGGCTGGAGGAGGGAGGTGCCATGGTGTCCTCCTTTGGTGCAACTTTTTCCAAGCAGTGGTGGATTCCAGGCTCCTCACTCCTTTTGGTCAACTTTCAGCTGGGCAACCATGCAGCTCCAGCACAGGTTCCTGTATGGTTTTGTCTTTCTTTACTGTTCTCTAAATTCACTAGCCAAACTCAACTCGTTTTATTCCTGGCAGTACTTTTCCTCACTGCCAGCTGCAGTTTTATTATTTATTTATTTATTTGGTACCGGGGACTGACGGGGATTGAACTTGGGACCCTGCACTTCGAGCTAAATCCCTGGCTCACCAGCTGCAGTTCTAAAGGGCTATGAACTACCTGGTCATCAAAGATTTTCGTTCTGAAGTCTCCACTATTCTTCCCCTTTTCTCTTTCCCCTTCTCCTCCTTATAGACCTTGTTCTTCTGGATCTTTGGTTCAAGGATCTTGGAATTAATTCTAAAGCTTGCACCTCCATACTATTTTCCCCATCTTTTGTCCTCTGAGCAGAACTGTCTTTAAAAAAATGTGAAAGCCTTCCCCAGCCCAGCACACCCTCCCAGCCTAAGACCCAGTTCCCCGAATACTGTTGTGTGTCTGGTGACAAAACTCAACATAACCAGAAATTGTAAGCTTTTCCCCTCGAAATGTCTTCTAGTTCTTTGTTACTATGGACCAAAAATATGAAGTTGGCTTCTGTGATTTGAGCCCATAATTTCCCTTTACATTTTTTTCTTTATAATTTTTCTAATTTTGTCATCTCCCACTGTTGTGAGTTGAACTGCACCCTCCCTAAAGCTGTTGGAGCCCTGACTCAGTATCTTGGAGAGTGACTTTATTTGGAGACTCAGCCTTTCCAGAAATGAGCAAGTTATATGAGGCCATTTAAGGTGATTAAAGTAGTTCCTAATCCAAAAGGGCTAGCGTCAGGGCTGGGGATTTAGCTCAGTGGTTCCACTGCTTGCCTTGCAAGCACAAGGTCCCGAGTTCGATCCCCAGTACAATAAAATAAAATAAAACAAAACAACAAAAAAGGGGGGAAGGTTAGTGTCCTTGTAAGAAGAGGACATTCAGAAGCACACACCGGCATGTGCACGCGCGTGCACACACACACATACACACACACACATGTGCCAAGTGAAGATTGAAATGATGCTATCACAAGCCATAGAGCTACCAGAATCCAGAAGAAAAGCTTGGAACATACCCTTCCATGAAAGCTTTCAGAAGGAGAGTGGCCCTGCTAATAACTTGATCTTGAACTTCCAACCTCCAGACCTGCGGCAGTCAATTTGTGTCACTATTTCAGCTATGGTGCTTTATAATGGTATCCCTAGCTGACTCATGCAATCCATTTCTTTTCTTTTCTTTTTTTTCTTTTGGTACTGGCGATCAAATTCTGCCCCTTGTGCTTGGAAGGCAGGTTGCGAAAGAGCTAAATTCTCAGCCCATAATACATTTCTTGATATCAGGCAGTTTCCAAGATGAACTTGCTTCCAAGATGAACTTTTTTTCCAACATTTATTTGTGTTGCTTTTATATACTACCTTTCCCAGGTCAGAATAGATAGGATTATAAAAATTAGGACCTGAAATTGTTAGTGCATATATCTGATGCCTTTGTATGGTTTACAAAAGTCTTCCTTTCATGCTTGCTCTCCTAAGTTGGCATTCTCTGGTGACCATCATTACACAGATAAAATCATAGTGAAAAGGTAAAAATTCCCCATACCAGTATTCTGGGAAAGTTTTCTTCTTCATTCTATTTAGGAGCCTCAAATGAAGCTTACATTAACTTATCAGTCCTTAATACCACCAACTCTCATGACCCCTTTGAACTCTTACAGTTTATTGAGGTCCCCTAAAAGCTCTTGTTCATTTGGGATGTATCCCAGTATAAATTTTACTGTATTAAAATAAAAAGGAGAGGGAAAGAATATTTATTCCTTTATCTGAAGATGACATTAATAAAACATTAACACAAATAGCAGTCTGTGAAGACACTAGGAAAAAATGAAATTTAGTGAGGAGAATGGCCTTCCTTTACATTTTAGCAACTCTCTGGGAGGTCTGAGGAGACAGCTGGGTTCTCACATGTTCTGACTTCCTCCTGCCATGATACTGCGTCAGATGGCCTCTGGAGAGCTTCTTCCATACCCTTGGGAAAGAAGGCAGAGCAAAAGGCAAAAGCTATCTTAGCATAATTATGAAGAGACTTGACCTTGTGAACCCTGCCTCAGAATGACTCCAGGACCCCTTGGAGGTCCCCAGGCTGCCTCAAGGACCGCTGGGTTTGCCCGGCTCCCTAGGCCCAGGCCAGTGCTTCCCAGGGAGTCAGCAGAATGCCCACAGCCCGCAGCCCACAATGCTTGGGACAGGATGGCCGAGGGCCCTGGAACCTTGTGTTCCCTAAGAACATTCTGTAGCCGTGGCTGGGTGTAAAAACACAAGTAAGACAAGGTAACTTCCCCTGGGAAAGAAAGAGCCCAGCACCTAGGAGAGATAAACCTGGGTCATTGTTATTGGAGTAGCCACAGATAGCAGGGTGGACCGTGGGAGAGGGTTGGCACAGTGAGAGTCACTGCCGGTGGGGTGGGGATGGGTGTAGGCTGTCCCCAGGGTGGCCGGGAGGAGGATGTTCCACACAGGGTGTCCCTGAAAACAAATGGGCAGGAAAGGGCTTCTAGGGCCTCCAGGATTGAGAGCCTTGTGGGCTAGTGCTAAGGGCAGATGAGGTGGAGGCGGTGGCCCGGGGACCACAGTGAGCATTTCCTCAGGCTCTGCTGTGTGTGAGCTCTCTGCCAGTGATCTGATTGGAGTTAGGAGTGCAGGGTTCAGCAGCTGCCTGGATTCTAGGCTACTGAACTAGCCAGGGACCCTGAGCTATGTCATTTTCTCTTTTTGAGTCTCAGCATCCTCACCTATAGAATGACCACACTAAAGGTAACCCATGAGAAAGAAGTGGGACTCGAGCCTTTGTGGCTCCCGCTGGCCACTTGCATGAATACCGCCCTTCTGTCCCCACATAGCTGTCCTTGCTATGGAGCGGGGGCACTTGTGCATGCCCCACTGCCCATCTGACTTGCTTTTTGGTGCTGGTGCATTTCACCTCCCTGAACACCCTTCCCTTCCCCTCATGAGTCCTCATTTTCCTCATCTACAGAATGGGGCACAGTGAGAAAGAGAAGCTAGGTTACAAGAGACGTTTCCATGTGGGTGGCCATATCTCTGTCTCTCTTGGTCATTGCCACTGCTGCTGGGATGATCCTTCTGCGTGTTCTCAGTATCAGCCCCGCAGCGGTGCTCCCTGGGGCAGGCCCTGTTCTTATGCCCTCCTCCACACTCCCATCATGTCTGCGGTGCCACTGTGGGAAGAAGCAGTGTGGGTTTTCCCAGGGGGCCGCAGGAGGAGTTCATGCCCTTGGCCTGACAAACCCAAGGCATAGCTCAGGGTCGCTGGGGGAGGGAGGAGTATGGGGGCATGGCCAGGGATCCTAGGATGCCCAGGACCCTGTGGGCACAGGCTAGCAGATGAGATCCAGAGAGACCATGTAGTGAGATCTGGGGTGGTAGGAATGATGTGGGCGAGCTCCCGATTTCCTCCAGGCCCTGAGGCTCAGGTGGATTTCAAAGCTGGATTCCTTTTTTTTTTTTTTTTTT
>NW_022900951.1:126890352-126905861 GCF_012274545.1 Fukomys damarensis | reverse complement strand
CGCGCAGGCCGGGAGCTCGCGCGCACGCCGCCGGGTGATCGCAGACAGGCAGGCAGGCAGGCAGCTGAAAAAAACCCCCTCTCAAAGCTGGATTCCTTTTGAGCAGGGCAGTGCCTCCCTCCACATTCAGGTCCTCAAAGAGAGTAGGAAAATGTAGGTTCAGACCTTCATAATCAGACTCTCAAAGGGGAGGGGCCCAGAGGACACATGGTCAGGTCCAGGGTGGGATCACGTAAGGTTCAGGCCTTTGAAAGATCCAGGCAGCTTTGGAACTGACCAAGACTCCAAAGTATTGAGTGTACTTTGGAGCATAATTTGTAATTTTCATTGGGTTTAAACTTTCTGGAAGTAAAAACAATAGCCAGGTAAGCAGAAGCCATTGTCAGTAACCAGATGTGCAGCACATCTGGCGTGCACATGGGCACTTTAGTACCAGGACTCAAGGCCCTGGGCTGTGAATGTATTGGTAAATAATTGTGGGCACTAAGGGACACAGGGATGTGTTTCTGGATGTGGATTCCTTCCTACTCAGTGTGTAGGAGGAAGAGGGGAGAGGGGACAAGCTGGTTACTTGGATGTGGCATGAGGGCAATGACAAACAGGTAGTAGTAATGAGGGTCAGGGAAGGTTGAACTCCGTGACTAAGTCTCATGGTAATTACAGTAATGGAAGGGAACGTTGTCTGATCATGATGCATGGTTAGACATTTCTTGTAAGTAATTTCACACTCACCTCATAGGCACCCACAATCACCATTTTGCAGAGGAAGGAATGGAAACTGGCAGATTGGGTCACTTGCCAAAGACACACCAGCCGGTCTTTAGTGAGGCTGGCATTCCCAGCTCCCTTCCTCCTTACGTGTGCAGCATCACCATAATTTCTCTTTGCAGACTTTACTTTTGAGTTTGTTAGAACACACATGGTGTCCCAGGCTCAGATCCCTGCATATCTGCTTACTGAATGCTTACTCTTGTGCTGAGCACTGCGGGAGATGCAAAACGGACAGATGGTATCACGTGATCACTTGCCCTGTTCAGCTCCTTTCATGAGCCACATGAGGCTCTGAGGGCACCATGGGTGTCAAAGCCATGGTCCCTCGCCTCCTGCCTTCTTCAGGCTGGTGGGGGTGGGAGCCGTCATTAAAATAACCACAGAACGCGGTTTGCATTTGTTCCTCCGAAGCAGACGCTCTTAAGGCAATGTGTGTGCGCATCCGCCAAGGGGCCTGGCCTGCTATGGACAGTCACTCACATGGGTGAGCAGGGAGTGTGCATAGAAGGCGAGGAGGAGGGGCAGCTTCTTGCAGCCCACTCACTGAGCATCTCCCTAAGTGCCAGTCTTCATCCTTGGCAAAACACAGCAGCTATCCCCGAAGAGCCCACTGCTTGGTGGGGAAGCTGAAGTGTAAAATTGGTGGGGCTGTTCAGTTGGCACGTGGGAGGAAAGGGAACGAAACAGTTAAGGTCAGGGGATTCCAGGATGACTTCACATGGGTGTGACTAGAGAGAAATGCCAAGGATGTGCTGCCAGGTCCCCTTTGCACAGCCATCTCTTTGTCACTTCCCGACTCTCTGCTGAAGCACACCAGTGACCTTGCCAGTCAGGGATGAGCCCCTGCATTCTAACCATTGCTTGTGCTGTTGGGTGGCACAGTGCCCATCACATAGCAGGGGTTCAGCAGAGCCACAGCTCTCATGCAGGGTTAGAGGGGTGGCCCAGCATGGCGGTGCAGGGTAGTGGCAGGGCTTCCCAGTCAGCTGAGGAAGTCTCAGGAATTTGAACTTGTGTCCTCTGGGCAGGGGGTTGTTTGGGATGCTTTGAGATGGTCCCATGTCAACAAGAAAGCTCTCATTGGTGGAAGATAGGACAAGCGCGGGAGAGGGTGGATTTCGGAAAGCTATTGGGGCCCTTGAGGAGTCTACACTGACACATTGGTGTCTGTTCTAAATCGGTGGGGCTGGGGGTGAGCAAGTGTGTTCTAGCACCACTTAGGAGGTGTGATTGCCAGGACTCAGTGAGGACTGAATGGGTGGTGTGAGGGACAGAGAGTCAAAGGTGATGATGGCTGACCTCTATCTACTGCTGAGATGGACTGGGCATGAGTGCTCATGATTTACAGCCCTTACTCTACCCCTCAGGTTCTGAGCTGTTTCTTCTGTTTTAAGAGCAAGGAAACTTGATTTTGGCAGTTGCAGAAAGGAGAGCTTCCGAGATAAGATTTGTTTCCGTGCAGTCGGGAATTCAGGCAGCAGGGTGAGCATGTGGGGATGTAGCGAGGTGGGTTTCAGGTTGCTCTATTTCCACAGGCTGTCCTAATGGAAAGGCCTTCTGGGCAGCTGGAAGTGTAGGACTAGAAGTTTGAAGGGGGTCTGAGGCTGAGGTAAAGATTTCAAAATCAGTAAAATGGAAGCACAGAGGAATGGCCACCTGGAGACAGAGGCAGAGACTGGAGTGGTACAAATGGCTGGCTGATGCTTGAAACCTCAGTGCAATGAGAGCCGTTCCTCAGGGTGGCAGGCTGAGTCAGGTGCTAGGTCTGGGAGAGAGGCAGGCTTTGAGGAAGGGGCCTAGGCCAGTGGAGTCTCTTCCATAAGAAATTTGATGATGGCCATTCTTTCTGTGGCAAGATGAAATCTCAGTATTGCTTTAATTTGCATTTCTCCAGTGACTGGTGACATTGAACATCATTTCATGCATTTATTGGCCATTTGCACTTCCTCTGAGAAGTGTGTGTTCACCTGTTTATAGCAGCACACCTCACAATAGCTAAATCCTGGAAGAGGCCTATGTGTCCATCAGCAGATGAATGGATAAAGAAAACCATTCTGCCACAAAGAAGGATAAAACTTGAGTCATTTGTAGGAAAATGGATGCACCTTGAGACCATAGCACTAAGTGAAACAATTCAGACACATGAGGTTAAATATAGCATGATTTCTCTTATATGAAAAACTCACAGTATAAATAAATAGCAAAATAAAAGACTAATAAGATACAGGGAGATAGATTTTTTTTTTTTTTTTTTTTTTTTTATGTGGGAGAGCAAAAGTTTTTTTTTTTTGTAAATGGGAAGGGAACCAAGAGCTAAAGGGAGAGGAGGGGAAGGCGACTAGAAAAGCATGAAGAGGTACTATGCACATGTACCAACTCCCCACATGTACTAATAAAATAAACATGAAAAGGGAAGTTTGGGTCTGAAGAGGAAGAGAGATGGCGTGGTTCTGATGGAGACAGGGAAGGCAGATCATGTGGTAAATAGTAGTTTATAAAGCATGGGAGATCTTGCGTGGGGTTGTGGGCTGGTGGGAGCTAGTGGCTAGGAGGCTGTGGTGCTTCACATGCGCAGATTTGAGTTGAGAAATTTCTTCTCCGAGTGGCTGAGTTGAATGACCAAGCAGGGAGGGCTTGGGCGAAGTGTGAAGGGTGTGACAGTTCCCTGATTCCTGGATCCCTCGGGTGTAACTCAGCAGACCCCAAAGCGGGCAGGAAGCCCTCAGCCCTGGAGCTAGATGGCTAGAAAAACAGGGTGGAGGCAGCCCAGACAACTTTCCTCGCTCTCCTCCCAGTTTTGGAAGACACATGCTTTGCATCAGGGCATTCTGAGTAGCAACACTGGGGCTCAAGCTCCTGATTAGGTTCATCCGGTCACGTTCACTCATTCGAATGAACTGAGCTCCTTTGACAGGCCTGACACAGGAGATGGAATAGTGCACAGAACAGGCAAAGATCTTTCCCTCAGAGACGACCATGCAAAATGAACAGACAGAGCTGAGCTGGGGGTCACAGGTGGAAGTGCTATGACGTGCGGTGCAGCAGCAGAAAGGACGAGAAAGAGGATGGCTGCTACTTTGCCCTGTAAAGGGTGATCTGGAAAGGCCCTCAAGGATGCAGCCCATGGGGCCAGCTGTACAGAGAGAAGAGTGGCCCAGCCACATGACATGGCACAGGAGGGGACAATGGGCAGGAGCTAAGTGCGGTGAGAGACAGTCCAAACCTCAACAAATGTCTCAGCTCTCAACAGCAGTCTGAGGCTCTGGCACGCTTGGCTTTGTTGTTGTTGTTGCTGTTATTGTTTATGTGAGAAAGGATCTTGCTGTGTAGTTAAGCTGGTCTCAAACTTGCAACCCTTCTGCCTCAGCCTCCCGAGTGCCGGATTACAGACATGTGAGACCATGCGCAGGGGCTGTAGCACGCTTAAACTTGGCCGCCCTATTTTTGAATCCCTGTGGCAAGTCTTTGAAGCAGATGAACTGGGATTCAGACCCCCACTTGTATAGTTTTGCTTGCATTGCCATTTGGGCTGGGTGCCTTTGATTTGGAGGGTCTTTGGGCATCTCAGTGCCCCTCACCTCACTGGCAAGGGGACTTTGATCCAGAAAGAGTCGTTCCTTACTTGAGGTCACTCACAGCAGCCCCAGAATGCATTTTCTGTCACGCAATCCTCCCAGCTTCAGAAATTGTCACATTTAGAAGACCTTCTTTTTTTTGCCTCCTTCAAATCGACCTTAGTCTTTTCTGTCTCCCAGAACACAACTTTATTTTTGGATCCTCTTTCTAGAGCAGATTCCAGAAGGGAAAGGAGATGGCAATTTTCGTTGCAGCTGGGGAAAGTTCGTCTCTTGTTTCTCAGATTTTGTCCGTACTTCCACCGTTCAGTTTGCTAAAAAGGTCCTTTCATCCCGGAGTCTAGCGTTGGCAAATCTGTATCCTCCTTATCTACTCTGATTTGTGGATTTTGTTCCTTCTTAATCTCTGTAGACTGCGGCACCCTAATCTTCCTCTGCCGCCTCCTTCCATTTCCTATCTTTTCCATGGGACAAGCCCTGTGCTTTGCCTCCCTCCTGCCCGTGTTCGGTCAGGCTTTGCTGTACCGGTTCATGCCTTTATCAGCAGAAAAAGTGAATTTTACAATTTTAATCAACCTTGGGAGGTCCATCTGAGGAGAGGCCATCAGATGCTTCCACCCTAGATATTTAACTCCTGAGAAAGTTCCAAAACCTCCTATAGCGCCATCGCAGCTCCTACCTTTACTTAGGTCTGTAAAACCTGCCCGCCACCCCCAAAGAATCCAGAAAAGAAGCACAGGAAGCGGACTCCAGCCCCAGCTCCACAAGCTCAATCCCATTTTCAAAGGGCACAGGTAATGAGGCAGCACAACAGTCTTATCTTTTTTTTTTTTAATAACAGCTTCACTGAGCTAAAATTTGCATATTACACAATTTACAAATTTAAAGTGTAAGTTCCAGTAGATTTTAGCACATTGACAAAGGTGTACAACCACAATCAAATTTAGACATTTTTGTTTTCCCAAACAAAACACTTTACCCATCAGCTATGGCCTCCGAACCCCTTTCTCCTAATCTGGGCAGTCACTGAGCTGCTCTCCAGCTTCATACTCTTCCTTATTCTGGGAAATTTTTAGTTCAAAGTACCCATGCTCAGCAACAACAAAGACCTTGCCATATCCAAAGAAATGGAAACCCTGCAAAGTGAGCTCTCACCACATTGGAGCGAAACTAGAAACCAACAGCAGACACATACTTAGAATGAAGTAACTTTTTTTCATCCTCTTTCTTTCTATTAACTTTTTCATGTAAAGGAAACCATGTGATGGTCCAGCTTGTGTGCGTGTGTGATTTATTTCACTTAGCATTATGGTCTCAAGGTGCATCCATTTTCTTACAAATGCCTCAAGTTTATCCTTCTTTACGGCAGAGTTGTGCTCCATTGTGTATAAACACCACATTTCCTTTATCCACTCATCAGTAGAAAGAGTATATAGGCTGTTTCCAAGATCCATTCTTTTAAAGCGCTTAAAATCATATCACTGTCTTCTGAGACCTCAAAATGTAAGCATCTGACCCAGTGGTCATCACACTTTTCTTTATGTGCCACAGAGTAGATTTTCTGTCACAAAGACTCATCTTTGCCTCTGGCACTCAAAAGCAGTCATCAACAATATGTCAGATTTCCAGAAGGGTCTGCAATCATCGAAGGGTGAGAATCATGAGTCTAAGCAATTTCTGCCCAAGATTGGAGAAGCATTTCGCTTCTTCCTTGGAGTGGCTGTCCCTGGGGCCATCACCCAACCAAGTATGTCTAAAACATCAGAAAGATCTCCTTCTGAGGCTTCTTGTCCATAAAACCCAGCCCGTAGGGCTGAGCCCCAGATATCTCTTCTCTGCCTCTCCTATCAGTAGTGCATCCGATACTAATCCTTCTCAGCCATTTCTGGACAATGCGAGTTTTTCTTTTTAAACACGGGGGATCAAACCCAGGGTCTTCACAATGAGCTCCATCCCCAGTGGGTTTGTGTGTGTGTATGTGTGTGTTTTACTTTGAGACAGTCTTAGTTGCTAAATTGCACAGACTGGTCTCAAACTTCTGGATTCTCCTGTCTCGGCTTCCCAGAGTGCTAGGATTACAGGTCAGTTTGAGACTTTTAATGTTGTCCTAAGAACAACAGGGTAGCACATGGCTTCTCATTCTCTTTGTCCTAAGATGTGGGAAAGCCTCGTCCTGCATCCCAGGAGAAGAGGGCAACTTTGGTCTCCTTGGGGATCAGTGGCAGGTCCCAGTGCTGAGTGCTGGGAGGTCTATAGCTGAACCCACAAGGCACTAATGTGGAGGGTGTCCTGGTAGCAGCGGCCTCCGGAGATGAGCAGATGCTGTGCAAACTGCAGGATGTTCCCCGAATCTCTTCCTGGGCTCCACTACCTATGGCACAAGTTCTGCAGCCTGCCGGGCTGTTCCGTATCACGCATCCTTTCACCACAATGCCGTGCTAACTGTGCAGTGTTCAAGGTAAGCTGAATGTCCAGCAGCAGGAGGATGGTTACACGAACACGTCGTATCCATTCAATGAAACAGTACACACATTTTAGTGATTGAAATGCCATGTTTTTTGTTATGTCTGTCTTCCCTCCACCACCACAAACAAACCTGAATATGGCTCTGCATGACAGTGTCTAGCTTCTAGAAGATGCTTACATCTTCTGTGCACACACACACAGAACACAGGGTGCTACCTCCGGTTTCTCAGTGCCGGGAAGGGCAGTGAGCAGGCAGTCATCTCGCAGTGCAGACTGAGCAAGAAGCCGGGTGAGCAGTCTGTAGGCCTTGCCAGGGACACCAGCCTCTGCTGCAGGGACAGGAGAGGGCATGGGCACCATCAAAGGGCTAGGCTGGTATCAGGTGGTGTATTTGTTTCTTGTGGGCCACTGTGATGGATTATTGCTAGCACGGTGGCTTAAAACAACATGGATCCATCATCTTACATTTCTGGTGGACAGAAATCCAAAAGGGGAGGTTATGGAGAAAGAGACCTTTTGTTTGCTTCCTTTTCAGATTCTAGAGGCTGCCAAATCCCTTGACTCTGCGGGTCTGTGCACATTCAAAGCCAGCCAGGTCTGCTGGAGCTGTTGGCTCTCTGTATTGCTGTGATGCTGACTCTTCTGTGGGAGACTTGTGATTGGAGTTAAGGACCTGGATTATCTGGGTTCTTTTCCCAAACCCAGTGCACGTCGTCAGCTTCTGGAAATTAGGAACTGGACATAGGGGGCCATTGTTGTGCATCCCCAGGTAGTAATGAGCCCAGTGTGTGGTGAACAGGGAGAGCACACCTCACATTCTCCTGGCTTTCTGCTTCATTGGCCACCAGGTGATGACCAGGACCCCAGTCTGGGCCCAGGTCAGTTCTCTTTGCTTTTTCTGACTTTTGTGTGCACATTTCCCTCTGTCAGAGTGTGAGCTCATGGAGGGCAGGCCCAGGCCTCGTGTCCACAACGCCTATCATGGTGCTCATGTATTTCTGTTGAAGGAGAAACAGGAGACTCTGTTTTCTTCTAAACTTATCACTTACCTTCATCTCCCGCCCACCTGCTCATTTCAGGTTGGATTTTTTTTTCCAGTAAGATTTCATCATGTCCCAGGCTAGTCTATCCCACCAGGCTTAGCTAGGTGGCCCTTGAACTTGCCTTCTGTATATTACGTGCCTGTGATATTGTTATTGCTTTGATTCTTCCAACTAATGATCTGGATTTTGTGAATGACTCTGAAGATGCATTCAAACATACAGATAGGTTTTGTGTCAATATCATACTGCCAGTTATCCTGACTTTAAAAGAAGTCTCATTAATTGCAGAGCAAATCCTTCAAACTTGTCCTTTCCTCGTTTCTTCTAGCTCCTTTAAATTTCCACGTGAATATTAGAATCAGCTTTGCAATATCTTGAGAAAAAAACTTTTGGAATTTTGGCTGAGATTGCACGGAATAAGTCAGTTCTAGGAGGCTTAATATCTCCAATGTACTGAGTTTCCACTCTGTGAACTTGACACATTCCTATACTTGTTTAGGTCTTCTGGGCTGTTGTTAATGACTTTTATGTATCCTTACTCAGGTGGCTCTTGTCCTCTGGTAAAACAAATTTTTGAAGTATTTATTCAGTGCCTGACACAGTGTTAGGTGCTAGGGACCCACATATGACTAAAGTATTGCCCCTGCTTCTGGAAAAATCTCTTGAAGGAATTAAACAGTGTGCAGGCCGCTGCTCCAGAGTGCAGGAGTGTGACACTGAACTCCATATGGGCTTCAGGGAAGAGCTTCTCTGGGAAGCAAGATGCATTATCTCCCCTCACATCTCAGGAAAGGATGCCAGGAAAGAAAAATTCTGCTTCTCCTTCTACATTCTTCATCTTCATTATTGGCATCCAAGCAGTGATTCAGCAGGGGAAGCCCAAAGAATATTCTTTCCCTCCTGCCTCCTAAGCTCCACTCAGAAATGCTTGCCGGTCCATCCTCCAGTCCCGGCTGCTGCTGGTCTTCTGGGCCCAGGTCGGTCCCCTTCCAGTCCATCCCCCACCCTGCAGCCAGACTGAGTTTATACCACGCAGCCCTGGCCCCACCACACCCTTGCTGAAAAAGCTCCAGTACTTCCCTCCTTGGCCTTAAGATCAAGCCTGACTTCTTCAGTGAGATTTAGAAAGTCTCGTCTGTGAGAGCAAAGTTAAAGGACAAATGGTGAACTAGGAAAACATATCTTCAGCTCATATCCTAATATATAATATGTAATGAACAGACCATTAATGAGAAAAGAAAGAAGAGAGGCTCTTGGACATATGAAAAGATGCATATTCACAGAAAGGTAAATAAAAACTACACTGAGATATCATTTTGTACTGACCCAATGACACAATTCCAAACATCGGATGGCACTATATTTGCCAAGCCAAGGGGACATAGATACTCGTAATTGTTGTCAGGAGTAGAAACTGTCATGACTCTTATGGAGGGCAGTTTGGCAATATCCATTACAAATTCAAAGGCACAGAAACTTTTAAACTTTGAAATAAAAACAAAATTATTTAAATAAGTTAAATCATTGATTGTTTACCCCTGATTCTTGCCCTAGGACCTATTGTGATGACAAAGTGTCATTACGGGGACACCAGAGAGCTAGCTTTTGGAAGTCAGGCCCAAGCCCGGGCTCAGGTGGGGCCTCTTCAGGGGACATGGCCTTCTGTGGCTTTGGGCCCACATGCTTGTTTGCATGGGAGGGCTGTAGCATCCTCGCAGCTCCCGAAGCAGTTCAGGAGCCCAAAGGCTACAGATATGTGATGCTGATGGAAGCCTCAGTGCTCTCCCAGGTTCCCTAGTGCAGCCTTCCCACTGTGGCCTTTGTCCACCCCAGACCTCAAGTCAGCAGGTATTGGTGGCTGGCAAGGGTTCAGAAAAAGATATGAGCCCTGCCTCCCACTGCCTCAGCCTGTGGAGACAGGCTCTGTACCGAGCTAACCTAGACAGGAGCAGGTCCTGAGGTGGGCCCTGACCCAGTACGACTGGGGAAATCCAAACACAGAGACAAGCAAAGAAGGACGACACTGTGAAGACATGCAGGGTATAGGCAGCCACTCACAGGGAGGGCTTTGGGGTAAAGGTGGTCCTTTTCCAATTGAAATGACATTGAAACCAGCACTTTGCCTGCATGTAGGTGGTATTGAGAAGTGTAGACTAGCCCTGGTTTTGCACCAGACACAACTTTTCAGCTTTGGAAGGTGAAGAGGAACAGAGGCACACCTGACAAGCTGCAGAACAGTCATCGAAGGCTGGAGAGGAATGAGTCCAGGTAGAGATGCTGAAAGCAAGGCAAGGGCACGTGGAGAGAACAGTGCTGACATAATTGCTTAGATAATTGTCAAGCTGCAAGGAAAGGTAATTGTGGATGGATGCTTGATTAAGCTCGGAAAATTAGTTTGGAGGTTGTGATCCCTTTGTACATACAAACAAGTTAAAACTTCTCATATAACTTATTCCAACAGGCCCCTGGCATGGGGTAGCTGGAACCCTTTCTAACTCCAGCCAGCCTATGATCACACTACAGAACCCCAGCACACTGACCTTACTGTCTTTTGCTATCTGTATACACTTTTTTTTGTACCAGGGATCAAACTCGGGACGTTGAGCTTACAAAACAGGCAGCGGAACCACTGAGCTAAATCCCCTGCCATCTTTTGCTATCTGTTCTTCCCTCGTCTCCCTTATCTCTGTCCTCTGAATACCCAGCTTGAAAGTTCCCCCTCAGTCTTTTTTTTTTTTAACATACTGGGGATCGAACTCAGGACCTTGTGCTTGCAAGGCAGACTGTGGAACCACTGAGCTAAATCCCCAGCCCTCCTGCTCAGTCTTGATGATCACTTTGTGTGCTCAGACCCTTCAGCTCCCTTGTTTCTCTTTATGAACTCATGCCCATGTCTGCTCACCTGTCTGCTCTGCCACATACTCAGCTCTGCTGTTACCACCATGAAAACTCACATGCAGAGCTGAGGTCAGTGTTGCCACTTGGTGCATCTCACTTGTTATGGTTTAGATCAAGAAATTCCCCCAAGGCCTCATGTGCTCACAGGTGGGGCTTTTGGAAAGTGATGAGATCACAAGGAGGCAATAGCTGAATGTGATGTTGGGAGGCCAGGCCTGGTTCGAAAAGGTGGTCACGGGGGGGGGTGGCCTGGGGGATTTAGCTCCCTCCTTGGCTCCTCCCTTCTCTCTCTGCTTCCTGGCCACCATGATGTGAGCAGTTTTCTTTACCGAAGCCCTTGCACCATGCTTCCTGTCTCAGATTCAGCTCACTGGGAACTGAAATGTGAACCAAAATAAACCTCTCCTCATTTAAATTGTGGTTATCAGATATTTCGTCTCAGCAATGGAAGAGTGACTAAGACACCTTGCCACTTATGCAAAGATTCTAACATCAAGTCTTTTTTTTTTTTTTTTTTTTTGGTACCAGAGATCCAACTCAGGTCCTCGCGCTTGTGCAGCAGGCAGCGGCACCACTGAGCTAAATCCCCAGCCCTCAAAGTCTTCCCCTTCCTCCCCACATCAGACCTCTTCCCTAGAGAATTTCCTTCTTCATATGAACATACTATGAGGTTTCCCATCTAAAAACAGGAAATGTAATTTTTAAAATTTAAATTAATTTAAGCTGATATATACACACACACACAAAACAACAATGGGATACCACATGGGGTATTTTGATGCACGTATACAGTGTATGTTTAAATTGGGTCAAATATATCTATCTCCTCGAATGTTTATCATTTAGTTCTTTATGGAGATCCATTCAAATTCCTTTCTTCTAGCTTTTTGAAATGCACAGTACATTAGGTTTTTTCAGATCACTTTTTTTACTGGTCCATGTCTGCAGGACATAATGTTTACATCCCTTGCATGGAGTTGGTACATGCACAGAACACATCGTAATTCCTTTTTTCATCCCTTTCCCTTCCTCCCTCCCCCTAAATCCACCTCTTGATTTCTTTCCTTTTTTGTTATATTTAATCACCCTGCCACGCAGTAGCAGCCCAGAGCTTCTTGTTCCTATCTCACTGTGACTTAGTACCCATGGATCAACCTCTCCCCATCCCTCCCTCCCTGCTACTCTCCCAGCCTCTGGTAAGTATCATTCTGCTCTCTGGTAAGTATCATTTTATGAGATCAGCTTTTCAGTTGTTTTTCTTGCCCCCCACTTGACTGCAGAACTCAGTAGATTCATGGTCTCAATTACGGTTTATATCTAGATGTTCCCCCAAAGCCTCATGCACTCAAAGGTGGGGCTTTCGGGAGTGACTGGACTGTGGATGTGTGACACTGGATCAGCACACTGTTTGGTTTAGCATAGCTGTATATGTGGATGATGGGAAGGCCCCGCACTGGGTGTGGATGGCAGCAACCAATAGGCCTGTAGCCTGGATGTATCCTGTTAAAAAGACAAAGAAGAAAAGCTGCTGCTTCCTGCCTGTCACACCATGAGCTGTTTTTCCCCCGCCACGCTCTCTGTTCTACCACCCTGCCTTGGAGCCAGCTGACTGGACTGAAACCTTTGCAAACTGTCAGCTAAAATAAACCTTTCCTTCTGTAACTAGTGGGTGTTGGGTATTTTGTCTCAGCAATGAGAAAGTAACTAAGTTTCTGCTCCCTACTATTCTACTTTCCCTTAAAACAACTTTTAGTTAAAATAATATAAATAGAAAAAAATCGAACAATATATAGCATAAAATTGTTTTAAGTCAAACACCTCTAGAAATATCCTAGCTCCATTAAAGGATCTCGAATCTTGCTGGTCACCTCATGAGTGTTCCTGGCCCCGCCTGAACTGAATTCCCTTTGCATCACCCAGCATAACCACCATCCCAACTTTCACGGTCCTCATTTCCTTTGTTTTGTTTTGGTTTTGTACTTTTTTGACAGAAGTGTGCCTTCTTCCAACTATTGTTGAGTTTTTCCTTAAATCTTCTGCCCAACCACAGTGGCCTAAGACATGAAAAGAACAACGTAAATCAACCACTAATTCCTAATGTTTAGATCCTTCATTCACTAGCGATTGTAAATGGCAATAATCCCAGGTGTTCTCTTCATGTATCGTTCAGAGACTATGTTACCTACAGTTTATATAGCAAAGGTCTGTGCAGTGGCTGGTGCTAATGTCATTGCATTAAGATGTGGGGTCTTAGGGAGGTGGCTTGGTCATGACGAGGGAACCCTCATGAATAGCATTAGTGCCTTAGTGAAAGAGACTCCACAGAGCAAGGTAGTCCATTATACCACGTGAGAATACAGCTAGAAGTTGCCATGCATGAGGAAATAGCCCTCACCAAATGGAAGCTATTGGTGCCTTAATCTTGGACTCCCCAGCCTCTCAACTGTGAGAGAAGTAAATTTCTTTTACAGGCCACCTAGTTCATGATATATTTTATGGTAATCCAAAGGGATATATGTTGGAGTCTTTCCTTGCATTTACCAGTTTTTATAATGAAGAGTTCATTCTCTAGCAACCTCCAAAAATGGCCTTTGTTTTTCTGATTTTTTTGAACTTGTGGATGTAGACATATTTATATATTCTAATTAATTGCATTTTCATTCTTGCTAATGCTGAAATGGTCTCCACTGTGACTGGCCGGAACCTCTTCAGGTTGGCTTCCCACATCTCTCAACAAGAACCTGGAGCCTTTGGGCTGCCTTATCTGGTGGTAAGACAAGATATTCTTTTTTATTTGCTAGTTTTTGGTACCAGGGATCGAACTTGGGACCTTGTGCTTGTGAGGCAGGCGGCAGAACCACTCAGCTAAATCCCCAGCCCAAGACAAGATGTTCTATGCTCAGCTGCTGTGTTTCCTTCTCCAGACCGGGAATCGGCCATTTTCCCCAAGGATGCTTGTTTAAAAATTTTTGTTTTGAGTGGGGAGTGGAATTTCAAGAGCAATCTGAACACAATGGAAGCTCATTGCTGCTGCACTGATCAATTTTTAGACCTCTCTAATGCTGTCTTAGGGATTACATACATACACACATTTAAGGGAAAAGTCCCACAGTATGTCGAGATAATTCCAATTTATATTCAAGACTCCAGAGTAAGCTTATCTATTTTACATAAACGTGCATTAGAACACAACGTGTTCGCTAGTTTATTTTATGGCGTACACCTAAAACATACTCGGAATAACAAAATCAGCCTTCTTCCAGCGTGATTTCACAGAAGAAGCTGAACGAATGCTGTGACTTTGCCCTTTTCTCTGCTCCCATTCATTCTGGAGGGCACTTCATGGGGTCTAAACCAGACTCCCCGCTGCCCTGTGCCCTTATCCTTCCTGGGTCCTTAATGGGCCGCCAGCCTACGTCAATGTCCTCAGTCATCTTGGCTGTCTGAAGCTCATCTCTAGACAGGAGTCATGGCAACGCAATTCGGCAAGTGTTGGCGTGTTGCTGCCAGTCTGCTGCCTTGACACTTGGAAAATGAGCCTGGCTGCGTTCAAAATCCTTTGCTCAGATTTTTCTTACAAGTTCTGCTGTCAGAAGGCCTTTCTATTGAACATTTTCAGGAGAATTTAATTTTGTTACTATTGTACACTTTATCTTTTGGGCTAGATAACTAAAGACGTTTTGCTTTTAGACTTTAATAATTTTGCTACAACACATTTTGATTTTGCTTGTTCTAGGCTGTTTTTTCGGGGTACATAGTGTGCTCTTTCATTTTGTGGTTTTCAACTTTTCCATCACCCCCAGGAAGATTTTCTTGAATTATACATTTTTTTGTCCTTTCCTTTTGCTTTCCTTTTTAACCCTTCAGAACACCTATTATATGTATTTTAGATTTTCTTTTTGTCAGTCTTCCTGCTTTGTCATTTTCTCTTGAGTTCTCTTCCTTTATTTGCTCCCCCTTTCATTAAAAACATTCCCTTAATTTCTTCATCCGTTTTACTTGGGCAATTACCTGTTGCAGTAATTCACTCTTGGAGTCTTTTTAATTTAGTCTTATATTTTGGAAATTTAAAACAATCTCTTAAATCTTTTAACTCTCATTTATAACTATTACTTCATGTGTATGATTTTATAATTCTGCCTGGTGGGTCATTTTCTTAATGCCTTTACCTTGCTTTAAAATGAAGGACTATCGCTTCCTCTGTTTTGTGCACATCTGTTTGAAAGGCTTTTGTTGTCTAGAGGGACATTATTCTCTTTTTCCTTTTAGGAACTTTGCATGAGGCTTACCTTTGATTTTCTTCTGTGAACTCATTTTCACATGAAGATAGTTTTCCTGCCCTTGTAGAGAAAGGGTGACGCATAGAGGATGGATTTTCTTGTTTCACATATGAGGAGTGCCCTCTTCTGTTGATTTTGAGAATCTTCAAAAGATGTCAGTCTGCTTTTAGTGCTGTTTCTTCTCCCTTTTATACCAATCTTCTCTTTTCTTGGCCTCTGTGGTCTTTCTCTTGTTTTATTTGTATTCTACTCCCCAGTTCCTCCCCAATGAAAGGCCTGGCTCCAAAGGCTGTTTTCAGAGTTCACTGGGCCCAGTCTCTCCTAGCCACGCTGGGCCTTTGGGATGATGGCAAGGCCTCCTTGGCCTGTCCTCCAGGAGACTACGGGGCCTGCAGTGTGGGGCATCTGATGCTTTCTCTCTGGGTGCTCAACACTGCCATAGGGCCTGGCCCCACCCCACAGCACCCTGAGACATC
>NW_022900951.1:126885749-126890126 GCF_012274545.1 Fukomys damarensis | reverse complement strand
CCCCCCCCCCCCCCCCGCCTCTGTCCACACCACCCCTCCTGTGAGCAGGCTTGTCCAGCAGCTTGGAAGATGTTTCCTCACTAGGCTCAGTCAACTGGGACCCTGTGAAGTGGGCAGGGTGGCAGGACCTCCTATTCCCTCTCTGCCTCCCTCTTTGCCCCCAGACCCTTGGCCTCTGCAGCTCCACCAGCCGCCTAAGCATTCTTATCCCCTTGGGTGGGGGCTGCCAAGTGACCTGCAGAGGCAGGGCCTTTCCTGACAGTCAGGGGCAAGGGCCTGAGGTCTCCGGGGCCACATCTGTCCCCAGATCTCCAGGGCTCCTTGTCCCTGCCCAGGTGTGGCCTCACCAGCTCCTCCCACTGCTGGCTCTCAGTCTGGCTTCTAAAGATGGGGACTTAGGGACTCAATCTTTCTAATCTAATGTGATTAGAACACAGGGTAGGGCTCACCAGGGACCAATTCTTCTCAGTCCCTGTGTCAGTCTGTGGTCCCGGTCACGCTCCATGCGACAAGATGGAGGCAGCTTCTGCAGGTTTGGTTCCATCCAGTTTGTCTTCCTCCCCTGAGTCATGCCGTGCTTCTCTCTGGGGCTCTGACTCAACTTTTGAGTCATTTCTACCTGATGATTAGAAGCTACCGATTAGTCAGAGCACCCTCTTGTCCACCGCAGCCTCCCTCTCCTAGCATCTCCCTCTCGATGGCTAGGGCATAGCTCTTCTCTCTCCTAGGCTGCCACCCTCGGGCTACCTCCGGAAGTCTTTCAGCCTGCCCGTAGTAAGTACTCACCGAGCAGGACCTTCCCTCTGTGATCCGCCAGCCTCAGCCGGTGTGCAGCCTCCGCCCTGTCGGGAATGTCTGGACAAAGCTGTTAATCCCATGGCTTGTTCTCCTGACTGCACAGGTAGCACTGGTTCCTTTGTTTCTGTATCCTTTTGGGTCATTTATATGCACCACCTTGTTTAAAGTCCTTTGGCCCTTTGCGTCTTTTATGGATCTGTGAGATATATAGGCACGGCTTCCCAAATCATAAAGAAAAGGAAATGGAAGTACGAAGGGGCTCGCAGCAGAGCCAAATAGTCACCCAGCAGCAACTTCATAGCCCGTATTCCCCCTCACCTGTGAAATAGCCTTACTCATTAGCCGAGTGTGCTATCTAGCCAGAGTGGCAGTGGACTTCGGTGAGCACTGCTGACGCAGGTGTCAGCTGCCTGGCTCTGGAGCTGACCATGATGCCCCCTTTCGTGGCATCCGTGGCTGAGTGCTGCCAGGATGCTAAGGCCAGCAGGGGTCATGGGACTTCTATGCTGGCTGGCTCTAGCTTGTGCGTTCCCTGCCAACCTTGCTGAACTCACCTTAGAGTTGCACCATGCTCTAAGATGTTCCCGCCTAATCTTTCTCCTGTCTTTCCCTCTCTCCTTTAGCTGGCTTCCTGTCTGCACTGGGGCCTGATGGCTCTGCCAGCTGCTCTGGGGTCTCTGTTCACTTTCCCTTCTGTGTGTTCTCTCTAATTAAGGTCTTACTGCTCCACTCCAGCGGATGCCTCCCGCTTGCAGGAGCCAGGCCAGGCACAGAGCTAAGAGATTTACATATATTTTCACCATCATTCCTTCAATTAACTTTATCTTCCTTATAAAGGAGATGGAAAGACAAGTGATTCTGGACAGATGGCAGGGCTGTGATTAGAGCTGGACCAGGAGAGGGTGATTGGAATTGTTTCTGGTAAGCAAGGCTACCCGAGGAGCATCCTGCAGGACTGTGTGCCCAAGAAACATCAGGGGACCTAACGGAGGAGGGCTGTGCTACCGTGCGGCCGGCCGGAAGAGTATGTGCTTGTTATACAGGAGCTCGGCCACCCTGTGGAGCCATTGTGAATGGGAACGAGGAGAAAAAGGCCCAAGCCTGGCAGAGCGATGGGAAAGCCCAGCTTTCTGATTTATCCACCTCCAGCCAAGGGAGGCCTGGGGCTGCCTAAGAATGGAAATGCAAGTTCTGTGCACCTAAGTGACTCCTGCGTGGCATCAGGGACACTTACGGGCCGAGTGCTTTCAGCGTCCCCAGCATGGAGCTCCAGGTGTAGAGGTCTCTGCTGTGACGTGGTCACATGTCTTCTTTCAATGGTGAGGCATGAGGGAGAGGACGGGACAGAATGGCATGGTGAGGTCTCTCAGGGATTGGGGGCTTACTCTGGGCAGGGCACTCACGGAAGCTTTCCTGGTGTGTTTGCTGTTGCTGGCAGCCAAGTGCAGTTCTGAATGAAACAGATGGTATTTAAAGCCAGGGAATCGGTGGAGAGGCATAGGGCAGCTGTTCCCATGCTCGAGTGTACATCATAGCCCCCGGCAGGGCTTGCTCAGGCTGCAGGTTCTGAATTAGCAGGTCTGGGGCGGAGCCTAAGAGTTTACCTTCCTGCTGAGTGTCCAGGGACTGGGCATGGATGAGGAAGCAGCTGAACAGTAGGCCTGGATTCCGAGATGTAGGAGCATGAGAAGGAGCAGCAGGGGTGGAAGGGAACACACGGAATGAGATGTCCCAAAGCCAGGTAAAGACAGTTTGTTAAAAGCAGCAATGGTTGATTGCACTGGCTGCTCCTGAGTTCGGCAAAGGCAAAGCCCTCGGTGAGGTTGGCACCAGCCAGCATGGTGGCAGGTTTGGAGGGGAGGAGAGGCAAGGTGGGGTGGGAGTGTAAATGGGCCATGGGGTTTGGAGAGGCTCCTGGGCTCTGGTGGTGGCCACTGCTGAAGCATACTGGGGCTGTCAGCTCAAGTGAAAAGGGGATGGGAGGAGGCCATGGCATCAGGAAGCTGGCAGAATAGCAGGGCAGTGCCCAAGGAGCAATCTGAGGGGAGTGGTGACACATTGGGAGGGAGAGCCATTGGCACAAGTGTGCTGGGGTCCAGCCAGGTGAGTGTGATATGAAGCGAGCAGAGTGCGGAGTGGTTATAAAGGCGTCAGGGCTGGGGACGGTGGGGGGTGGCCAGTACCAGAGCAATTGTGGAGAAATTGGGTGAGAGTGTAGGAGAGAGAAAGGGTGGCCAGAGAGTAAGATGTTTGGGGTCAGCTGGTGATAGAAAGCAAGGACATGACCATGGGAGTAGGTGACAGATTGCACAGCTGAATAAAGGGTGGACAGAGCCTGGTATCGGACATGGCTTTATGAGGATTCTGGAGGCCTGAACAGCCATGACAGGAGTAGCAGTGAGGAGGGGACAGAAGATGACAGGGAGGCAGGTTGGCAGATGACTGCATTTGGGGAGGGTCCTGTGTCGCCTAGTTCCATGGCAGGTGCTCAAAGGGGCTGGGGCCTGGGCACAGGAGGGGCACCAAGTCCACCTGCATGGTGCGAGAACTATGGGACAAGGCTCAGTCTCTGCCCGAGAAGGCTGAGGGGAAACAATGGTGCTGGGGTGGAAGGTTTTGTTTCCAAGGACTGGGACAGATGGAGCACAGGGATGGACATGCAGAGCCTTCTGCAGATGAGAGTCTGGGTTATGAGCCACCTGGGGCTGCAGACTGCCATGGCACTTGGGCATGTAATGTACCATGCCTTAGCCTTGGCCTTCTCCTGCCAGATGGAATGACCACTTCCTTTTTTGGAGGGAGTCAAAGGCAAGGAATAGGGAGGTTTTGGTAGCAGTTTGCAGAGACATAGCTCACTGAGAAAAACAAAAAGTGAGTCTCATTTTATACTCATGAACTCTTTTTTGAGATAAAGTCTCACTATGTAGTGCCGGCTGGTCTTTAACTTATTCTGCAGTCCAGGATGGCCTTGAACCCTTGGTGACCCTCCTGCCTCAGCCTCCTGAGTGTGCTGGGACAACAGGTGTGCACGCCCACACCAGCTCTCCTGCACTTTTTGAATGCCTCACCACATCTGCAAGGTTGAGGTTGAGCTAGGAGAGTATACTGTAAGGAGAGGGGCAAGAGTGGTTGATGCCTGGCCCAAGGAACTTAACCTGCACAAGGAGAGGTTATGGTTGTGCACAGAGTTGCCAGATGAACTACAGAACACCTAGTTACATTTCCATATACGTGGGGCATCAGGAGCTCTTCAGACCCCTGAATACCTGTGGGGAGAAGGACGGGGAATCAAGGAAAGGGACAGAAACCACATTCAGGGTTCCGTGGGGGCCGGGAGGAAACTGTCTCTCATGGACAGGTTCTGATGAACTCCACAGTGGGCCTGCTCTTACTCATCCGCAAGGAGCTCAGGGGAGCGGGTAGTGTGCTACCCCGGGACAGCGACTGTAGTAAGCTTAGGACACCAGATAGGGACCGAGTTCAGCACCTCCAAGGGGCACAAGTCCAGGTGCTTCCCCAGGCCAGGAGGGCTGCTTTGTGTATGGCCCTCAGCAGGAGTTATCATTTCCCCAAAAGCTC
>NW_022900951.1:126850222-126877212 GCF_012274545.1 Fukomys damarensis | reverse complement strand
CCTTGCCCGCTGCCCCTCCCGAGGGGCCAGTGGTTTCCATGTCCAGCTCAGTCAAGTCTCTGCATCTGTGCTCTGGCCTTGCTCACCGGGGCGCCTGCCTGCCTGCCTGCCTCCCAGGCTCTGCCCTGCCAACTCCTCCGGGCCGGGCCTCCTCCTGGGTCTTTGGAGCTTCTGAGCCTCGGGACCCAGAGCAGAGCGTGGGGCTGCACAGCACAGGAGTCACCTGAGGACGCAGAGCAGAGGTTAGGAGAGTGTGCGGTTGCACCCCCAAACACACACAAGGAGCAGCCCCGGCCGGCCCGCACCCCACCACCCATTGCAGACACAGCCAGTCCGAGGCTGGAGACTGAGGCCACCTGGCCCGCTTCCTCTGGGGCTGGGCTGTGCCTGCTCAGGGAGCTGTAGGTCCCCTGAAATGTTTTGGGTGGGCCCTGCCCTCCCCTGAGTGAGGCTCTCTGAGGTTGCTGGTTTTGGAATGCCATGTGCCCAAGGTCCAAGGCTGCTCACGCCCAGGGAAGAGGCCTCCCAGTGACAGCTCTAGCTCTAGCTGCCAGGAGCGCTGCCCGCGGCAGGTGGGTCCCGGGCTCCAGGAGGCCATGGCGGGACCCCGCAGAGACCCCGAGGCAGTTAAGGGCTCTGCAGTCTCTCAGCCTCTGTGTGGAAGGTGAAAAGGTACAGCACCCCTTGGGCCGTCTTTGCGGGGTGGAAGCCTCCAGCAGGGGACTTTCCAGAGGCAGGCGGAGGAGCTGAGCGTGGTCTTTCTGCCTGCAGCAGCAGTGCCGCCCACCTGCCCCAGAGATGGAGCCGGGAAGCGGGTCCCGAGTCCCCCCATGGGCCCTCTGCCCACGTGCCTTGCCCCAGGGTCCGAACACCTCCCAAGCAGGGCCCGCGTGCCGCCTCTGCAGGTGCTTTCTGTGCAGTGGGTCTGGGGAGTCGGAGGGGACAGCAGCGGCACAGGGAGGGAGGGAGGGCGGACAGGCGCTGTGTGGAGGCGGGCACAGAGCTGGACACACGGAGACCTGTGGGCCAGGCCTCGCTGACTGAGGCAGGCGAGTGGGGCTGGCAGCCTCCGACTCAGAGTGAGGGACAGCACGTGGGGTGCGCTGAGCGGGGCCCCACGCCCTGGGCTGGGACCTCCACAGTCCGTCCTTCGGAGCCTGTCGCTAACCCTGCTGTGAGCCCAGCAAAGGGCCAAAGGCCAGCAGCACCCCACACCTTCCCGGAGAGGGCTCAGCCCCTTCCTGGGGGGCTTCTGTCACTCGGATGTCACCTCAGCCTGCCTCACTGCAGAGGTGGCCAGAGACAGGCACCTCTTCTGTCAGGAAGACGTTTCTAGCCCGTGGCTGCCCTACCCGGGCCGAGCTCAGGGCCATCCCGGCTGCACAGCCTCCCCTTCGGTCTCCAGGCCTCCCCGCCTGTGATGCCATATACTGCCTTCCCCCTTCCCGCTCCTGAAGCAGACGTGACACCCTCAGTGACCAGGAGTTGTAGCAGGAGTAACACCACTAGGGTGCGGGCAAGGAGCCGCTACCCAGAGGCATCATTTCACAGAAACTTGGGTTCCCTGCTTCACAATCTCAGGTGACAACTCCTTACACAGAGGGTGTCGCTCTAGGAGGGGACGGGGCTTGGTCACACAGTGCCTCACACAATCTCCGGGTTCATCCGGAACCAGCCTCCCTCACACCCAGGAGAGACAGGAGCCCTTAATGCCTGATAAAGACCACACACACCCCCTTACACACACACACACACTCACACACACTCACACACTGATTTAGGCACTTACTTGTGCTGATGTTTTTACGGTTCTCGATCTCTTCAGTCTGTCAGTACCTTTGTCAAATCCTTCTGGCACTGTGAAGGAAAGTGGCTTGTTTTGGTTGCCACAGAAACCGGAATGTCACTGATGTTTGCATTCTACAGGAAGCAGGAAGTCCTAAGGCAGACTTAAAGGCCCAGAGCTGATCTCTTCCTCATCAGATCCACTCTGCCCATTCCAGTCTGAGAAGGAGGGAAGGACGCCAGGAAGGAAGGGAGGGATAGTGGGAGGAAGGAAGGGAGGAAGGAAGGGAGGATGGAATGGAGGGATAGTGGGAGGAAGAAAGGGAGGGATAGTGGGAGGAAGGAAGGGACGAGGGAAGGGAGGGAGGAAGGGAGGGAGGAGGCCAGTAAGGACGGAAGGGAGAGTAGCAGAAAGGAAGAAAGGAGAGAGGGAAACATGCACGGAAGGGAGACCGGAAGGGAAGAAGGAAGGAAGAGGCCACAAGGGAGGAAAGAATGAAGAAACGGAGTACTAACGAAGGAAGGAAGGAAGGAAGGAAGAAAGGAAGGAAGGGAGAAAAGATGGGTGGAAGCACGCAAGGAAGGAAGGACGGAGCGAGGAAGGACAGAAGGCTGGAAGGAGGGCAGGAAGGGACGGACTGGAGCATCAGTCCAATCCTCTGTGGAAAGAGAATTCCGGGAGGGGAGTTCCCCAAGCTAGGTGCCTGGGGAGCAACGTAAAAGGTGGCACACTTGGTTCTCCCCTATGCGGAGCTCTTCAGCCTCCCGAATACCTGGGGAGAAGGACGGGGAATCAAGGAAACCACATTCAGGGTGCCGTGGGGACCGGGAGGAAACTGTCTCGTGTATGAGCTCTGATGAACTCCACAGTGGGCCTGCTCTGATTCATCGGAAAGGAGCTCAGGGGAGCGGGTAGTGTGCTATCCAGGGACAGCGACTGTAGTAAGCTGAGGACACCGGATAGGGACCGAGTTTAGCACCTCCAAGGGGCACAAGTCCAGGTCCTTCCCCAGGCCAGGAGGGCTGCGTTGTATATCGCCCTCAGCAGATGCTGTCTCTCAGGAGCGCCTTCTGTGGCTTCCACACAGCCCGGAAGTCGTGCTTGTCTGTTCCCCAGGCAAGTTAGCACCGGGCTGGGCACTGCGGGGCTGTGGCCCGGGCCCCTCCAAGCTATGTGCCGACAGACAGTCAGCACACAGTGGTGGCTGTGAGGAGAGTGGATCCCAGGAGGTGTCTGTGACCCAGCACAGCAGGGAGGGAGCGTGTGGTACTGCAGAAACCACGGCCCTACACGACTGGGTCCCAGGAAGGGCTGCTGTGGCCGGGCACAGGGCACACACTTCCTCCTCTCTTCCCTGGCAAGTCGTCCCCAGCCTCTACTGGGCAGTGAACCATTCTCTTGCAAAGGTGTATATGGGAAAAATTGGCCCAGGAAATGATTCCCGGGGGTCACAGGGGTGAGAGATGTAGTGGGTGTTTCTTTATGAAGGAGGAAGAGGGTTAGAGGCAGAGGAAGAGGCAGCAGTTGAACTAGGACTTGGAGGGCAGGCTGCCACCGCAGGCACAGGACCTGGGAAGAGCGTTTCCTTTGACAGGACCCTGGGTGGAGAGAGCCAAGAGGCGTGGAGCCCTGCGCGTAGGGGGGGACACAGGCGCGAAGTGCCCGGAGATGTGTGCGCTTCACCTGTGCCTCGGCCAAGCAGCAGAATCTCCCAGCACACTGGGTCTCAGACTGGAGGAGAAGGCCTCTGTCTATTAAGTGCTACCTGCCTTCGGCTTCCTAGAGTGGTAGCAGGTGCTGCACGGCCAGGGTACTTAGAGGTGGAGGCTCTCAGCGTGTAGAAATATCACCACCGGCACAGATGGCACAGCTGATGGCGTCACCCTCCTCCTTGGAAAGCAAGCTGGCACCCCTGTGCGGTAAGTGGCCTGTCTCTTTACGGATCAGTTTACCCCACGGGGCTCGGACCGGGGAGCGCCATCCACTCCTGTCATGGCGAGGCCCCAGAGCGGTAAGAACGCCAGCCTGGCCTGGCAAGTCTTCGCCTGCCACAAGCTGCAGAGATGCCACAGACGGCCCCTGCCGAGTCCCGAGGGAGAGCAAGCACCATGCGTGCGGAGATAGGTTACCTGAGTCTGGCGTGGAGCAGACGGCCAAATGCCTATGGGTCTCTCTCGCACAGATGCCACTCGATGTTTACTTCGCTGTGCGGCTGCACCCTGCGCTGCGGTGGAAATGCTTGGCATCTCCTGTGCGATATTTACCATGGGCGACTGTGGGGTGCTTTGTCCCTCTTGGGTTGACCAGGGAACCGGATGGAGCTTCACTGCCAGGGGCTGGAAGGAGCTATAGGAGCAGTAGCAGGAGGCACAGTAAACCACGGGGCCTTGATTGCACGCAGGTGCCCAGCTGGACAAGGAAGCCGTGGGAAGCCAAGGCAGTGGCTTCCACTGGAAAGATGAAGGGAGCGCTGATGTGAGCTACGTAGGTAAGGGGAATGGTTTTGTAACCAAGCTTCCATTCAGCAGGCGAATGCTCCTCGGAAGAGTACTCACTGTGTAACCAGACACGCCCAACATCCGATGGTCTCACCGCACAGTGGACACGCAAACCTGTCATGACGTCGGGTGTGTGCTGCGGCCCCCTCTGCCCATCTCCGTCCCGTCTACAGACGTCTCCCCTGCTCCACACCCAGGAGCACAGTGGCTTCCCCGTTGGGTGGCCTGAGGCTCCCGATCTAGTGCGGGTCCTCCCTTCCCAGCCGTCACCACGCATCCCCGGGCTCATTCCCGGGCCCGGTGCCTGTCATGCCGCGAACACGGGCTCAGGTCCTTCCTGAGCGCATCCCGAGCGGGCCCGGTGCCACTGACACAGTGGAGCACAGTCCCCAGGCTCAGGGTAGAGTCTGAAAGCGTGGAAGGCGGCCCATTCGCTGAGTCGTGTGCTCAGCACCTCCATGTGCCTCTGCAGTCGGTTGTCCTTCAGATCGGCAGAACGCAATTCATCTCTGTTCTCTGACGCCACCCCCTCTGCCAGCCCCTCGTCTGCTGCCCAGAGGGCACCGTGAAGGAGCGAAGTGGAAGTTGGCCAGCGGCAGGAGCCCGTTTGGGGGCAGCCTGCTTCGCGGATGGCTTCCGTGTGTATCAAAGGGAAAGCGTTGCATTCGGCTCTGGGGCATCCGTCTATATGGTGCCCGAAGGCACATTTCCGGCTCGCCTTCGTTTTTACTGAAGTGTAACAATCCCCACAAAAGTGCACAGCACAGCTTGGTGAATTTCCACCCAGATACTCATGTAAGCAGCCACCAACTAGGTGGCACTTTTCGTTTCGCAAAATAGCAGAACAGGGTTTTGTTGGGCCCATGGTTTATCGGCACGACTGTGCAGCCCCTAAGGACGCCTCCGTGCTGTGGAGTTGGTTCAGGTCCATAACACACCTTAGTGCCCTTTTCATCCTCTTCCTCCCTGTGCTTCCTCCCGCCGTCCCTCTCCACCTCCTCGTCCTCTTCCCTTTGCAAAACTCCGACCTCCTTGTTTCCCTTTGATTGTCTTTGATCTTGCTCCTTAATTTATGTTCCGTTTCTCCTATGAGAGACCCTGCACTGTTTAGGCTTCTGTGCCTGGTTTACTCCACTTCATCTTCTGATCTCCATTCGTATACATTTTCCTACGCGTGACTCACTGGTCTTGCCTTTATTTTGCTCTCTGATTATTTACACTTTGGTTCTTTCTCGTGTGGCAACCAGAAGGCGTTGAAGCTTGTGAGTCTCATTAACCTACTGAGCATTGCTTTCCCAAGGTGCACACGTTTTCCCAACAGTGGCTGAGGCGCATCCTTCTTTACAGCTGAGTAGTATTCCCTTGTGTGGACATTCCACATTGCTTCTTCCAGTCCTGTGTGAGGGAGGTATAGGCCGCTCTCAAGAGTTGACTATCATGGATTGTGGTGCCATAAACATTGGTACCGTGGATCACTGCCATGCATGTTTTCCATTCTTTAGAGAAGGTACAGAAAGGGCATAGCTGAGCCTAATGGAATTCGTTTTGTTAGGCTTTGGAGTGGTCTCTGTGCTCATTTCAGTGATGATTGTACTAGTTTACACTCCCTCCAACAGGGTGAGAGCTTTCCTTTTCTCCCACAGCTTTGTCACCATTCGTTATTATTTGACTTCTTGATATTTGCCATTCTTTCTGGAGTAAGATGTAATTTCAGTGATGTTTTAAATTATATTTCTCTAATGGCCCGCAACATTGGTCTTTCCTTCACATATTTGTTCACCATTTGTTCTTCTTCTGAAAAATGTTGGCCCAGGGGCTTAGCTCAGTGGTGCCACTGCTTGCCTTGTAAGCACAAGGTCACGAGTTCAATCCCCAGTACCAAAAAGAAAAAAAAAAGAAAAATGTGTATACGTTTTGGTTGTGCATTTTCTGATTGGGTAATTTATCGTGGGGTCTAATTCCTTTGAGACTTTTCTATATTCTACATATTAGTACTCTGCCTGACAAATAGCTGGCAAAAAATTGTTCCTATTCTGTAGGCTGTCTCTTCACTCTGTTGATTGTTTTCTTTGCAGTCAGAACCTTTTTCATTTCATATCATCCTCTCTGCGGATTCTTTATGTTTTTTTGTCCTACAGGTCGGGTTCTGTTCAGAACGTCATTCATTGCCTACACTTCTGAATTCAAGCGTTTCGCTTCCCTTGTTTTCCTGCTGGTTCAATGTTCCTGTTTTGCTATTGAAACCTTTGATCCATTTTGATTTTACTTCAGTGCACGTGGAGAGATATGGCTCTAGCTGCTATCCTCTGTGGACAGCTCATTTTCTCAGGCTCACTTGCCAGAGGCTACCTCCCCCCTAGCTTCCTTTCGTGGCCCCTTTGTCAAAGATCAGGTGGCTGAATGTGTCCGCGGTTATTTCTCTGTCCTCTTTTGTGTTCCTGTGATCCACAGGCCTGTTTTCGTGCCTATCAAATCCGTTTGGAGCACTGTCACTTTGTAATATAACTTGAGACCTGGGACTGTGATGTTGCCTGCTCTGCTCTTATCCCAGCTTTGTTTTTGCTATTCTGAATCGCTGTTGGTTCCATATGTATTTTAGGGTTGTTTTTTCTCTTTTAACGAGGAACACTTTTGGTAATTTGATTGGGATTGCATTGAATCCATATATGACTTTTGGAACTATGGCTGTTCAGACATTATTGGTTCTGCCTATGCAGGAATGGGGTATGTTCTTTCATCTTGGGATAACCTGTTCAGAGATCTGTAGTGTTAAATGTAGAGGTCATTCACATCCTGGGTTAGCTTTATTCCCAATTACAGTAGTTAGTACTTATATACTATGGTGAATGGTCTTTCTTCATACATTGTTTGGTGTGTTCATTATTGGTACACAGAAACAATATGGATTTTTTTGCTGTTGATTGTGCTGCACTGCTGAATTCAGTTATTAATTCTAGATGTTTTTTGGTGGAATTTGGGTTTCTTCAGTATAAAGGATCATGTCCTGTGCAAACATTGATAATTTGATTTGTTCCTGTACATATTATTTTATTTTTTCTCTTGACTTTTTTTGTTTTGTTTTGTTTTGTTTTTTTGTACTGGGGATCGCCTTGGGACCTTGTGCTTGTGAGGCAGGCAACGGGACCACTGAGCTAAATCCCCAGCCCCTATCTTGCCTGGACTGCTTTAGGTAATATTCCAATATTGTACTGAACAGTGGTGGTGATAGTGGTAATGCTTATTTCCTTTCTGAATTTAAAGGGAAAGATTCCAGCTTCTCTCCATTTAATTTGATATTGGCCACTGGTTTGTCATTAATGGCTTTTGTCGGATTGTTGGAAGGTATACCTTTGCTCTTAGGGATTTTATCATGCATGGATGTAAGATTTAGTCAAAAGCTTTTTCTGCATGTGTTGAGATGGTCATGTGATTTTGTGCTTGCTTCTGTTTGTGCACTGTATTTCATTTGTTAATTTGTGTATGTTGAAATATACTTGCATCCTTGTGAAAATACCTACTTTATTGTGATGTATGATCTTTTGATTATATGTTACACTCTATTGGGGAATATCTTGCTGAATTTTTTTTGCATCTATTTTCATTAAAGAGATTGCTGCGTAGTTTCCTCTTTCTCTTTCTTTTTTTTTTTTGTTAATTTTCTGGTACCGGGTATCGAACTCTGGATCTTGTGCTTGCGAGGCAGGTGGTACAACCACTGAGCTAAATTCCTGGCCCTAGTAGTATTCTTTACTATTTGCATACTTCTCTTATGTGTGTGTGTGTGTGTGTGTGTGTGTGTTTCGTCCAGGAGAAATTTATTTTATCTTTAACTGATTTCAAAGTCACAAGTTTTGCACCAATCAATACATAATTTCTTCATGAAAATGTTTCTAGAACATTCTCACCTGGTGAACCTACTAAAAACAACCTTTGGCAATTTTATGGATTGTTGGCCACAATGATACAAAGTATTAGAAGTCTTTTTGTGTAAAATTTTTCTCAATTTTTTAATTTTATCTTTTAGGTGGACAAAAAAATCACATGCATTTCTCATGTGCAGCATTGTTATGAGGGATGTAATAGATTGTGAAATCAATAAGTCCAGACGCTGTTTCCGTTACTTCATATCTCTGTCATTTTTGTGCAGAGAACACATTACTAACATCTATTTGGAATTTCTCTAGAATATAATATCATCAATTGTCTTAAACATTCTTTACAATTTAATTTTGTCTTTGTCAGTATACGCTTTACTTGTTTTTATCAGTATATTTTTCACAAACATCCTATTTACATTTCTAACAGGGAACTGATAGATATACATACATAATCATGATCACTGTTATTTTCCCCTCTTAGTTCTGCCTTCCCTTCCTCCTACATCTTCATATCCTCTAATATCTATGGAATTCACATTCCTGTTTCTTGAGTGATGACCTTGTATCCAGCTACTCTGCTGAAAGCGTCAGTTAAGTCTAGCAGCCTTTTGGCAGAGATTTTTGGTTCTTCTATGTAGAGTATCATATCTTCACCCAATAAGGACAGTTTAAATTCTTCCTTTTCTATCTTTATTGCTTTAATATCTTTCTCATGTCTAATTGCTATGACTAATGTTTCCAGAACTGTATTGCACAAGAGTGGTGATAGCGGGCATTCTTGTCTTGTTTCTGATTTTAGCATGAAGGTTTTCAGGTTTGTGTCATTTAATATGATGTTGGACATTGGCTTTTCATAGATACCCTTCATCAAGTTTTGATAAAGACCATCTATTCCAATTTTCCGCAGGGTTTTTATCATGGATGGGTGTTGAATTTTGTCAGATGCTCTTTCTGCATCTATTGAGATGATCATATGGTTTTTGTCTTTGACTCTGTTAATACAGTGTATTACATGTATGGATTTATGTATGTTGAACCATCCTTGTATCCCTGGAATCAATCTGACTTGGTCAGGGTGTATGATCTTCTCGATGACCCTCTGTATTCTGTTTGCCAGTATTTTATTGAGGATTTTTGCATCTATGTTCATTAGGGAGATTGGCCTGTAGTTCTTTTTCGGTTGGGTCTTTCCCTGATTTGGAATCCAAGTAACACTTGCTGCCAGGAATGAATTTGGAAGTATTATTTCCCTTTCAATTGCATTGAAAAGTTTAAAGAGCAGTGGCAAGAGCAAAGTCTCTAAATATCTTGTAGAATTTCGCAATAAATCCATCAGGAGCTGGGCTTTTCTGCCATGGTAAACTTTTAATTACATTTTCAATTTCACTGATTGTAATTGGGGTGTTTAGAATTATTTTTATCTTCTTCGTTCAACTTCGTTAATTTATAAGTATCTAGATATCTGTTGATTTCTTCTGTGTTTTCAATTTGATTAGCGTACAGGTTCTCAAAGTAGGTATTGATGATCCTCTCGATTTCTGCTGGATCTGTTGTGACTTCACCTTTTTCGTTCCTAATTGCATGGATCTGAGACCTTTCTTTCCTTTTTTTGACACTGTTGGGTAAGGGTTTGTCAATTTTATTTATTCTTTCAAAAACCCAACTCTTCAATTCATTGAGTTTTTGTATCATTCTCTTAGTTTCCATTGCAATGATTTCTGCTCTAATCTTTATAACTTTATTCATTTTATGAGCTTTGGGTTTTTCTTGCTCTTTTTTCTAGGAGCCTAAGATTCATCATTAGGTTTTTTTTATTTGAGCTAGCTCTTTTTTCTAATGTGGATATTCACTGCTATGAATTTTCTACAAAGAACTGCTTTCATTGTGTCTTGTAAGATTCCTGTATGTTGTATTGTCATTATCATTTATTTGTAAAACCTGACTGATTTCTTCTTTAATTTCCTCTGTGACCCATTGATTGTTCAGGAGAGTGTGGTTCAATTTCTATGTGTTTGTGAAGTTCTTATGGTTTCTTCTGATACTGATCTCCAGCTGAATTGCACCATGGTCTGATAATACACATGGTATAATTTTGATTCCTTTGCATTTATTCATACCTGTTCTATGAACTAGTATGTGGTCTATTTTGGAGAATGACCCATGTGCAGCTGAAAAGAATGTATATTCTGATTTTTTGGGGTGCAACACTATGTAGACATCTATTAAATCCAAAAGCTTGATTTATTTCTAGAATTTCATCATTGATTTTTTTGTCTAGATGAACTGTCTATTTGTGATAGTGGTGTATTTTGTTCCCCCACTACAATTGTATTAGTGCTTGTTTCATTTTTCACATCTCTTAGTAATTCTTTTATATAGTCAGGGGCATTAATATTTGACACATATATATTTATGATTGTCATATCTTCCTCTTGGATTGTTCCCTTTACAAGGATATAGTGGCCTTCTTTGTCTCTCTTAATCAGTTTGGTTTGAAATTTACTTTGTCTGGGAATAAGATAGCTATGCCTGCTTTTTTCTTGGCTCCTGTTACTCAGATAACTGTTTTTCATCCTTTTTCTTTCAGTCCGCGAGTTTCTTTTTGAAGTAGCTGTGTTTCTTGTATACAACATATTGTTGAATTTTGCTTCTTAATCCATTCTGCTTGTTTATTTCTTTTGACTGGTGAATTGAGGCCATTGACATTGATGGTTATTACTGATATATATTGACCTAGCATTGTCATATTATTTTCTTATTGTTTTCCCTTTTTAATTTTTCCTCCTCTCCCTTTAGTTTCTTGCCTTTGCTACTGGATTTGCTGTGTTGGGCCTCATGGTGGTGTGACCTTCATTCTCTTTTTCTAGGATATTGTTTACAATGTTTGGAGTGCTGGTTTAGTATTCATGAATTTTCTCAGGTGTTCTTTTTCATGGTAGTATCTTATTTCCCCATTAATATTATTTATTTATTTATTTATTGGTTTTTTTTTGAGATAGAGTCTCACTATGTAGTTGAGACTGACCTGGAAGTTACTATGTAGCCCAGGCTAGTCTCAAACTCACAGTGATCCTCCTGCTTCAGCCTCCTGTGTGCTGGGATTATAGCCATGCAGCACCACATCCGGCTTCCCCATCCATTTTAAAAGAGAGTTTTGCAGGATATATCACTCTAGCTTTTAGGGTCTTTTCTCTTAGGACTTGAAATACCTCACTCCAGGCTCTCCTTGGCCAGAGGGCTTGTGTTGAAAAGTCAGCTGTAATTCTGATGGGCTTTCCTTTTCATGTGATTTGTTTCTTTTCTCTAATTGCTTGTAGTGTTTTGTTCTGTCGAGTTTTGAGGATCTTGACTATTATTTATGTAGGTGTAGTTTTTTTTATCTTGGCTGCTTAGAGTCCTATATGCCTCACTTATATGTATGTCAAATTCTTCCCCTCTGTTTGGAAAGTTTTCTGTCATTAATTCTGTGAATGGCTTTTTTAAGTCATTTGTATTTTCTGCTACTATTTCATGGATTCCTGTCAGTCTTATGTTATCCTTCTTTGCCTCATCCAGGAGTTGTTGGAGTGATTTTTCATGATCCTTTACTGTTTTTAAGAGATCTCTCTTTTCACAGTCAATGACTGCAATCCTATCTTCTATATCTGAAATTCTATCTTCACATTCATGTATCCTGCTTTGAATGCTTTCAATAGACTTTTTAAGCTCCTGAATATTTGTTTGAATCTGTTTCATGGATTCCATTTCTTTCCTATGTTGGGCATTCATGGTTTCCATTTCTTTCCTATGCTGGGTATTCATGGCTTCTATCATAGTTCTGAGCTCATTTATTCTTTTGTCACTTTGTGTTTTAGAGTCTCTAATCATGTCTTTCATCCTTGTCACCATCTGTGTAGTTATCTCGGAAATTATTTGTTTTGAATTTTTCTAAAGCCTGATTGGTCTGTTTTGTTACTTCCTGTGCTATGAGTTCAGAGTGTCTTGGTGGTTGATTGTCAGGCTTTTCCACCTTGTTTTCCCTAGAATTTGCTGTTGGTGAGCTTGAAGTCTCTCTTTGTGCCTTGCTTAAGTGTTTTCTCATTTTTATTTTTGTTGTTGGGCTGTCCTTGGTTTAATTCCTGAGTTAGTACTTTGATCTTCCTGATATAGCTGATCTTCAGGTTTTGAGTCTCTAATGACTCATAGAGAGTCTCATTTTTATAATATCAGAAAGGACAACTCATTAAATCAATCACAACCCTTTAGCCCAATTGATACAATCAGCAACACAATAGCGTCAAGCACAGCTTATAAACTGACCATTTGTGGTAGTTATTAATCTATCACCTTTAAACCATGTGAATTAAATCAAAATCGAGGACTGGCCCAAAATATCTTTATAGTGAATAAACTCTTCAATATAGCAAGTTTACCATTGATGATAGGGACTTGGAATGATACTGGAGGAGAGGAGTAGATAGATAGAAGGATAAGAGAAGGTTTCAGGTGAAGCCAGAGGATACAGGATGATCACACAAACTCTTGGTAACTGTTGAAGACAAGAGAAAAAGACAGTCTGCAAGAACCTAAACAAGAACAGAACAACATAACAGTAATAGGGAAGCTATAAATTGTACTCACTTTCCTTTGAAAGCAATGACAATCAAGCAAAGGAAAAAGAGAGAAAAAAATAAAAAGAAAGAAGAAATCTGAATTAGGGCAGGAACAGGAGCAAAAAGGGAGATGAAGAATAATGTGGGGGAGCAAGAGACTGAGCACAAAAAAGAAGAATCAAAAAGGAAAAATTTGCAGATTGGGAAAAATAAAATTTTAAAACTAAAAATTAAAAATATAAGTAAAAGAAAGAAAATACTTGAAGAGCCTCTTTCAGGGTATATCTCTGCTGTCACAATAGACAATGTGGTCAGCAATGTGCAGAACTAAGTCAATTAGTCTCATCAAGCCAACAGCAGACCCTTGAGATTCAGGCTGAATTCTGGCTTCAGGGCCCAAGTTGAGCTCCCTGACCTCCTGCAGGGTTGAACTCTGCAAGGTCCTACTACAGTTTCCCACTGCCCTTCCCCTGAAGATAGTCCAGGTTCTGATGGAAGGTGGTGATCCCTCCAACTTACCAACTACAGAGGTCTGGTGTGCCTTTATTGCAGTTGTTCACTTCTGTTTTATCTTCTGGAGCTCAGTAAAATGTCCTTTATGACCACCTGTGTCTCTGCCAGGTGGATCCAGGTACTGGCACAAGCGGGAGGCCCTAGAGCACAGTGTGTGTGTGTGTGTGTGTGTGTGTGTGTGTGTGTGTGTGTGTGGGTGCTGCAGAGGGGCCTGCGTGGTTGGGTGATCCTCACCAGATTGCTCCAATGAAGGCCCAGGCACTGGTGAGCTCTCCGTGCAGCCAGGCATTCCCCACAGTACTGCTCCAATAAAGGCCCAGGACACTGGCAAGTTCTCTGTGCAGCCAGGAGTTCCTCACCAGACATCCTTGTCTTATTTTGGAACCAGAGTGATGCTAATTTCCAATGAGATTGGAAGCAGATTTTTCCTCTTGCTTTCATTAAACTATTTGTGGAGTATCCATGCTAGTCAATCCTTGCATGTCTTGTAGCACTCAGCAATGCACTTATCCAGTCCTGGGCTTTTCTTGGTTGGTAGGTTTTTTAATAGAGCCTCAATTTTATTGCTTGTTATAGATTATTCAGAATTTTATATCTTATTGTTTCGTTTTTCATAATTTATGTGTCTAGAAATCTCTCATTTACTTTGAGATTCTTCAATTTGTCAAAGTAAATTTTTTTCACAATTTTTACAAACAATCTGTATTTCAGAAGTGTCCATTTGGATTTCATCTTTTTCATTTCTAATTGCATTGAGGAGAGTCTTCTCTGTCCTTATATTTGTAAGTTTAGATAACAGTTTATCCATTTTGTTTATTCTTTCAAAGAGTCAGCTTCTTGATCCATTGATTCTTTGCATGGATTATTCATCTCACTTTAGTCAATTTCCTCTCAGAGCTTCATGATTTTGCTCTGTGAAATAGATTTGGGGTTGACTTTTGTGGGTTTTTCATTAATTTTATTGGTACATTTTAGGTATACAATATGACATTCATCATTGGGAATTTACCCTTCCTTATTTACAAAGACTTTGTTTCCATTTTTTCCTTCTCTCATAATTTTTCCTTTCCCTTCTTTCCTTTCCCTACTCCTCCCACTTCCCCTTTTCCTTTGAACCTTTTCTTCACACTTCACATTATCTATTCTATATTTTGATCCTTATTTACACTTTCAGTTTCTCATTCCAGAGAAACTATCTGGTATTTACACATGTGTGTCCTATTTATTTCACTTAAGAACATTTTCTCAATGTGCATCCACTTAGCTGTAAATGTCTCTAGTTTCTCATTCTTTATGGCTGAGTAGTACTCCATTTTATTTATTTTAAAAGCTACATTTTCTCTGTCCTGTCTCCACTTGATGGACAATTGGGATGTTACCAAGTTTTAGCTATTACAAACTGTGCTGCATATGAACATGGGTGCACATATATCACTGTGGTATAATTTTAAAAATTCTTTTGGGAAGATACCCAGCAGGGAAATGGCTGAGTCAAATGAGACCTCTAATCCTAGTTTTTTTAAATCCCAGTATCTCCACACTGATTTCCACAGTGGTTGCACCAGTCTGCACTCCCACCAACAATGGAGAAGGTTTTCTTTCTCCCCACATCCCTGCCAGCAACTGTTATTGGTTGATTTCTTGAGAGCAGCCATTCTTTCTGGGGTGAGGTAGAATCTCAGTGTTGTTTTTGTCTGCATCTCTCAGATGACCAGTGATGTTGTACATTTTTTGTATATTTATTTGCTGCTTTTACTTCTTCATGTGAGAAGTGTCTGTTCATTTCAGATGCCCATTTTTGATTTGGGTCTTTATATTGGGGGGGTGGTTGATTTTCTTTTAGTTCTTTATATATTCTGGATAATAGCCCCTTGTCCAAGGAGCAGCTGGAAAAATTTTTTTCCATATTGTAGGTTGTCTCTTAGCTCTGTTGATGGTTTCTTTTGCAGTGCAGAAGCTTTCTAATAAGAGGAGATCCCAGTTGTTGATTCTTTATGATAGTTCCCGTGCTACTGAGGATTTGTTCATAAAGACTTTTCCTATGCCAATGTCTTCGAGAGTTCTGCCTAACTTATCTTACAGAAAGTTTAGTGTTTCTTTTTTAATATTTAGATCTTTAATCCACTTGGATTTTAGTTTAGTGCATGGTGACAGATAAGGGTCTACTTTTAATCTTTGGCAGATTGAAATCCAGTTTTTTCAACACCATGAATTAAAGAGCTTATCTTTCCTCTAGTGAGGATGGTTGGCTCCTTTGTTAAAGATGAGGTAGCTGAGTATATCAGATCCCCATTTTTGAACTGGATCTTTATATTCGGGGGGCCTGAATTTTTTGAGTCCTTTATATATTCTAGATAGCAGAACTTTGTCTGAGGAACAGCTGCTAAAAAAATTTTTCTTACATTGTGGGTTGTCTTCTTCACGCTGTGGGTGGTTTCTCTTGCTGTGCAGAAGCTTTTTAGGACTTTTGTATGTGTGTGTTTTTTTTGAGAATCTTGTTGCTTTTCACTAGGTTATTTATTTATACTACCTCCGTTTTTAGCATTGAGTATTTACTGCAATAAACTTCTCTCCTTGACTGCTGTTATTGTGTGCTAAAGTTCTGTTGCATTTCACCTGCATTGTTTGATTTCTAGAATTGTTTGTTACTTTCTTGATTTCTTCTGTAAGGCATTTAACAGTGTGTTATGAAGTTTCCAGGTGTTTACACATTTTCTGTGGTTTCTATTGTGATTGATATCTCGTTTCAGTGCCCAATAATCTGACAGCAAACATGGGGTGATTTTGATTCTTTTCAGTTTACCTAAGCAGGCTTTGTGGACTAGTATGTGTTGTTCTGTTCTTGAGAAAGTTCCATGTGCTGCTGGGAAGAATGGTTATTCTGTTGCAGTAAGGTAAAACACTCTGCAGATACCTGTTAAGCCCATTTGTTCTGAAGTGTCATTCAACTCTAATATTTCTTGTTGAGTTGTGTTTTTTTTTTTTAGTTGATCTGTCTTTTTGCACAAGTGGCGTACTGATGTCACCCATTCTGATTGTGTTGATGTTTGATCTTTCATGTGCAGCAGCATTTCTTTTATGAATTTGGTGCACTGGTACATGATATATATGATATCTCCTCCTGTTGAATCGTTCCCTGAACTAATGTGTAGTGATCATTTTTACCCCTCCTGAGCGGTATTAGCTTGAGTCAGAGTAACATTGCTATACCGGCTTGCTTTGGGCATCCTGGTGTAGGGAATATTGTTTTCCAGCCTTTGATTTTTAGTCTATGCATTTCTTTCAGGATTATATGAGTGTCTTGAATGTAACCGACTGCCAATCTGTCTTTTTTATTGAGGAGTTGATGTCATTTTTCCAGAGTTATTACTGAAAGTTATTGATTTATTCCTGTCATGGCCACTTTTCTGTTTATGAATTCTTTATCTAACCTTTTGTTAAAGTACTTACCTCACTTGATGTGGTCATTCCATATGATTTTTGGTTTTGTGGTCTTCATTTTCTCTGTCTAGGATATTCTCCAGTATTTCTGAAGTGCTTGTTTAGTGTTTATGTGTGTCTTAAGCTTTTCTTTGCCATGGAATGTCCTTATATCTCCATGAAATTTAAGATAGTTTTGGAGGATATATTCCTCTGGGTTGCAATTTGTTTGCTCCTAGGGCTTGACACACTTCACTCAAATCCATCTTAACCATTAAAATTTGTGTTGAGAAGTCTGCTGTAATCTTGATAGATTAAGATTTATACATGACATTTTCCTTTACTTTGGCAGCTTTTAAGATTCTCTCTTTTTGTTTGGACCTCTGGGATTTTGGTTGTGATGTGTTGTTGGAACTTCTTTTTCCATGGTAGTTAATTGCTGTTCTGTTGGATTCCCTTACCTACATGCTGAGACTTTTCCTCAGACTTGGAAAGTTTTCCATTATGATTTCTGTAAACAGATTTTTTTTTCATTCTATGGGTGTGTGGTGTCTTTTTCTCTAACTCCAGTTATCTTAGGTTCATCTTCTTCACATTTTCTAGTAGCTATTGACTTAATTTTTCTTGTTTTCATTATTTTGAGTGCCTCTGTCACTAATTCATTCCTGATTTTCCAATCTGGCATCAATTCTAAGAACCCTTGTCTTCACCTTGGTCATTTCTGTAATTTATAAATTCTGCAGATTTTATGTCCAGAATTTCTGCCTGGTGACCTTTTTGTGGAGTATAAATCTACAGTGAATTTTTCATTCATTTTTTTATAGCACTGGTTATCATGTAAATCACAGCACAGGTTAATTCTTATCATAGAATGCACCTATAGATGTAGGGTGTGGAAGGAGAGAAGCAAGATAGTTGGGGTGGAGATGGAATAGTAATAAGGTAGAGAGAGAGAATTAATGGATTGCAGGGAAGTCATGCTAAAAGAGAGTGCAGGTCAAATGGGAAACCCTTGAAACTTTAAGTCTTTTAATGATCCAATACCAATAAAGGAGAACCAAAAGTAAAAAGAGTAAAAAATGAAAAAAGAAAATAGAAAGTAAAAGAAAAAAGGAGCAGAAATGACAAAGAAGACCAAGGAGAATAGCCCAATTTCATCTAATTAGCAAGTTGCATTAATTACCATTGCCAAATTAAGCACAGAACTAAGAATAAAATCCTCCACACAGTTGTAGCAGGAACTCAGCTCTCCCACACTGCTCCCGCTTCCCTGGGGTCATTGTCTGGTTTTGATTGTCCATGGGATTCCCTCCTGTGGGTACAATGGCCTGTCCAAAGTCTTGGGGACTCCTGCTCCCTCCTCACTCATGGTCCGATTTCGAGCTCTGTATGTTCCCTCTCCAGCTGGACCACTGTGAATCCAATTATCTCTGATATTTTGGAGGATAAATATGGCATACTTCTCCCTATCTTCCGTTCTCAGGATTTTGTTGCCTATTACTGTACCTAGATGGTTTAAAGGCTGCTGTCCCAGGCTCTGATTGCTGCCCTCTGTTTCAGCTCTGCCTGTAGAAAGCATAAGATGGCATGCTTTCTCTCTCCTGGCTCCCAGGCCAGTGCTGTCTTTGACTGTTTTCTGAATGTGTCTCAGAATGAGATTCCCTGCTTTCTGTCCTTCTCTGTTAGAAATTGTCACATGGCTCCTCCCTGATTGGGAGGCTGCTGGCAATCATGGGTAGGATGTTGATGGGTCTACTTCCTGCACTCCCATCGAATGTGGGAGGAATACAAGGAATTAATCACAGCAGTTGATTCATTTTGTGTGTGAAAGAAGCTTAGATGCAGAAAAATAAAACTTACTGAGAAGGGAGTTTCTTTTATATTGGCTCCTGTACAATGTATGATGGCAATAGCATTATTAGATTCTCATTATTTTCTTTCCCTTGAAATACCTGTTTCTGTTGACCGAGACAGTATTTAAAGTCAGTTGCTAAGTGAGCCAATATTAAAAAAACTGGAAGCCACCATTTCCCAAGTGATTGCATTCACAGTTTTTATACCTTTTAGCAGGTCTAAGTAGTGGATCGCACCAACACTCCATTTCTGCCTATGTAGAGCCTCCATCATTGACCAAAGTTCTACCGGCCAAATGATGTTCTAACTTCAGGCGTAGCTGAGATTCCCAAAGCTGGGCCTCAAACCAATAAATTCTCTGTTCTCATCAATGGCACTGCCAATCAGTTCAACAGACACTTAAGGCAAACCTATTATGTACAAAGAACTGTGCCTGGCTGGAAACAGTCTTGTCATCGGGACCAGCAACATAACTGGTGAAGACGGGTGCAAAATAAAAAGTTGGGGCTCTCCGTTCAATATTATAAAGAATTTCGACATGGCAACAGCAGAACATTAATTAAATCAAGCACGAGGGCTTTCATTTGGGGTGTCACGGACCTGCACGGTCCGTGGGCCTTTGGAATATCCCAGGACACTGCAGTCTTGCTGAGTCTCACTGAGATGCGCAGTCAGGATCCAAGCAGATGCCGACAACAATCTTGACCACAGCAGTGATGGTCCCCAGACCTATCAGACACCCTGTGGGACTATCCACGGTCACCTCCAACTTGCCCAGCAATGCAGAAAGGTAGTTATTGGCGTCCACTTACAGGTGGGCTGACCAAGCCCTGTAGTCCTGTGGCACCAGCTTTGCCCAGTGGAATGTGATCAAGAAGTGGCTCTGCGGCAGGGCCCCGTGCCAAACCCATCACTCATCGTCTAGTTGTCATGAGACACTTGAACGAGGAGGACAGGGAGGTGGTGAGGAGTGAAATCCCCTGGCCATAATCACACAGTGAGGTCATAGTCTGGATGTGAGCCAGCAGTGGCCTCCAGCGCCTGAAGTCCGATGCTGACCCTTCCAAAAACTGGGGAACCAGAAAGTCTAAGGTCATCTACAGCCCAGTGCTCCTTTGGACGATGTCCCTCATTTTGAGAATGCTGGGAAATATAGTGGGGGTGAGCTGGGGCGGCCTTGTGCTGTGGAAATCTGGGTACACTCACCAAAGTACTAGCCCAAGCTCATTTTCTGGACTTTCTCTGAGACCACCGTGATACTAGCAAGCCCTCCAGTTTCCTACTTTTTGATCTTCAAACACCACTGTGGTTAGAGTATTTCCTGATCGTCTACACCTCTTCTATCACTGCCCAGTGTTAGAGGCTTCCAAACAAATGCAAAACTTCACATTTTCAAGGTTGGGATTTTACTTCAACCCATTTTCCCTGAAGAGGTCTAAGAACAGTAGAACGCAATGCCATTTGCCTAGTTATTCTTCTCCTTATGCACAACAGTGGACTGTACTGTCCTTGAATGCACAATGCATCTGTCTGTCTGTCTGTCTATCTATCTATCTATCTATCTATCTATCTCTCTATCACCTAGCTATGACTATGTACTTATCTGGCAACAGTCTGTCTGCCTGTATCTATCCATACACCTGTCTGCCACATAACTTAACTATCAGCAGAAAGAGTTGTTCTCAGGCTGCACTGAGAACACCTGAGATGTACAGTGCTCTAAAATCTAAGCCATTTCTATTGCACACAAGTTTGAAAGTCATAAAAACTCTTCCTGGCTTTATAATGGAAAAAGTGTTCCCTTTCTGGATTTTCAAATCATAAAAGACAACAATGCAGCCCCTCCCCTGGGCTTTCAAGACAAAGGGAGAGTTCTCTCCTAGGACTGCAGATACAGGTTAGAAATCCTTTCCCACATATTTGATGGGTTGTATCTAACAAAAATGCACCAGAAATGCTCTCTTTGAAGCTCTTGAAAAATGGAAAGTAGTAATGAAAACTAAATTTTTACCCCCTAGTGACAAGTATCCATGGGGATTTGAAAGAACGTGCCTATTTTTTGGTCCAGTACTAGGGAATGGAACTCAGCACCTTGCACTTGCAAGGCAGGCGTGGCACCACTGAGCTACATCCCCAGCCCTGCTTTGCCTTTTTCTGTCACATAGAACTTGCAAATAAGATTGACACACAAGGTGGTAAATCCCATTCAACCAAATCCAAAGTACTTAGTGCAGTCACCTTTTCATTGCAGATAGGTAGATAGACGGTATGGGACTCAGATTGGAATCTAAAAGATAAAACCCCATTGGCTTTGTATTAATACACATGGTAGCTAAGCAGTCACAGTCAGACAGAAACTTTCATCACTTCAGTAAAATCTCAGCAAAAGGAGATTGGAATATAAATAATTAGAAAAATGCTGGTGTTCCTATAGCTTCAATCTTAAATTGTTTTTTATGTTCTCCCTTAAAGAGTTGTAGTTCATTCCTGGTGCGTAGGGAGCCTTAATATGGTTACTATTCAGGCTCAAGAGAGTGAATGTGAGCCTGCTAACAGGAACAGAGCCCTAAACTTTCTGTTTACTGAAGCATGTTTATTGGCTTGTGTGTGCAGTTTCAGAGTGCATTCTGCTGCTGGGTGGACCTTTCTGTGGGTACCTGATAACTCCACTTGTTAGAAGATTTGGCTTATGTTGGATACTTCTTTGCTGATTTTTGTGTCTAGTTTTCTGTCCATTTGTGACAGCAAGGTCCTGAGGTCCCCCAGTAGATCTGTATAAATGTTTATCTGCTCTTTATGTCCAGTGGTTTCTAGGAAGTTGAGTGTACTGGAGGTCAGTGCATATATGTTTATAAGTGTTATCACTTCCTAGTGAGTTCTTCCCTTAGTCCACACGTAGTGAGCTTTCCCTCTTCTGATCATTTCTGGCTTGATGTCCACTTAGCCTGAAATTAGTATAGCTACTGCTGCTGGCTTTCAGTTTCCTGTTTCAAGGAATGTTTTTCCATCATTTGATTCTTAGTCTATGAATGTCTTTTTGCGTTAAATGTATTTATTGTATACAGCATACTGTTGAGTTTTCTTTTTTGTTCATTTCTGCCCATCTGTTTCTTTTGAATGATGCCTCCATGCCCCATGCCAGGGGAATCAAAATGCAATGCTGGCACAGACTTGGCAAGTGGCCTCAACCAGGATGTGCAGTCCACAGGTGTGGAGGAGCCTGGGGCAAATACAGCCATATAGGTGGTGGCAGCTCCTACCAGGTACTGTACTTGTAGAACACTTTTCTTCAATAAAATCATAGTCTTTCTATTGGTTGTGAGGAGGGTGTTTTTAGCTTTGAAGGTTTGCATTTTTTTGAGGTGGGGGTTACCAGGGATTGAACTTAGGACCTTGCACTTGCGAGCCAGGCAGCAGCACCACTGAGCTAAATCCCTGGCCTTGGTGGTTTGCATTTCTAAAAGAGTGTGATAAGTTGCTACTTCCATCCAAATGGTGAGTGGGGAGGGGGGGCTCCAAGGAACTGAATGCAGCACATTTTGGGGTGGAAAGAAATAAATCCCAACTCTCACTTCTCTGAATGGTTGTATCATATGCTATTTGTTTGTACAGTGTAGAGTAGCATGTTTAGATTTTTGCAGAATATAAGTGTGTAAATGACATCCCCTTAGCTCTGTGTCATTTGTTCAACTCAAGATTCAACAAACATTTGTAGAGTATCCTGAGGGCCAAAGAGAAGCGCTGAAGTATGCGATTGAACATGTTCCTGCTCTCAGAATGGTGCTGAAGAGAAGTCAGGCAGTCAGGATGGGAAAAGAGTGAGGGAGTCCCCACAAGGGCCAAGTGACCCTACCCAGATAATTAAGAACCCTTCCCTGACCAGCAGCAGGGGGCTCAAAGTGGCTCTTATGGCCTCATGTGATCACGTGCTAAATGTTCAGGAATTTTTGCAAGCTAGCCATCAGGCTTAGCAATGTTTAAAAATTGCACAAAGTTATAGCTGTACAACTTACATGAAAAATAAAGGTGGTGTCTATTAAAACCTCACTGCTTAATTATTGTATTGTCTATGCCCTCAAGAGTACTCCTGTCGATTGCATCTGTAAATTGGGGATATTATCTTATGCTTCTCGTCAGTGAGATCAGATCGGTGACTTGAAATCAGCCACGCTGTGGGTATTTACACCCCTGAGATTGGCAAAAGGTACAAACCTGCATATTTTTCTCCCCAACACTGTTCTTTTACTTTGTACAGATAGACACCCTGAGGCAAAGACCCTGAAGGAGTCAACTGGTTCATAGCTTCCCGAGTGGTAGGGAAATGGTGAGAGCTGGCCAAATAGAAAGAGGTGCATCCCGGAGACTGGGCCGAGGCCCCCTGAAGTGCCTCTGACACAGCAATCCAGGGTGGAAGAGAGGCATGCGCCTCCGGAACGAGTTCTCCTTTCAAAGCAGGAAGATATTGCAAGGAAACTTCCAGGGCACCAGGAAAGTACCTGCTCTTTTTCCCTAAGAACACATGGAGTGTTAAAAAAGAAATTCAGTTTCAGTCATCTGTTCTTGAATGGCTGAATGAAATAAGATCCTCTCATGCTTTTCCTTCGAAGCTAAAGTGAAAGGAAAACTTACCACAAATCTCCAAATTTAGATAGTCAGATTTGCTTTACTGCTGAAAGGAGAAAAGTTTTAATCTGTTTTATGTAGCAGGAAAATGAAACCTAGCTTTCTTTGGATGCATTTCCTGCATGTGAGTCATAAGCATTATTCTCTGACTTTCACTGGACATTCTAAGAATGCTGTGTTTTCCTGCCTACTCTGTACTTACCTGTGAAACATCTGGCCCTGCTACAAACAGGAACAGAGCAGAGCCTGAGCACAGAGGAGAGCACAGGGGTTTCAAGGCTACCGATTTCTTTGCAGAGTGTTATATGAGGTAACTGATTGGGAGAGTACAACTCTAAATTTGAACAAAATGGGGAAAATAGCGACAACTCTAAAACCATTGAGAATGTGCTTTTCCTTTCAAAACAAAACTGAAAAAGTACAGGTTGAAGATAAAGCTTCATAAATAACATGGCCATCTGTTTGGTTCCCTACCAATGGAGCAGGCCAAGTTCTCCCTCCATGTAGAAGAATGTAATGCCGGGTGGAAGCCACTAAACTCACTGGAACTCTCTTGCTGTTGTGGCGTCTCTGTGGCCAACAGGCACAGACTGGAACTGGGCTGCTGACAGGGTCGCAGGAACTCCCCTCTGCCATGGAGCCTTCTCTCCTCGGACATTAACCCAGTCCCACCTGTCTGTCTCTAGGATGTGACCTGCTGTTGGGAATCACAGCACACGTGCATGCGATGAAATGCACCGGTGTGGACATCAGATGTTCTCATTGGGGCTGAGATGAGAAAACAAGACCGTGGACTTCCTTGGACAAGGCGGGAGAGAACACAGAATTATGCTCTTTAGAGTTTCTGTAACTCAGAAGTTCTCGACAGTAACCGTTTAAGGCATTTCACTCACCGGTGGGTTGTATTCTAACCGTTTTCAGGCAGTGCGTCACCGTGGTACTCTACTGTCAAGTCAGTGCTACGAGCTGTCCTATCGGTGTCCTCTTTTAACATGTGGGTTAACCGAATTTAGACAGGTGAATAATATTCCCAAATCATACACCCATTAGCGGATGCTTTTCAGTCAGTTTCCTGTCAAAATCCGCTCCGTGGACATGGGAGCAAACTTCACCATGGAGGGAGGGAGCCCGACCAGGGCAAGTCAGGCTCTCCTGAGCAGGAAGTCCGCGCCAGGGCCAGGGCAGTGAAGCAAGCCTTTGAGCAGGAGTCCAGCTACACAAGCCCAGGAAGCCAAGCCACCTCACACTTTCCCTGCCCCGGAACTCCTGCACTTTCACTCCTACTTCCTGGAATAATATCCTCCCTGTTGTGACACAATTCACGCTTACTTCACCAGGTCTCTACCAGGGGCAACTTTTCAGAAAAAAAACTTTCTCTACCCTACCAACTTCAGTCATTTTTCTACTACCGTATTTCCCCAAACATAAGACATAACTCGAAAATAAGCCCTAGCATGATTTTTGAGGATGCTGCTAATATAAACTCTACCCAAAAACTAAGCCCCAGTTAGAAGAAGCATCAGTCACACAGACACATTGTGTATCCTTTGCAAGGTATTAAAGTTTAATGATATTCCTATATAATTAACTGTAAGTAATGCTATTGACATTAATACTTAAAACAAATGATAACACACATTATAATTAAATACCCGTAAACACCCAAGTGGCACCTTTGGACGAGAGGTAAATGCCTGTGTGAACAGATGACCCTGAAAGTTACTGCTGAATGACCGACTGGTGTAGAAACGAGGCCCGGATAATGCGTGCACCTGTTAAGGAATGCATGTGGCTGTGTCTGGTGTGAATCTTCATAATTCAATGTGTCCCATGATTTACTGATGCACTAGGAGCAGGCTACATGGACAGGAAGTGCTCATTGCAGAAAGCCTCCATTGCTGGACGTGAGAGATTGGGGCCTTTGGTTCTACGGGAAATGGAGTTGCAAGAAATTCAGGCTTGAATTTGGCGTGTGGAGCATTAGGACAATGTTCCAGAAGAAGATAACATGACTGCGATGGAAGAAATGTACATTTTTGTACATGAATTCATGTAGATGTTTGGACACAAAAAGTAAGATATCCCCCGAAAATAAGCCTATTGCATGTTTTGGAGCAACAACTAAGGTAGGATCTGATCTTCTGTTCAGGGAAATGCGCCCTTCACTTGCTGTCTAATCGTATGAGTGAGCATGCTTGGTTGCCTCACTTCTTCCCACTGTTCTGCATGGGGTGCTGCCATGGGATGGATCTGACAGACAGATGCCAGGTTCTTGTGCACAGTGAGCACAGACTTGCAAGTGTACATCCAGTAGGAAAAGAAAAGCAGCTATGTTTATCAAAGATCATGGGACGGTGAGCTTGGGGCAGCACCGTGCGGACAGAAATGTGGCATAGACAGAGAAGTGGGGCCAGGATGACAGAAAGTGGAGAACGCCCAGATAAAGCAGGCATTGGAGTTCAAGGGAGGTGCCCCCAGACCGGGTAGCTCTACGGGGTGTCTAGGAAAGATTGCCGGGAATGCTTGACAGGGTGCGGTGACCCTGAGGTGGGGGCTCTCAGGAGCATGCATGTCCCACAGCTCACACAGCAGATTCAAGTGTATACGTGAGAGGCGGTCTACGTTTACAAGACTTTCACAAGGCTAGTGAGGGGCAGAGGTTACTGAGGATCAGGCCAGGAGATTTAATGCATTTGTGCTGTGGCCTGGAGCCTCAGAGATTGCTTTGGCCTTTGCTATTTTATTTTCCGCCTGTCTCAGAACAGTGGAAGGAGGACTGGCCCAGAAGTGTTGCCAAACTCCAGTAGGTGGGGGAGTGGACTCCCAGCCCCCCACTGTACTATCAGTACTAGAGGGGTTGCGGAAAGGAACAAGCAGGGAAGGGGGTCTCCCGCCATGCTCAAGGTCCTCCTCCCTGCCAAGTTCAATGTCTGATATCAGCCGTGGTTCTCTCAGGAGGAGCCCAAGCATGTGGTGGTTCTTTCTACTCAGCGATCCTGCTCAAGGCTCCTTTTAGCTGCTTGCCTGACTACGTATTTCAGGGTTTGGGTTTTATTCATGGAGCTGGTTGGCCACTGTGGTGAGGTAGAGAAGAACAAAGTGTTGGACACTGGAGGTCTTGAGGCCCAGCCTTCCAGGAATCTCTTCCAGAAGTTGCCACCTGTAAGGTAGAAAAAGTTATTAGTGGTGCATTTGAGAGAGGCAATGGTTAAGCCAGAGTGGAAAGTTACCAGTAGAAAAAGTTCATGCATTTGGAGGACTCTAAGCAAAGGGGCCCTTGTGAAGAAATAATCTAGAGAGGAAGCCTCCCCAGAAGGCAGGAATGACAAGGGTAGCATATTCTTTTAGCGACGGATAAGTAGCAACAGCTTAGCCCTGGAACTGCAAAGTCATACACACAGGATCATCAACAGGAAAACCTGCCTCTCCACAAGTCCCCAGGAAAAGATTAGACAACGTGACAAGAAATCCAAACTCATGTGGGAGGGGGCTGCGGAACCGCTTAATTGCACATCATCTAGGGAGAATTAGGCCCCCACCCAGTGCCCAGCCACGGGGAAAGGGGAAGGGACCTGCATGCTAGGAGTTAAAACTGCTTTCTGTGACTGGCCTGGATGTGCCCGTCCATCATATGAACACCTAGACCCGGCTAAGGAAACACCTTTGCTTTCGCCGCCCTTCCTGCCTCCGAAGCCCACTCTCTGTATCTGGACAGGTGAATGCATTTCTCACACCACCCTTTCAGTCCTCTCCCCCTTTCAGCCCTCTCCACTGCCTCCTGCACCTTCGGGTACCAGTGCTGCACCCAGGATGCCCTGCGTGCCTA
>NW_022900951.1:126836319-126850023 GCF_012274545.1 Fukomys damarensis | reverse complement strand
CCTGCACTAAGCCCTTTCCCTACCTCTCCCCTGACCTCTTGCCAATCACTGACTTCCGTCCTGCAGCCACCCAACTGAGCTTCTTGCCTTGGCATTGGACCCACCTACGCTCAGCAACAGCAAGCCAGGTCCTCACCCAGGCTTCTGACTTTCTGCCCTGCCCACGGCCTCCCTGCCAACCACCCGTGAGCCCCGCCCACTATCTGTCTGCGGTCCACCCTCCTGTCAGGGACTATTTTCTAGTCACCGACCTCCTTCCTGCCCCCGAATCAATGGCCTTTCTTTTCTTCCATGGACCCACCCACCCCTGCAGTAAGCCACACCCCTGCCACAGCCACATTCATTGACCTGTGCCTCAACTCACTACCTTCTCGCAGGCAACCCAACTGACTTTGGATGCCTCCTGCCTCACTCTCAACTAGACTCAGCCCCGCCCACGGGTCAGGAATGGTTGACTCTCCTCTGGGACTTCTGTCCAATCACTGACTTCCTGCCTGCTCCAGAACCAATGGAAAAGCCACACCCCTGCCACAGCCACATTCATTGACCTGTGCCTCAACTCACTACCTTCTCGCAGGCAACCCAACTGACTTTGGATGCCTCCTGCCTCACTCTCAACTAGACTCAGCCCCGCCCACGGGTCAGGAATGGTTGACTCTCCTCTGGGACTTCTGTCCAATCACTGACTTCCTGCCTGCTCCAGAACCAATGGAAGTTCTCTGTCTCTCTTTCCCTTCCCCACGTACAATAAACCACTTCCCCAATCCCACATTAACTTTCCCCTTCAGCCCAATGAAACTCACTTTCTTTGCCCCGCCAAAGCTGGTGCGCCATACCCTCAGCCACGCCCGCTGCCCTGTATGGTTACGCCCCCTCCCAATGGCTAATGTCTGTCCAATCACTGACTTCCTTACCCCCGCCCCCAACCAACTGACTTTCTCTGCCTCCAGCGGCTTCCAGAACCTTCGCTAGGTTCCTCCACGTCCAGTCCCGGCCCCTCCCCGTCCCAGCCCCTCTTGCTTCACTGATTCCTCAGCCACCCTGACAGACTTTGTTCCCTTCTGCCTGTTCTCCGGGGGGGCATCTTCCTTACTCCTTCACCGACCCCCTTCCCTCCACCAACGGAAGGTGAGCTTCCTGCCCTCTCCTGCCTCCCCAGCCCAGGCAGCACACTGTGCTCTCTCTGGCAGCGCCTTCCTCCCTGGACCTGCGGCCTTTGCTTCCTTTGCTGTAGAGGCAGTGAGGACTCAGCTTGCCGGCTTACAACCGTCTGCCCAGTCGCCTCCACCTTGAGACGCAGCTGTCCTGTCTGTGCTGAGGAAACGACACCACTGCCCCCGTGCCCACCATCTCTGCAGCCACCGCACTGTCACCATGTCCAACCCTCCTGCCCCCAGTGAGCAACCCAGCCACAGCAGCGGCGCTGGTGCCCCTAGCATGAGACGTGTCATGGTGCCACAGCAAGTGGGTCTCAGGATGGGCAGGGGGGCTCCTCCGGAATGGGCCCAGGCGGGCGGCAGGAGCAGGGCCACCAGAAGCCAGGACCAGACTGGCGCCTGTAGGTGGCCATCGCACAGGTTGCGACCCGAAGAGCAGATGGAGCCCGCTGGGAGTCGCTCGGTGGTGCACTATCTGCAGCGCCGCTCGGTGGGCGCACGGGGCCGCCCCAGTCTCCAGGCCTTCGGGGACCAGTTGCAGAGAAGTGCAGTAACGAGGCTGCCAGAGCTGCTGACCGAACGCCAGCTGGGCCTGGGCAGCTTGGACAAAGTGTTCGCATCACAGTGGCTGAATGACAGGCAGGTGGTGTGTGGCACCAAGTGCAACACGCTTTTCGTGCTGGACGTGCACACGGGCCACATCGCACCCATCTCCTTGATGCAGGACAGGAGGCCCAGATGGGCCTATGCACAGTCTGCTTCTGGCATCCGTGCCATCGAGCTGAATCTCTCCAAGACACTGCTGGCCACTGGAGGTGAAAACCCCAACAGCCTAGCGGTCTACCAGCTGCCCTCCCTAGACCCCATATGCCTGGGCGACCGCCATGGACACAACCACGCCATTACCGCCATCGCATGGATCAGTGACACTGTGGCTGTTAGTGGCTCCTGGGACGGGACCTTGGCTGTATGGAGAGTGGATCATGACATGTCCAGCGCCAGCTTTCCTAGGTACAATGAGCAGGGGCTTCCATTGTATGCCCACATGCGTCCCAGAGACAGACTGGTCATCCCTGGATCCAGTATCCACTATGGCATCACCAAAGTGCAAGCCCTGGCCTTCAGTGACAAGAGGCAGGAACTGGCAGCAGTGTCCCTGGATGGCTACTTCCACCTGTGGAGAGCCCATAACACTCTGTCTAGGCTGCACTCATTTAGCCTTCCCTTTGACCAACAAAATATGTGCCTGACGTACTGCGATGAGTTTTCCTTGTATGCAGTGGGCTCACAGTCTCATGTCTGTTTATTGGATCTGCGCCAAGGTCACCTGAATGCTGAGGTGAGACCCGTGTGTAACATAGAGGGTGGCATTGGTGTGCGCTCAATGACCTCGTACCAGCATACTATTACCATGGGCATGGGCCATGGCTGCCTGTTCTTCTTTGACATCCGTGCTCAGAAGTTCCAGGAGGAGAGGTCTGTCACCAGCCCGGACTCCTTTCCTGAGCCCTCAGGCAGGAAGCTCAGACTCACCTGTGGCAAAGGCTGGCTCAACCCTGATGATGCCTGGATGAACAACTTCCATGGCATTGAGGCGCTCCCATATGCGGTCTACACCCACTGCTACAACTGGCCTCAGATGAAGCTCTTCGTAGCTGGAGGACCTCTCGCTTCCGAGTTGCGTGGGCACTATGCAGGCATCTGGAGCTAAGGACCGCTGCCTCCTTCTCAAAGTACACACATTTGTTTTGTTTTTCACTTCTGTGTAACTTTCCTTCTTTAGGTGACGTTCGCAGTTTTCACTCTGTGTCTTTTGTCTTCCAGGTCGAACAGACTCAGGTTTACAAGTGTGCTTTTAAGAGGAGAGATTGAGATGCTTGCTCAATCAAAAGTTGAGTTTAAATATTTTATTTTTGTCCCTAACACAATCTTTATTGTATAAATAATTTAGGTATTTAAAAATTTTTTCATTTATTTTATTGGTACAAGTTAGGTATACAATACCTGTACATTCATCATTGGGAACTTGTACCTTTATATAATCTATCTTTGTTTGTGACTTTTCAACATTTCTCTGCCCTCTCTTCACCCCCTCCACCCTTCCCTATTTACAAAGACTTTGTTTTCATTTTTTCCTTTTCTCATAGTTTTTTCTTTTGCCGTCTTTCCTTTCCCCTACACCTCCTACTTTACCTACCCTTCCCACTTTCCCTACCACATATAGACCCTTTCTTTCCATTTCACATTATAAATTGTAAATTTTGATCCTTATTTACACTTTTAGTTTCTCACACCAGGGAATCTATTTGTTATTTACACATGTGTGTTCTATGTATTTAACTTAAGTGTATGGCCTCAATATACATGCATTTAGTTATAAATATCTCCAGTTTCTCTTTCTTTATGGCCGAGTAGTACTATATTTTATAAAAAGCCATGTCCTATTTTTTTAGTTTTATTTATTCATTAGTACATGTTTGCAGTGCATAATGTTTTCATTCCTCATGAGGAGCTGGTACAGGTAACTCACATAATTAGTTCTACAGATAGATTAGGTTCATCCTTAGTGACGTTCTGTCTTGATTGATTCACGTATTTTGTGTGAAGAGATTGTTATTGTCATATAATTATATTCATCTTTTTTCCTCCTGCAGTTAATGCAGTACATATCATTAAATAATAAAAACAATTAATTATTTTTTATTAATATGTTGTGGCAAAAGGCAGGAACTGGGACCAGTGTCCCTGGACGGCTACTTCCACCTGTGGAGAGCCGATAGCACCCTGTCCAGGCTGCACTGTTGTAGCCTGCCCTTTGACAATCAAAATATGTGCCTGACCTACTGCGATGTCTTTTCCTTGTATGCGGTGGGCTCACAGTCTCCTTTCTGTTTATTGGATATGTGCCATGGTCACCTAAATGCTGGGGTCCGACCTGTGTGTAACATAGATGGTGGCATTGGTGTGTACTCGATAAGCTCCTACTAGCATATTATTACCATGGGCATGGGCCACACTGCCTGTTCTTCTTTGACATCCGTGCTCAGAAGTTCTTGGTGGAGAGGTCTGTCACCAGCCCGGACTCCTTTCCTGAGCCCTCAGGTAGGAAGCTCAGACTCACCTGTGGCAAAGGCTGGCTCCACCCAGATGACCTCTGGATATATGATTTCTGTGGCATCGAAGAGATCCCTTATTCGGTCTACACGCACTGCTACAACTGGTCCAAGATGAAGCTCTTCGTAGGCGGAGGGCCTCTCAATTCCGAGCTGCGTGGGCTCTATGTGGGCATCTGGAGCTAAGGACCACTGCCTTCTTTTAGGTACACACATTTGTTTTTTCATTTCTGGGTAACTTTCCTTTTCTAGGTGGCGTTTGCAACTTTCATTTTATGTCTTTTATTTTCCAGGTGGAATGGACTCAGCTTTACCTGGGTGCTTCTGAGAGATGGACATATTTGGTCAATTGAAAATTGAATATCAATCTTTAATTCTCCTTCATAACACCATTGGTATCAATTTTCATAGAAGTATTTTAGGGTTTTTTTTTTTTGTTGCCGTTTTTGCTAGTGGCCCTCAAACTCAGGACCTTGTACTTGAAAGGCAGGAGTGGTGCCACTGCCCTAAATCCCTGGCCCAATTTAGGGTTCAAAAAATTTAATTTCCTATTTATTCATTCGTACGTGATTGTAGTACATAATGTTTTCTTTCCTCAGGAGGAGTTGGTATAGGCACCTCACGTAATTGTACAGGTAGTTCAGGTTCATCCTCACTGACGTTCTGTCTTGATTGATTCACAAATTCTGTCTAAAGAGATTCAGTCATTGTTATACAACTATACTCATTTCGTTTTCTTATTACTAAAATAAAATTGCTATTACTTATTTGTTCATTAATATTCTGTGACGTGCAATACATACTATTAGTTTTGTACATATTTTAACAGGGTTTTGACATTGGTTCTTAGCTATAGTTTTACAGAACATATCCAATTCACAATTAAATTCCAGTTCTTCATTACCTACTTTTAAAATATTTCATTTGCACATTGCAATCATAGTGTATATAGTTTGGATGTTCTCCACAGTAATATGTTTTCTTTGTAAGGTTTATTGTCTTGGAAAAAGAATCCTCACAGAATCATGTGTTTGTGTTGCACTGCATGCACAGGTGAACGTCTTTGAGAGCACAAGGGTTTTGCTAAGTTTAATATTCTCATTAATCTGAAAAATCAGTCTCTCTTGCAAACCGATTTCAGTTTTAAGAAATTCATCCTAGAGTAGATGAATGTGCATTTTTGTAATTTCTTGCCCTACGGTGAGCAAGAGCCTTGGATGTATGGGAGTGTCTGTGGTTTGAGGCGCTTGCACAGGACTCGGTGGGGTCATTCACAGCAGGGGTTTCAAGCGTGAAAGTATGGCACACGGGAGGATTACCCACTGATCATACAGAGAGACTGGCTGTTTTGCTGTTGCTGTTTTTAATGTCACAAGGCATATTTGAGCAGATAGAAATTTTCCAATTTTGATGATGAGTAGGTAAAGGAAGCAAAAGGGACCCATTTGGCCCATTCTGAAAAAGAACTGCCGAATATGGGCAGTTCACATTGAGAGCTGGTGAATTTGAAAGATTCTGTCCCCAAAGCAGAGTAAATATGCTCCTAGAAAGAACGACGTAACGCTCTGTGTAGTAATACGTAATTGTCAAGAGCACAGACAGTGTTTTGAAGAAGAGGAGCTGACGGTGGGAATACACGGGTGGGGTGGAAGACAAAGAGCTTTGAGGGTCCTGTAAATGCAAGCAGTGGGCTGCTCCTGCAGCACTTGTGAGAGAATTAGACGTGAGACGGGACGAGCCCGTGCGCAGAGCTGGCCGGGCCGAGCTGACCTTAGCCTGGCAATGTGTCGGCTGTGCTTTTCCTACCTGTTCTGGCGCCCCGCCACCTCGGTGTCCACGCTCTACCTGCCTTTCGGGAGCAAACCCGTGTCAGGCCCACGAGGAAAGAGCGCTGAGAACTGCGTGACAGGTGCTGTTCGGAGACGCTCGTGGGAGGTTTCTGCACGTGGTCGCACTGCAGTAGGAGTTCCTCGTGCGCATGTAGGCGTCTCCACCCCAGTGTCAGGTTCCTGAAAGCAGAGCACGGAACTGGAGCTCCATCTTCTCTCCTTCACCAGTGCCTGCCAAATGGAAGGCCATGACCTGGTCATGTTCGGAACGCAGGATGTTGGCGCTGGACACTTAAAGTTTAATGTCTTTCATAAGTAAATGTTTACTCTTCATCAATGGAGACGCCTGTTGTGTGTTTGTCCTTTTTCCAGAAAACTGTCCTGTGCTGGGGACATAGCTCAGTGGCATTGCACCTGTCTAGCAAGCGCGAGATCCCGAGTTTGATCCGCCGTACTCCAAAACAAAACAAAACAGAACAAAACAAAAGGAGAATTGTACCGATTCATTATGAGACCAGGCACAGTCCTTTGTGCAGTCATAAATTTACTCAGGCCTGTTAGCAAGGAAAAGTAGTCTTCAGGCTTACAAACCTTTACATTTGGAGATTTTTATAGAACATTTCTCCATCATTAGTCAGGAGCTCCTGGCTTTAGAGTATTTTACCCTAAAGTATATACTTGCTAAACTAATTCCTGAAGTGCTCACCCAGTGTGTTTGCTGTCTGTTCTCCTGGGTACCAGGCGAGTTGTAGGATATTTTTGTTTGAGGTTGTGTGGGACTTAGGGAAGACCTTTTCAGAGGAAATGACACTTTCCGTGCGGGATGGGGTTTTTAAGCCTATTTGCAAGGTACGCCAGTGGGGAAATTTCATCTCTGACTTGGTCCTGCCCAGCTTCCCTGACTCAGTCTAAGCTGCCTGGTGACGTAGGGCTGACTTTGGTGCAGTCATATAGCATTGTTCTTTCGGAACTAGCCTAACTCGGGGGTATTGATATTTCGAGGTGCCTGGGTATTTTGCAAGCCCCCAACTTACAAAAAAGTTCCATTGAAGGACAATCGTTTCTAAGTCAGATTTGTCTGTAAGCCACCAAAGGAAGTCTTCCATAGTACACCTTAAAGTTTGAACTCCAGTTCCTTAATCAGGGACATATTGTATTTTTCTGTTCGGGGGAGAACTGATGTTCTTCTTTCGGTGTCTGGCTTATTTCACTTAGCATAACTTCCACTGCAAATCCCGCTTAGTTAAATTAACAAGCTTCCTGGGCCCCAGATCTACTGCAGCTCAATAGCTGTGGCTGAGGCTTGGGAATCTCCCTTTCTCGGAGGAACCCCAAGTGATCCTTATGAGCAGCTGCTGCCTCCTTACTCTACTTGTCTTAAGCTGGCCTGCCCCTGGCTTAATGCTTCAACCCCCGGCAAGTTGTACTTGGCTCTTCTGCCTTGGCAACAGTGGTGCCCTCGGCTGCTGGGAGAGACGCTCGGGAGAATCCCAGAGCCTCACTGTGCTCAGGGGTGACCGTATCACTCCAGAGATCAACAGTAAGGAGAAGAGTCACGATGTGTTATCAGAAGTCCTTCATCCTAGCACTCTGGGGCTGAAAACCTCTGCAAGTTCCCTCTCATTTGTACCAGCTCTTCTGGTCAGGAAGCCCAGTGCCAGTGAAGCCCTCCTGTCCTATGTTCCAGGGCTGGATGTTTGCTGGAATCCCCACAGGATGCCCAGTCCCACCTGTTTCCTTCCTGCTTCCATCTGTGCCAGCAACAGCAGAACCAAGTGAGCAGGGCAGCAGCCACTAGGGGAGGGGACAGAGGGTGCAGAGACCTGCTGTTTTGCTGGGTGCATCTCCCTCTCCAGGCAGCCCTGGGAGGAGCCTCCTGCCCCTCCCATCCCCCCAGTGCTCTACCGCAGTTTCCAGGGCACTCTGGTTGCCTCCTGCACTGGCGTAGCCCTTCTAGAGTGGAATGCCATCCTCACCCAGCAGGAGCCCTCACTGTCCCCAGGTGCCTTGTCTTGCTTGTTCAAGCTGCTGCTCCCCTGCTGGGCCAGATTCCCAGAGCTCCTCCTTGCCTGTGGCCTGCTCCCGTGTCCCTGGGTGGGGGAGGTGGGGTGTCTCATTTTGCCTATGGTCGAAGGCCTACACCTAGGAGGTCCCGGCTACTCCCTGTACCTGAAAAGTAGAGCTACAGTATCTGGAGGAGCAGTTGGCCAACTTCCAGGAGAAGCCACTGTCCCTGGAGCAGGAGATTTGGGATTTGTCTCTTAAACTTTTGAAGACTGCTGGTTCAGGCTGTGTAGTTTAAAGGTAGGTTAGTGAGATTAAGTGTATGACACTGGGATTAAGGATACCCTAATGTGGCTGTAAGTGGCACTAATCACTAGGTTTAGACCCTGGATAAAATATCGACAGAGTAAAGGTTGGTGTTGATGCTGCTGGTGCTGCCGCTTCCTGCCTCACTGTCTTCTCCCTGCCATGCCATGAACTGCTTCTATCCTGTGATGCCTCTCTGCCATGACACCTGCTTTGGAGCAACCTGACTGTGCAATGAAACCTCTACAAGCTGTGACCTGAATACACCTTTCTTCCCATGCCTGTGGATATCTGTTATTTTGTCTCAGCAATGAAAATAATTAAGCAAGACACAGGTGATAGAGCCAAACCTCATATCAAGCTTGATTACCTCATACTGTTTTAGAGTCAGAGTTAGAATGAACTACAGAAAAATGTGTTTCAAACAATGGATCAGACAGTCTTCCTCTTTCTATCCAGTCTATTTCTCAGGTAAAATTGTATAACCTACGGGAAGCCAGTTAATCTCTGTAACTCAACATTTCAGAAAGGAAACTATACTAAAAATCATCTTGAAATTGTTTGCATACATGGTTATCTCATCTCATTGCAGATTCTGAAATTTATTTAGAAAGATCAAAATCAGGATAAACATACAGAAATGTAAAAGTGACATAGCAAAGAATTTTAAATCTCTTTCATTCAGTATGTATATTTGTAAGTGTTAGAACATTTAATAAGGCTCACATTTTAAAGGTCTCTTTATACTGAACTGTGGAAAATATGCTCAATTCCAAACTCATATTTTTCCACTGTGCTATTATTGAATTATTTAGTTATATATTGATATCATAAGCAACTCACAGGACCACTTCTTTTGACTTTGTACCGCACCGTATCATGTGTGAAAAAATAAATGCCTGATATTTTAAAATTAATTTTCTGAGTTTTAAATTAAAATCAAATTTCTTTGACTTTCTTTGCTTGATTCTTAGGAACATCTCACTTTTCATTATAAATGAGAAACATGGCATCGTTGTGTATTGGATTGAATCACATAGTTTTACTACACACATTTGTAGGTACATGCCTTTCATCTTCCAGTCTCATTATTGAATTATGAGGTACCCTAAGATATTGGGGAAATTAGCCTGGAATCCTCTACTGTCCTGGGGGACTACTAACCTGATGTCTGCTCATCAAATTCTGCTGACTGTATACATTTCTACTAACTTTCAGGAATTTTAGACCAGCAAAAAATATATACTTTCAAATAGCAGTTTAGCATCTTAGGGAAGAGCAATCATGTCCAGGTATGAAAAATACTGTGTTATCCCATTTTATTAGATCCTGTTTTAGAAATTTTTATTAGAAATAACCTAGAAAACTGGCATTCCCTTGAATTCAATTCTTTACTAATGCATGTTTATATTATGTGGAAAATAGTTGTTATTTTTTTCTATTTGGCTCAAATATAAGGCAATGAAAAATATTCCTGAATTCTTAGAAGAAAATTGGTATTAAAGTCACACTGGTATGGCCAATAAAATAGTATTGTTGGTACTACTTTATTGAGTTTTGTGATTTCTAGGAACAGGAAATCATTATGAGTCATACACCAACTCCAATCAGGTGATCAGTCTTTTCCTTGTGTAGTACTTGTAATTGCGTTGAGATAGAGGCAATCTTACATTAAGGAAGAATTTTTATGTCTTTTATGTTCAGTCTCATGTCATCTGGAAATAATGAAATTTGACTTCTTTCTTTCCTATTCATATTTCTTTCTTTCTATTGTTTGTTTGCTCTCATATTGAACAGGAGAGGTGATAGTGGAGACTCTTGTTCCAGGTTTTAGAGGGAAAATTTTCAGGTTTTTTGTATTTAGTATGATGTTGGAAGGTTTGTCATAAATGGCTTTCATCAGACTGACATAAGGGCCTTCTATACATATTTTCTTAAGGATTTTAGTATATGTGCTGATGAAATGAGCACATTCTTAAGGATTTTTATCACGGAGATATGTTGGATATTGTTATTTCTGCATCTATTGAGATGACCATGTGGTTTTGTCCTTGCTGCTCTTTATGTGATGTATTATGTTTACTGATTTGTGTTCTTTAAATCATCATTGCATCCCTGGGATGAAGCCTAATTGGTCATTATGTGTGATCTATTTGATGATTTGCTGCATTCTATTTGGAACGTGTTGCATTTTAATCTCTTTGTTATTTTTAAAAGTATTTCATCACTTGTTTTTTTTTTTTTTTTTTTTTTTTCCAGTTTAGGGAATTGACTTTGTGCAGGCATGGCGCCAAAGAGCTATATCCCTAGCCCAGTAGTTCTCTTTCTGGTTGGATTCTTGTTTGATATTTGAACCACGTTAATGCTACCTTCCAGGAATGAATTTGGGAAGACTGCTTCCCTTTGTATTTCATTAGAGTTTGAGGACTATTGGTGTTAGTTGTTTCCTTTTAGGGTTTGAAAAATTTAAGATTGGGGTTAGGACTAGGCATGGCTGGGCATCGCTGACAATCATGGGTAGAGCACCGAATGTTCCATATACCAAACTCCCATTGTATGTGAGAAACATGTGCGGATTGTTATTGTTACGAATATTATTAAAATTGTCTCTGTTGGGAAACTGTCTTTCTTTCAGTCACTTGGCACCTCCTGCATCTGGGAGCAGGAGCCCTGCTATCTGGCTATGATATTTTACTTTTATGATATTTTATTTATACTTTGAGTCCCCAGGTTGGAGTTGTCTAACTTTGTCTCTCCCACTGGGGAGTCTAGCTTAAGTGTGGGTTAATTTAACAATGTTCACTGTCTCTGAGTGTCTGTGTCTGAGGGTCCTCATTCAGCCTGACCCCTTGCCAAGATGGTGTGGGTGCTGGGTCTTGGGTGGACCGATCTCCTCCGCTCCTTGCACTCCAAATTCTGGATTTTAGTCCAGCTGGGTTGTACTGTTGTTAAAATAGTGTTTGGCATCCTTCTCTCTCATGGTATCTTGTCACCTGCCAGCTCAAGGGACAGGAGTGCTGGTTTGTGATCATCAAAATTTTCCCCATTACATTTTTAGCTCTTTTGAGTATTTGAGTTGGAGTTGGCTAACTTCTTTATGCCCAATGGCTTGATCCCTTTTAGTTTTCATAAAAATCTATTCACTTGAACATTAATTGTATCACTAATATGCAGGTATTATGGCTTATATCTAGATGTCCTCCGAAGCCTCATGTATTCATAGGTGGGGCGTTTGGGAGGATCACAAGTGTGTTACACTGGATCAGTCCACTAATTCCATTTAGTATAGTTCTGGGTGTGGCTGAATGGATTTACTGAATGGACAGAAGATCCATCCTGGGTGTGAGTGGCACCAACTGATAGGCTTGCAGCCTGACTGGAATAAAAGGGAAAGGAATGCTTGCTGCTTGCTGCTTCCTGCTTGCCTTGCTATAGACTGCCCTCTTTGCCGTGCTGCTTGCCATGCTGCCCTGCCTTGGAACCAGCTGACTACAGCCTGAAACCTCTACAAACTGTGAGCTAAAATAAACTTGTCCTCTATTAATTTCTGGGTGTCAGTATTTCATCCCAGTAATAAGAAAGTAACTAAGACAGCAAGTTACTTAAGGGCAAGTTTTTACTCATTTACTGTAATTTTGAGATTATAGGTTGCATATTAACTCTGACCATGTGCATACATTTTAAAGATAAAAGCTGTCAAACATTGATTCAAAATGTTGCTCAAAGAGCCTGATATCACACCTTTACCTTTGAGTTCACCTAGCTCATCTGCAGGTATTTAAAAGTCACGATCTCTTTGATAAAGTAGAACTTAAAATCAGTTCTCCTAGCTGAAAGCAGTCTAGCAGCTCCCCACTCAGGCTCTGCCCCACTTTCCCCCTTTCTGACTCCACCTGGTGCTGATAAGGTAGACAAGTGTCTTCCTGTAAATAAAGTTTTGTAGCCCCCGAGGAACTATATGCTCTGTAAACAACTATGTTCTATAATCAGTTTACGACACTCTGTTCCAATATGATTCATAAGACCCTGACTTCTCACAAGGTAAACTACTAAACTGTCCGCCCTTGTCCTGTTCTGATAAACTTTCTTACTGTGTCCCAGAAAGACCACCCCTCCCCTTCAACTAAATGTATAAAAACTGAAACTTTTCTTTGTTCAGTCGCTCGGCCTCATGACCCGAGTCCCTTGAGTCCACATTCACTTTAACAAACCCTCCTGATTCCCATTTGATCTCTCTTGTCTCCTGGAATTCTGCAGCATTGGGACAGCAGATGGCAGTATTGTCCCATGTTTGGCCCCACTAGCCCCTTCCCACAGTCTTGTCCCAGGGAATAAAACTGTTCCTCTGCATACAAAACTACAAACTTTGTTATTTTAAACTTGAAATCAACAGGCTAGTATTTTAATGAAATCTTCCATAGCCAAGGATAAGCAAAGCTTTAATTTCCTACAATTTCTTAAGGCCACACTTCTAAAAAGGTTCTGTGAAACTTTATGTTAATTGTATTTTCTCTGGCTGTACAAGTTTTAAGATATTTTTCACAAGTAAAGATACATGACAAATACAGAATATGTATCTCCAAACTCTGAACTGCAGTTGGTTCAAAGGCCTCCCAATAGATCCTTTTACTTTTGCATTCTTGCAATGAAATGAAAAGATTAACAAAACCAAAAAACAAAGTCATTTTCTAAATGATACCTTTCAGTTTAGTTTATTTTGAAGCACAAGTATATGTTTGTCACTTTGAATTTCTAAATTAATGAGAAAAAGGAAAATTTAAAACTTTATAATCCATTAATATTCCTAATTGAAATACATCAGAATATGTAACTCTTTTGAGTGTTGAAAGAAGAATAGATCTAGAACAACAAAACTTGCTTAGAAAGGGTTTTCTTTACACTTGGTACTTGTACAACACATGGTGGTTAATAGCATTACAATTTCTTGCTTTTCCCTTGAAATGGCTTTTTATGTTGATCAATAAAGTAAAGTCAGTTGCTAAGTGAGCCAATATTAAAAACATTGAAAGGCCTACTTTAGCAAGTGATTACATTAACAGTTTTTACACCTTTTTAGCAGGTCCAAAAAGTAATTTTTAATATTTAAATAATCTTTCCATCTGATATTATGGATGTAGAGTCCACCAGTACTCCATCCATTTCCGTGTGAATGAAATCAACTTGCAATGATTACTGGTGCCACTGACTTTCGTCACTGGCCAAAGTTCTACCGGCCAAAAAACTGAAAACCTTCATGTTAAAATCAGGAACAAGACAAGGATGCCCACTATCACC
>NW_022900951.1:126833743-126835819 GCF_012274545.1 Fukomys damarensis | reverse complement strand
GAAAATGTCAGAACAGCCATAGTTCCAAAAGTCATATACGTATTCAATGCAATCCCAATCAAACTACCAACAGTGTTCCTCGGTGGAAGATAAAAAAAGCAATCCTAAAATATGTCTGGAACCAACAGTGATTCAGAATAGGAAAAAAAAGGCTGGGATAAGAGCAGAGCAGGCAACATCACAGTCCCAAGTCTCAAGTTATATTACAAAGTCACAGTGCTCCAAACGGATTTGACAGGCACGAAAACAGGCCTGTGGATCACAGGAACACAAAAGAGGACAGAGAAACAACCGCGGACACATTCAGCCACCTGATCTTTGACAAAGGGGCCACAAAAGGAAGCTAGAGGGCAGGTAGCCTCTTTGGCAAGTGAGCCTGAGGAAATGAGCTGTACACAGAGGATCGCAGCTAGAGCCATATCTCTCCACGTGCGCTGAAGTAAAATCAAAATGGATCAAGGGTCTCAACTGCAAAACAGGAACATTGAACCAGCAGGAAAACAAGGGAAGCGAAACGCTTGAATTCAGAAGTGTAGGCAACGACTTTCTGAACAGACCCCGACCTGTAGGATAAAAAACAAAGAATCCACAGAAAGGATGATATGAAATGAAAAAGGTTCTTATTGCAAAGAAAACAACCAACAGAGTGAAGAGACAGCCTACGGAATGGGAACAATTTTTTGCCAGCTATTCGTCAGGCAGAGTACTAATATGTAAAATATAGAAAAGTCTCAAAGGAATTACACCCCAAAATAAATTACCCAATCAGAAAATGCACAACAGAAACATATACACATTTTTCTTTTTTTTCTTTTTGGTACTGGGGATCGAACTCATGACCCTGTGCTAATGAGGCAAGCAGTGGCACCACTGAGCTAACCCCCTAGGCCAACATTTTTCAGAAGAAGAACAAATGGTGAACAAATATGTGAAGGAAAAATCAATGTTGTGGGTCATTAGAGAAATATAATTTAAAACATCACTGAAACTACATCTTACTCCAGAAAGAATGGCAAATATCAAGAAGTCAAATAATAACGAATGGTGGCAAAGCTGTGGGAGAAGAGGAAAGCTCTCACCCTGTTGGAGGGAGTGTAAACTAATACAATCATCACTGAAATGAGCACAGAGACCACTCCAAAGCCTAACAAAACGAATTCCATTAGGCTCAGCTATGCCCTTTCTGTACCTTCTCTAAAGAATGGAAAACATTCATGGCAGTGATCCACGGTACCAATGTTTACGGCACCACAATCCATGATAGTCAACTCTTGAGAGCGGCCTATACATCCATCGCACAGGACTGGATGAAGCAATGTGCAATGTCCACACAAGGGAATACTACTCAGCTGTAAAGAAGGATGCGCCTCAGCCACTGTTGGGAAAACGTGTGCACCTTGGGAAAGCAATGCTCAGTAAGTTAATGAGACTCACAAGCTTCAACACCTTCTGGTTGCCACACGAGAAAGAACCAAAGTGTAAATAATCAGAGAGCAAAATAAAGGCAAGACCAGTGAGTCACGCGTAGGAAAATGTATACGAATGGAGATCAGAAGATGAAGTGGAGTAAACCAGGCACAGAAGCCTAAACAGTGCAGGGTCTCTCATAGGAGAAACGGAACATAAATTAAGGAGCAAGATCAACGACAATCAAAGGGAAACAAGGAGGTCGGAGTTTTGCAAAGGGAAGAGGACGAGGAGGTGGAGAGGGACGGTGGGAGGAAGCACAGGGAGGAAGAGGATGAAAAGGGCACTAAGGTGTGTTATGGACCTGAACCAACTCCACAGCACGGAGGCGTCCTTAGGGGCTGCACAGTCGTGCCGATAAACCATGGGCCCAACAAAACCCTGTTCTGCTATTTTGCGAAACGAAAAGTGCCACCTAGTTGGTGGCTGCTTACATGAGTATCTGGGTGGAAATTCACCAAGCTGTGCTGTGCACTTTTGTGGGGATTGTTACACTTCAGTAAAAACGAAGGCGAGCCGGAAATGTGCCTTCGGGCACCATATAGACGGATGCCCCAGAGCCGAATGCAACGCTTTCCCTTTGATACACACGGAAGCCATCCGCGAAGC
>NW_022900951.1:126829239-126829641 GCF_012274545.1 Fukomys damarensis | reverse complement strand
GGCAGCTCAGAAGCCAGCCCGCTCACGCCCTGCCGGGCAGCCAGCGACCCGCAGAGGCCACTCCAGGGGTTCGAGCAGACCAAGGGGATGCAGGCCAAGGGGGCGCTCAGTGTCCTTGTCGGTGCCCTCGGGGACGGCAGGCCGCACGCGCCACCCTGAGGAAGGCCAGGGCCTGGAGGCCATCGCCCCTGCTCCCGCTACCGCTGGGCTGCGAGGACGAGCAGGGCCCAGCACAGGTGAAAGCCCAGGGGCCTGGGCAGCAGCAGTGGCAGCAGCAGCAGCAGCAGCAGCAGGGGAACTGCTCGGAAAGGGCTGTGAGGGCCAGGTCAGGGCGCAGTTGCTGGCCTTTCCCGTCGTGTCCCTGTGGCGCCTGACCCTGGGCCCCGACACTGGCACTCGAGG
>NW_022900951.1:126811088-126828513 GCF_012274545.1 Fukomys damarensis | reverse complement strand
GGCTCCTTCCTGGACTACTATGCAGCCAATGTCAGCTACCCCATCCGCAGGGCCCTGCACGACGGGCCCCCGCACCTGCGCTTCCCCGAGGTCCACTACACCGACCTGGAGGACTCAGAGGACGACGCCTCCCCGGGCCCACAGAGGCCCCGCAAGAGGCTGCTGCCCGATCGCGATAGGGCCGCACGCGACCGGGCCATGAGGAAACTTGTGAACTTCATCGTCGAGACCAAGGGGGCCGACGCCCACCTCCCGGACGTCCTGCAGGGCAGGAGGCCGTCCAAGTGGCTCACGGAATTCCTGCAGGAGGACAAGCCCCTGGTCTCCGTGCAGACCTACCTGGAGGATGAGGACCAGCTGTACACCGTGGCCAGCCACTTGCAGCGTGTCTGCAATAGCATAGAGCCCCCCGTGCCATCCCTGCTCAGGGCCGACAAGGTGAGGCTGGTGCTGGAGGTCCTGCTGCCCGAAGCCATGATCTACTCCATCGCAGCCCTGGAGGACCTGGATTACCAGGGGGCCGAAGAGGTGTTCCAGCGGGGGCCCCCTGTGCACTACCGCGAGAAAGTGCTGTTTGACAGATGTGTTGTCAGGGAGAGGAGGAAGAGAGCCACCCTCGGATGGAGCGGGTCAGTGCCCCGCCCATGCCCATACCCCAGGTCAGAGCCCGCACCTCGCCTCAGTCCCGCGGCCTGGAACCCTCGGCTGCCCTCTGCCACCCTGGCAGGCAAGCGCTGTGCACAATAAAACCTTTGCACCTGGCGCCTTGTGTGGCTGCTGCGTCGTCCACCGGCTTGTCACCCAGCACGGGGCGGCGGCCAGTGTTACACAGATGCCCTTCCCAGGAAGGTTCCTCGCCAGGACCGCGGCTGCTCTGCTGGCTTCCAGGGGTCATGGCGATTCCCCTCCCGTGTGCTAATAACCATCTGCGCTCACACTTGCCGCCTCTGTATGCTTTCAGGAGCGAGCCCCGGCAAGGGCCTTCCACAGCCTAGAAGCAGCGGACCCCTCCCAGCCCTGACTCGGCCAGTCTCCTGGGAGCCCGGCCTGACCCCCGCCTGGGTCAAGCTCTTTGTCCTGCTGCTCCTTGCTACAATCCCAGGACCTCCGTGCCGGCAGGGCCCCAGCTCCCTCCCCGGACTTCATACCTTGGCCTCTCTGGAAGCCCTGTCCCTCTGACTCACGTAGCCGGACACCTCAGCTCTCCCACGGAGCAGAGCCAGGGTTTCCTCCAGGTCCCAGTGTGTCCTTCAGGGCCATGCTCAGTCACGCTCCCGGTCCCAGGTGGGTAGAGACCGTGGGGTGCGGTTTGAGGCTGTGCTCCGAATACAAGCTTCAGGTACCACAGGCAGGGATGGGAACCCCGTGGCCCAGGTGACTCATTCTTCAGGTGACCGGGAAGCGCCTTTCTTCGCCCTCTTCGGGAGAGAAGTCCCCAGTCTCATGGCCTGAAGGGCTGACTTTGAGGCCAGAGCCCCAGTTTCCCCATTTCCAACATGGGAGTCGTGTCTGTTGGTTGGGTGAAGGGAGGGGAGCCGGTCTGTCTTGGGTGTCATTGGCACCCGAGGCGTCTTCTGAGGGAGGCCACCGTGTCCCTGTCAAGCTCTGCTTCTCCTTATGTGGGAATCGGGGTCACTGAACACATCTGAGATTTGGGGGTGCAGCGGTTGCTGAGTGGGCTCTGAGCACTTGCCCTGAGTGCCTGTGCTGGGTCTCTTTCAGGTCTGTGTGAATGTGTGCACGTGCGTGTGTAGGGACCCCTCCACCTGCCACCCTGTCTGAACCCTGGGATTAAGGATTCCCCCCTCCCCCGGGGTCCTAGACCCCGCTGATGGACATCAGGCCCCAGGGATGATGCTGAGGGGAACCGATGCAGGGAGATGGCGTGCTCTGTGGGCACAGGGCTCCACTTCCACGGGGGGAACCGACAGGGTGGGAGGCTCTAGCCTCGGGACTCGGAGAGCTGGTGAACCTGAGAACTGCAGTGCCTCCATTCCCTGTGAGGACATCGGGAAACCCACAACCCTTGCAACTTGGGAGCAGCCTTCTTGTTCTGAAAACCCCGCAAAGGCCTCATCCAGGGGAGCAGCTTCCAAAGCTGCCGCTTGTCACAGGCAGCGTCCGTCCTGCCAGCTTAATTTGGGGCGGGACCGATGCATAGGGTGACACAGGAGTGTGTGAGATCACAGCACCTCACAGCACGGGGGCAAAGTGCAGTTTGCGTCTGGGTAGGAGACCCCCGGTCATTCCAGAGGACTGCAGGACCTGCATGAAGCGAGGTAAGGGGCATGGGATGGAGTAGAGGCTGTGACTCCACTACAGCAGGGGATAGACTGCCATCTCACGTGTGGGAGAGCTGGTGTCCCGGAGCACAGCGCTCTAGGGGGCTTCCGCCTGCTTGGGCTGCCTACATGGTACTATGTCGTAGAGCTGATGCTTCACCTTGGAGTTTCCATACCAATAAGCTACAGGAAAGGAGATGGAAACACTGGAATTGCCTTGGCAAAATGTTCAGGAATTCCTGAGTATGTTCCGTTTAAATACAACATCTTTTTCTTGTTCAATAAAAAGGAATGGGCAGCATACAAGTAGTTTCCTGACTGGATCAATGGAGAAATTGGAACAACTAACTAAAACCTGTAGGCTTAAGTGTGTGTTATTCTCAATCCAACATGAGTTCATTTTGGAACACAGAGTTAGTTTGATGGAGGCGTGGTGTTGCCTAGTATGTTGTTCACGTCTCTGTGGTTATAACTCAATAGCACAGACTAAGGAATTCAGACTGAACAGAGGATGGTTGAACACATAGTTCCTGAATCTGTGAAGTATGTGGGCTTGGCACTGGCTTCTGCTGATTGCCTCCCTGCTGCATCGTAACGTGAGAGAGTGCATAAAGCCACCAGAGGTCCCCGCTCCCATGACTTCATCTAATTTTAATCACTGCCCACAGGCTCCACCTCCAACGATCTCCAGCATCGAACCCTAGGATTCCATTTCCAACACCTAAACTTGTGGGGCACACATTCAAATGCAATAGCAAAATGTCTAATGAGAGAAAACTAGCTGGTGCCCAGGTATCAAGCACATCTTTTCCATGTATTTGGTTTTCTGTGTCATCACAATAAATTCTTGCCACAGAAATCTATTTCACTGTCAGGAAAATAACATAAGTCACTGACTCATTGCAAACAAATTCTGAACAAATTTCATTCTTACCAAATTGAATGTTTTCAAATAAATTTTGCATATGTTGTATGGGTAAAAGTCTCATTATAAAAATGAAAAGCTAGGAATTCTCTTCGCAATGAAGATGAATATACAATAGATTTTCACATAGAGACTTAGTAATGCTCTGGAAGTAAAACTTTCCTGAGATCTCCATCTCCAAAAATATGTGCAGTATTTAAACCCTCAACAATGTACAGTGCACATCGATAACTAGGTAGCATTACGCCAAGGAAGGTGTCATGAGCAGTAGGCCATATTTGCCTGAGTGACACTGTAAACATTTTCTCACAGACACATTCACCTGTCAATATCACATACCTGACATTTGCCTTACTCCTTTTTCTGGATGAAGTAAAGCAGTCAGTCAAAACTACTGTGGGGCCCAAACATACGTAACTTCGTAAGATTTCACATAAAAGTGTACCTAAAACAGATTGTATCTCCTTTCCTTATTTCTTTCGGGAGGAAATCTGACATTTCTTGCTTCTGGGTTCTGACCTTGAGGACAGATACAGATACATTGAGACCAAAACTGAATAAAGTCATCTTTGTTATTCAGGGTTGCCTGTTAGCATCGCAGACAGAAAGTCCCCACTGTTGCCAAACACTGGAAGCATCTTCCGCACGGCTTTGGAAACGCTATTATCACACAGCTGGGGTTTTAACTACCAGAGGGACTGGAAGTCATCAAACATGGAATACAGAAGACGTTTTCACTTCAGCTGAAATTTCTAAGCCCCATCTGATTTATTCGGCTCGTTTTCTGAGTGTTGCTTATACTGAGAGTGAGCTTCTCTCTTAAAAGTGTGGTAAGAGTAAGAGGTATAAGAGATTTTCAAAGAACAGCATTGTCCCCTTGCCACTAGGAAATAAAAGAAAGTATTTTAAATGGATGTAAGATTTATGTGAAAATTATATATATTTCAAAATATAAATATTTTAATCGTTAAGTCAATCCTCAGCTTTTTATTTTCAATGTATTGCACATACACTTTCCATCCTTTCTTTTGTTTGTAAGATGGTGTGTTTATTTTTAAATTATCTTTGTTGACCAGCAAAACAGCTCTTGGTGCTCTTGACTCTAAAACACAGGGTCACACAGAACCCAAAACTTCTCATTCGTATCACCACTGTGAACAGCTTCATTTTCAAAAAGATTCAGATTAAATTCAAGTGATAGTTAGTATGTACTTCTAAGCAAAACTATTCTGCGTACCCCATGAAGATAAAAATGCCTGCTAAAGAAACAGTCATGTGCCATTTGAGTCCAATGATGTCATAACAGGGCACAACCCTTTGTTGGAATGGGACAGGTAACAACCAGTAAAGGTAAGAGTTAGCAAATAAAGGAAGCATATAAACTGCATATTAAATGCCACAATCTTGAAATCCACTATGGAACCTTCGAAACGTGAGGTATTCAAACATGTACAATGGCTAATAGGCAACATAAGTTAACTCCTCCAGAGTAAATAAACTCATCTATAGTATGACCACAGCCAGCCATGTGAAATATAATCTGTGATTTGAATCTCCACTATTCATTCAGCAAGTAGCAGTGCCTGCCATGTAAAAAATCAATGTGTCCAGTGCTCAAAGGAATTACAAACTGAATGAAGCTATTACCACTTCCAGATGGTGTTGACAAATAAGCAAACATATGAAAAGAAGTGACACCAAATTTTATCATCAGCATGGAAGGGCAAGTTTCTGGCCTGAGGAAGAAACTGAAGGTTATTGACTAATAAGATGTAAAAAGAGACAGATTTCAGTAGGAAAAGAAAAGGATTTGAAAGCTTTATGGGTGAAGAGCATGTACAGAGCATGGAGTGAATGCGAATCACTCCAGAGAAGGCTATTAACCTGAAAAGGTTGGAGGTCAGAAAGACTGTAGCCAATAAAGACTTAAAAGATGAGACATTTGGGGATAGCTATTTCAATATGGAAAATATATAAGGGGAAGCCACTGAGAGTTGGCTATGCCAGGACAGCTGGGATCCTTACATAAGCTTAAACGGGGGAGCCACACACCTTTAAGAGGTGGAAAGGATGGGGCTTCTGCATCTCAGCAAACACCTGAGCTAATTTGAGACCTGCTGCTGAGTTGTGCTCAGCTGACTGTCTGTGTCGCGCCTACTCAAATTCCCCTTTTAGCCCACAAGACCAAACCCCTAACAACAAGCCCAATATCCTGTCAATCAAGTGTTGACCTTCGAGGGAGTGGAGACCAGATTCCTACCCCATAAGACTGGACTGCTACCCCCAGAGTCAGAGGTGACTCAGCTGTGAGCCCTCCACCTCCCCGGAATGACTTCGTAGCACTTCTTGCACTGGTCTTCTGTGACTCCTCTTCCTCTTTCTATGTCAGAGAGAGAGAGAGAGACATGCCCAGTGAGGGTGAGTCTGGGGACGCAGACTCCGGACTTACCTGATGTAACACAGACGGGGGACTTGCAAGAGATGAAAAGCAAACCACCAAGAGCATCAGACACGGTCAGCATCACCCAACCTAAAGGGGAGTGGGTGTGGCAGGGTGTTCTGCCCAATTTCTGGCTTACCTTCCAAAGATACTCCCCCACCGTAACCTAACATGCTGGAAATCTTCTGCTGGGCCCCTTTGGGATGTTAGGGGATCCCCATTTCTGGGAGGATTGCATACAGTCTCCAACCCACACTCATTTGGCTTAGTGGAAGATCTGCTTCACTGCTGAACGCCTATGCTAAGAGGAGATCCTTTGCGCCCAGTTCGATTTAGTGTCCACGGGTGAGATGGTAGGAAGGAAAGGACTCCCAAGATGTCTCAGGGATCTCTCTGCCCACACACCACAGGACATTTCCTTAAGACCGTTTGTAGCTGGGTGTGGTGGCTTACATCTGTAATCCCAGCACTCGGGAGGCTGAGGCAGGAAGGTCTCTGTGAGTTCGAGACCAGCCTGGGCTACTTATTGAGTTCCAGGTCAGTCTCTATATAATGAGACCCTGTCTCAAAAAAAAAATAAAAAAAAAAAAAAAAAAAAAAAGAAAAAGACCATTTGTAGTTTCTCTTCACACATGGAGACATATTAGGGCGAGTTTTCCCATGGTCGCTTGTCCCTTCTGTCAGGCCACCACTAGGAGCATTTGGCTGTTGAGATTCTCCACACCCACTTGGTCTACACAGAAAACTTTGCTCCCTTTGATTTGTCATCCATTTCACCATATTCCAGCAATCCCAGACATTTTGTGTAAGGACATTAAAGAGTGTTTGGGTCCTGGAGAGGTCAATATTATTTTCTTCTTCTGTTAGGAGTTTTACAAACCTGCCTCCTCTTGAAATATCAGTAGAGGCCTGACCATCCAAGGCATGATTTCAGGACTTACTTCACCTCACACTTCCAGATTTTCCCTTCCTCAGGAACTCCAAGTCACCAAGAAATGGCCCTAGAATCCTTTTAACAACCTATGAGAGAAAGAGCCTTTTGGGAGTTACATACATTTGAGGAATGGAGACACCATTGCTATTTAGGATATAAGAAGAAATCCTTGAGACCTGGGACCCAATGGGAGTAGTTTAAAAAATGTCATTGCCAATTTCCCCAACTATATGGGGTGATGTAGCAGCAGCGACATCAGGTGGTGCCCCATCCCTGTTCAGTGGACAAGGTGTAACTTATCTGGAGCTAGATTGGAGGCACTCTGTTCAGGATTCCTGCCCGAGGGCGTTGTCCCTTGGCACAATAGGAAGTACACTAGGACAAAAATTTAGCCTCTGTTCATTTCCCTATTTGTTTTTCCCTCTCTCTTTTTTTCCCCAGATGATGGCTAGATTCCCAGCCATCCCACCACACACTCCTTTAAAATGCATTCTCAAACATTGGAGAGATTTAGACCCCTGAGTTCCCTAAGACAAAGGTTTCTATCTTTTATTATACTGAGGCCTAGGTACAGTACTCTTTGTGGTGCTCCCTAAATTTTAATATCATTCTTCAGTTGGATCTTTTCTGTAAGGGAGAGGAAAAGTGAAATGAAGTGCCCTAATTTCAACTTCTCTTCTCTGTCTGGGACTATTCTGAGTGGGTTTCTCAGTTTCTCTTTGACTGATAGGAAGCTAGGATTCATACAAGGCCAGGGGCAAAGGGACACAAGAGAGACATCCAGTGTAAGTGTGGGGGCTCCTTCTTACTCTAGGAAAAGCCCCACAGCTCTTTCTGCTAGATTACAGCCCTTTAGAAACAATTTGAGATAGAGAAACCAAACATTTACTTACTCCAAATTTGAAAAGTTTCACAGATGACCCAGATAAATACATAAGAGCTTTGGAAAAGATGACTTCTCTATTTAGGTTAAATGGTTTTTCTTTAGTGAAGCTCTTAATCAGGGAGAAGGGATAAAGACTTCTAGGGGTGACAGATATATAATATAAACCCCCATAGGGGACAAGCCTTGTCCTTCATTCAAACAATGGGTCCATGGAATGCCTCTGAGGAAACAGACCCCACTGCACTTCCCAATTACATTCAAAAGAGACTAAGAAAAAAAAGGGTAAGCTTGTTTATTTTACAAAATTAGGACAAGTCTCCCATGAAAAAGAAACCCCACCACCACCTTGTTCTCACCACTAATGGGCACAATGGCCAATATATGAATGCACCCGGATCTAAAGTACAATCATCTTGTATACTTGTCTGTCTATCCAATGTGTGTTAGTAACAAATTACAATATCTGTAGCTACTGCGTTTAAAGAAAAAAATTTTAGCTCAATTTCTTTTTCTGTCTTTTGCGCTTTTTTTTTTATTTCCATGGAAAATAGTTTTTAAAGGATTTCAGGATGGCCAAACTCATTACAATATTTAGGTATATAAGTTAATATGGCTTCTAGATAGATAAACACTAGGGACATTGCCTCAAATGTTTGTGGTGCACATAGTTTATCAGTGGGCTAATTTAAATAAAGATAAAATGTGTCTTTAAGGTCAATGACATGTTTCCACTCAGGTTATCTGTCAATCAAAAGGAAATAAAAATGGGTTTATGAGTACAATGCCTATTGTTGTCTACATGTAGTAATTTGTTGGTGCACCATTTCTGATCGGTGAAGGGTTCTTAGGTGATAACAGAAGTTTTTCTTGGTCAGAAATACTGTGTTAACTATTGTGATCTAAAATTATTTGAGAGAATTATTAAGGTATCTAAGTGGGGACCCCTTGGACTCTCCTTGGTGGGTAAAAAGCAGCTTCCCGAAGCTGACTCATTTGGTTTTGTTCACTAACAGGACTTCCAGTGGTTTCCTTGTTCGGGCAGTATGGGGGACTCACCCCAACAAAGCTTGCTAAATATTGCTGTCGTATATTTGCATTGGCTATGATCACAAGGTTAAGTTCTCTATGGGTAAAACACTGATGTTTTCTTGTTAAAAGATGTTCAAACCATTGTGCAGTCCAGGTAATTAAAGGTTTCACAGAACTAAGCTATGAGGTGCACATATGGACTGGTGTATTCTGCTTCTTTATGCTACTTAATATCTTGTAATTGATAAAGAAAACTATAACTGACTAGAAGGTTGTTCTGTACTGTTAGACAGTTAGATGTGTTTCAAAAATAATAACAAAGCCTAATAAATTTCTAATATAATAACATCATCATAATTGTTAGGCTAAAATGTTACGCTCCTCTCAACTCCAGTTTTCTCTGTAAAATTTTATAATTGTTGTCTGTTTACATGCTGCAGAGATTCAATTTCAAGACAACCATCATCAGCAAGAAATAACAGTACCCTGGCCATGTGTTTGATATTTAGATACAGCCATAAAATTAAACCTGCTGCTTCCATTATAATGCTTGTGTAACTAATGCTTCTGGGTATCCAATAACTGAGGTTTGGGGACCAAAGAGAAAAAGATAACAGTGTTAAGAGGACAGCCAATATTTTGGCCCTGGCCCTCCATGGTCAGCAAGGACCCAGGACAAGGAAGGACCTTGCCTACAAGATCCTATTACTTTGATGAGTCATCCAACTTCTTGAGCAGGGAGATTGTTGAACCCCAAAGAACAAGAATCAACCAAGATATGGTGTGCTACATAAGAAGGTCACCAGAGAGAGGAACGTCTCCCCTGCTTTCATCGGGTCAAGCAAGACTGTGACCCATCCTGCTAGCTGACACTGAAAGAAGAGCTAATAGGCTCTACAAGTGGTCCCACAAGTAACCCCTGGGGAATCTTAACTGATCTAGATATTTGGAAAGAGGTTAATCTTGATTAGCACAGGTCTCACTTTAACTTGTTATTGAACAACCAGCAGGAAAATATGACCAAAGATTAATAATAATATAGACTAAATATAAAAAAAAGATCTCCAATCACTCACCCCTGCTGGGCAGTTTCCAGACACAACTGAAGACAGGTATAGGATTCAGTCAATTAAAATTATCCTTTCCATTCTAGTGCTCATATTTAGTCATACATGCCTTAATCTCTTGGTAAGATTTGTTTGCTCTCACTTAGATGAGGCCAAACTCCAAGTGATCATGTGGACAATCCTCTAGACAGAGCCAGCCATCTCCTTCCCTCTACCATAGCCCATATCATCAACCTCCAGATGGACATCATTCTCTGCCCCAGCTGATGCCCCCTTTCAACCAGAAGAAGCCAGAGTGGTCATCACCCCAATCCCAACAGCAGTTGGACGGTTGTTTCCAGAAGGGGGAATTCAGGGACAGCTGGGATCCTTACATAGGATTACATTAGGGAGACAAGCCCCTTTTATAAAAGGTAGAAAAAAAAGAAACCTCTGCACTTCAGCAAACTGCTGAGCAGACAGCCTGCGGTTTTGAAACCTGATTCTGAATAGATGCCCTGAGCCAATGGTCTGTTGTTTTAACACCTGCCCATGGACAGGCAACACTGTCCTTCCTAGTTAGTGCAGATTGCCACACCTACTCAGATTCCCTCCCCTATTAGCTCACAAGGCCAAACCTCTACAAACAAGCTCAATATCCAATCAACCAAGTGTTGACCCTCAAGGGGTGGAGATGGGGCCCCTACCCCATGAAACAGAATTGTAACCCCAGATTCAGCAATGACTCAACTCTGAACGATCCCGCTGCTCCCCCAGAATGACTTTGTACTGTTTCTTGCAATACCTCCTGTCTTAGTTACTTTTCTCATTGCTGAGACAAAATATTCAACATTCAGTCAGGGGTGGTGGCACACGCCTATAATCCCAGCACTGGGGAGGCTGAGGCAGGAGGATCACTGTGAGTTCGAGACCAGCCTGGGCTACATAGTGAGTTCCAGGTCAGTCTCAACTACATAGTGAGACCCTGTATCAAAAAAACAAAACAAAAAAAAAAAAAGGAAAAAAATATTCAACATCCAAAGTGAAAGAAGGGAAGGTTTATTTAACTCACAGTATGTACAGCTTTTAGTTCATATGTCATGGGAGGAATTAGCAAGTGACACACAGAGAGGCAGCAGAATGGAAGTAAAATAACAAATTTACTTATCAACAAGGGTCGATCGCACATTGCGTTGGCCAGGAATCTGTATAAACATTTACCCTCTTTCGTTTTGCACATTGGAGAGCCTGTATGAGTGCCCTTAGCTCTGCTCACTGAGCTGACCATCTGATATGGAGGGGTTCCGCTTGGGCCATTTCATCTTGAGTCGTCTCTGTAGCCAGCATAGTGTACCCCATTTTCCATGAAGCTGCTCCCATCCATGAACAGGACAAAATCAGCAGTGGGTCTTTCTGCAGATCATGACCACTAGAGAACAACTCGTGGATGACTCTAACGCAGTCGTGGTTAGGAGGCCAGGTTCTGAGGGCAAAAAAGTAGTGGGATTCAAGGTTTTAACTGAACAAAATATAGGCGGGGACTCTCACAGATGAGGGCCTGATTCTGTGTGACTCTGTTATTCTAAAGCCATTGATGTCCTCTATTATTCAACAGTTCTGGAAAGGCATGGGAAACCTGAACATTCAAGTTAGTTTGTCTGCTTCCTTAATTAGCATAACTGCAGCTGCCTGGGCTCATAAACAAGGGGGCCATCCCTTCACAGCTGGATCCAAATTCTTAGATAAATATGCTATTGGTTGATTCCATAGGCCTACTTTAGAGTGAGCACACCTAAAGCAGTATGATTTCTTTTAATAAAAGGCTGGGTCACATCTGATATCCCCAAGTGCAGGGGCAGCAGAGAGGGTTAGTTTTAGCTGTTTCTGTAAACCTTAGAATCCAGATCCTGTAAAAACCTGCCGCCCCAAAAAATTCTCTCAGCTGCTTTCATGTTCTTTCATCTCCCAAGCAGCATATTCTTTTGGAAAGTTGGAATCCTAAATACCTGACTTGCTGTACACAAATTTGAGTCTTTTCCATGAAACGTGATATTCTGCCTATTGAAGCAGCATTAATAATAGTTTCTTAGTGCCCCGTGAAGTTTCTATTCATTTAGTACGTCAGAAAATTAACAATAATAATCATATGTATGAAATTTTATGCCCTTTAATCTGATTTGGTATCAAAAGCACTTTTAAAATAAAATCTCTTAATAACTCCTTGTTTTTCCACATAAAATATCACATTTTGAAAATGGCCATTATAAACATCACAATAACAAATTTAGAATTCAACCCTTTGATGATAACCAATGTAAACATTTTATAACAACATATTTAAGTAACATTCATTGATGTAAATCTTTTTATGCCTGTAAATGTAAACTTTTTATAATAAACTTGAAACCAACAAGCAAACATAGATATTTCCTTGAAAAATCACTTCCTTACACCTTCTCGACATACGTAGGCCTTCTGGTCTTGTATATCTCTCTTTGTCCTTTTAACATTACAAACATACAAAATCCTTTCATATAAAAAATATATCTCTTTTATTTATAGCCTTTTTAGCATTTTTCCTCCACCTCACTTACTATAAACCTTGTGTATATAACAAACTTGTCTTCAGCTGTTAATATTTTAAAGTGTCTCTTTTTTCTGTTTTCAAATTGTTACATTTTAAAATTTGACTGGCTGCCAATAGAATAGTATTAACCTTGAGTTACAAAAAAAAGTACAGAAAAGAGCAAGTTAACCCTATAATCACAATTCAAGAATTTGCAATGCACAAGAAGTGCTTTAAGCACACCAATTAAACTTAATTCAAATTGAAACAAAGATACATTTATCAAATTGTTAAAATTTGTAACTTTATTTCCCTTTTTAAGAAAAACTCTTGATGTCTGGTAGAGAGCAGTTGCAGTTTCTCTGGCTTTGTTTTGGATTCCAGACCTTTGCAGGCAGCATTAGGCTGATAACACAGTGCTGGCCTTGGGGCTCTTAAAGTCTGCAGGGTTTTTTGTTTTCTTTTTGGTTTTTTTTCTCTCTCTGTGTCTCTATTTTGCTGTATGGTTTTCAGAGCTTTCCTAGCTGTTTTTAATTCATCAAAGATTTATTTTCTCATTTTAGTTCTTTCTAATCTGAGTGCAAGCCCTATTCCATTGTCTCTGAGTCGGACTATGGTTTCCCACCTGCACCCTCTGGTGAAGTAAGGCCACACAGTTCTCCTCATGTTTTTGTCCCCATCTCCTTCACACCTGTGATCTTAGCAACTCAAGTGGAGGGGGAGGCAGCTTGATCTCCTTCAAAGGGGAAGCACTGGGATTTGCCTATAACAATGTCACATTTTCTGAGAGAGGCAAGTCTGCGGTGTGAAAAACAGCAGATTTGGCAAGCAGTTATTCTAAGACAAAAATTGAACAGTTCTCATCAGCAGCTGATTGTTGCAGAGCACAAGCTTGAGCAGGTCCCACTCTGCGTTGTTCAGGCCTCAAAACAGAGTACACAAGGCTCCAAGTTGTCAAAGTCTCAGTTAAAAACAAAAGGAAATAACTTTTCTTTTGTCTAGAGTTTTTTTCTGGGGACCAAGTCTGGCTTAGCTGAGGTCACGATAACTCACTAAGTTGCCTGAGCATCTTTTGGTCTTAATTTTACCCCATAGCCCCCTACAAAGCCTTCATCAAAATTCTGAATCATGCACTCAAGAACAGTTGGTTTAGTATTTGCATTTACCATGATCCCTAGATATTCCCTTGTCTGGTGTCACAGGACAAAGGGTGGGTATTGCTCACACACTCTCCAGTCCTGGCCTCTTGATCCCAATTAAGGCCCATCTGAGTTGAAGGAACACTGTCGCATTAGTGTTCCATTTTGCTCATATTAGACACTAGCCACAGAATCACAGAAACAGGCCACACAAAAGCTCCGTGACTCTGGGAGGGCTCTTTAAGCATAAACACCCCCACCCTTTGTCTTGGTGCACAGACAAGGATACCTATAGCTATCAAAGCTCATTCCACTCACTCTCCTAACCGAATCTCTTTCACACACAATCACACAAGAAGTTATCACATTCCTTCCGCAGGGCCCCTTACAAAGCACAATAACAAATTGAAAGCATACAAATGAAACCCTCACAAATGGCAAAGCATGCAGGATGGTTAGGCCTGCACTCTATATTTTGCCCAAATTGATCATATAAATCCTCACAAATGGCAGAGAAGGAGGGTAATCAGGCCTCCAATTTGTAATCTGACCAAATGTTCAGTTAAGAACCAAAACTAAAGCAAAACAAACTAGGGATTGCCCAGGGAATCTCACCATCCAGACAGACTATCTCATTCATTCTCCTTCCTTCTCCTGTCTCTGTTCCAGGTTCGAGTGATCTGCTGCCAGTGAGCTGGCCTCCAAGTCCTAGAAAGGGAACCCAGGAAATCCTGGGGGCACACCTCTTCCCTTCCAAGGAGGCAGACAGCCTCTCCTTCCGGTGGGACTTGGGTAGAGGCCCAACATGGGCCTTGTCAGCTAGCCCCTTCCTTCCTGGCCAATGCACCAAATGTTGTGGAAGGAATTGGCAGTGACACACAGAGAGGCAGCAGAATGGAAGTAAAATAACAAATTTACTCATAGATGAGGGTTGATACAGGCACTGCTTATGTGCAATTGACCCTTATTGATGAGTAAATTTATTATTTTACTTTCCATTCAGCTACCTCTCCATGTGTCACTTTCAAATTCCTTCTGCAACACATAGTTGGCTGGCTCCAAGGCGGGGTGGCATTGCAGGGGAGAAGTAGTTCATAGAGGGCAGAAGGCACCAAGCTACAAGCAACCCTCTTTCTGACTCTTATATTTTATCCAGATTATCCAGCACTCACACCCTTTCTCTTAGCATCAGACTGTGAGTCAATCTCAGCATCACATCCTTGATCTCAGTATCACACACCCTAGTCCAGCCACCACTGCAAACCTCCTCCTATGACCACATGAGGCTTTGGGGGGACATTTATATACAAGCCATGATATTCTGCTCCTGCCCACCCACCAAGACTCATGTAAATCCCTTTATGCAAAGGGCATTTAGTCCATCTCTAAGAGTTGCCAAAGTTCTAACAAATTCTCCTCAGATTTGAGGCAAACTCTTAGCTTTGAGTGCCTGTAAAAACAAAAGAAAGTTAAACACTTCCAAAATACAGTAGCACAAGATAAACATTTGCATTCCAAAAGTTACAAAGAGAGGGATAGAAAGGAATGGGAAGAACTCAAGTCCAAAATCTAGCAGAGTGAATATTAAATCCAGTAGTTCCATGTCCAGCATCCAAGGCAACCCGTGGCAAGATATGAACTCCAAAGGGTTTGGGTGGCTCTGCCCCTACAGCATTGCTGGTGGTTGTAGCTCCCACAGCTTCTCTCTTGGGCTAGCTCTGCTCTCTCCTTGCAGTTTTCCCCAGATGATCCATGCTCCTGGTTTCTCCAAACTTCTGGGGTCTCCACTGCATCTCAGCTTCACACACAACTTCACATGATGCCCTCTCAGAAGCACACTGCCTGGCCTTCCAGGCCTTCTTCTGAAATCTGGGTGGAAGCCTTCTTGATTTTACAACTCTTGCATTCTGCACCACATGGATGATGCCAAGGCCTGCTGCCAGCTGGTACAGTAGGCAAGCTTCCATCTCTCTTGGCTGCAGGGATTGAGTGCTTAGGAACCAAATCCTGAGGAACAACTTCCCTAGGCCATCGTCATTCTGGAACATGGTTCTCTAGGACTCTCTTCTCAAAGCAAAGTCTTTCACTATTGCATTTTTGAGGCTGCAAAGCATGGAGGTCTGCTGGTTCTTGTGATGTACTCAGACCATCTTTTCCATTGTTCTCTTCTGAAATACTTGGCTTTTGCTAGTTTTTCAGTGACTAATTTCTTTTCTGTTCCATCTTTGCAGGCCACAACTTTACTGGAGTACCCTCTCTGGCAAAACTCACAACATTTTAAATCATTATTCTGGGTCTTTTCTCTTTATTCACAACATATATCTGGCTGAAAGTCCCAAACAGTAGCATGCCATGACCTCAGCATTATACTGCCTTGAAATTTCTACTGCAAGATTAATTAGTATACTAGCCTTAATCTCAGTCTCAGGCAGATTCTGGACATGAGCAAAATGCAGACAAACTTTCTACCAAGGCATAGCATATATCCTCTGAGTCCATCAGTCAATGCAGTCCTTCTTCCTAGCAGAAACTTCCTGAGCCTGGTCTTTATTGGCAGCATTTCTATAAGCATTCTGATCTTCTGAGCTCTGACCAGAATTTCCCATCGAGTACAGATTCAGGCATTCCGGGGCTGTTTCTTCAGGTGGCCTCTCCAAACCTTTCAAACTCTTTACACAAGCCAGTTGCAGAGGCTCATAAACCACATGGTCAAGGATAATCACAGCAATGAAACCACTCTCAGTACCAAATTTGTGTTATTTTTCTCACTGCTGAGATAAAATATCCAACCCCCAGAGTTAAAGGAAGAAAGGTTTATTTAGCACACGATTTGTAGAGGTTTCAGTTCATAGTTGGCTGGCTCCAAGGCAGGGTGGCATGGCAGAGGAGAAACAGTTCATGGTGGGCAAAAAGCACCAAGCTACAAGCAACCCTCTGTCTTTTACATTTTATACTATCAACCCTTATGGTAGGTAGCACTCACACCCTTAATCCTAGCATCACACTGTGAACCAAACCCAGCATCACATCCTTAAAACCCAACATCACACACTCTAGATCCAGCCACCTGTGAAAAGCCCCACCTGTGACCATATGAGGCTTTGGAGGGACATCTATATACAAGCCATTACACCTGAAATAAAGTTTTTTCTTTGCACTGATCTTTGACTCCTTTTCTTCTTTCTACATTGGAGAGAGAGACAGACCTTAGACCCACCAGATGTAACAGATATGTTTAGGAAGATGGTATTACATACCCTTGAAAGATGATTAGAGAAGAATAAACTCAGAAAGAGTTTAACAACACAGGAAAGAGCTACAGGTGTCCTGAATTAGGGTGGCAGCAGCAAAAATCTAGCTACAGTAATGAAAATACCTCTGTAAAGGTATGAATTACAGGGGATACTGATAGCCCAGTAATGAATTGCAGAAAGTTAAATAATAGCAACATTATGAACCTAAGTAGTAACATTTAGCACTAGAATTTAGGAGAAATTCTGTCTTAAACCTGCACAGTAATCAATAAAGCTTTTCCAGAAAACATCAGAAGTACTTAGAGATAACTGCTTTGTACACAGTATGGACATGTGTATATCAATTGCTCCAAAATTAAAGAATAATTATTTATAAAATAGGCTTTCTGGACCATCCCAACTAGTTTAAAAGAGAAGAATTTTAACATGGAATTGAACTAGATATGTAAAATATTCTATGTCCTAAAAAGTAGGCAAAGATACAAAGTGGAATGTATGCTATTTCATTAAATCCTATATAAGTGTACATGGATGGATCAGAGGTCAACGTTTCTGAGAATAATTTGTAAGGTGAACACGTGAAAGTATGTAATTTTCATTTCACAATCTGTCAGCCCTTGGCATATCTTTTCATCCTTTTATAATACTGGGCTCCTGTTATAGTTCTATGTTGCCATGTAAAGAAATGTGTAGTCTTTTCAATAATATTGAGAAGTATACCATGGAATGCTCAAAAATATAGCAGAGGTACAGAGTTCACATATTAATCTGTTACTACTCTACTAAAAACAGATCCTGGGAGCTGGGCGTGGTGGCACACACCTGTATTCCCAGTACTCAGGAGGTTGAGGCAGTAGGATCTCTGAGAGTTCGAGACCAGCCTGGGCTCCATGGTGAGTTCCAGGGCAGTCTCATACATAGTGC
>NW_022900951.1:126798393-126810190 GCF_012274545.1 Fukomys damarensis | reverse complement strand
AAAAACCAAAAAAAAAAAAAAACAGATGGTGGGAGATGAGCTACTACTAAACTGTTAAGGAAGTGTCAACTTTCTTTATGGTATGTGTATCTATCTGTAAACTTGCCAATTTACCAAACCCTATTTTGAACAAAACCTACCACTCTGAAGGCATTCAAAGCCTAAAAACTCATCTAATACTGATGTGGAACTGGAAGAACACTGTCATACACAAGATGCTTAAGAACTATAGGGTACAACCACAGAGTTTATAGCATAACTTGCAAAAGAAAACACTATTTTCCAACTTCCATATGCACACTATGTTTTCTAATTTTTTTGGGGGGGGATTGAGACAGGGTCTCTCTATGTATTTGAGGCTGACCTGGAACTCACTATGTAGTCCAGGCTGGTCTCAAACTCACAGCGATCTGCCTGCCTCCTCCTCCCAAGTGCTGGGATTACAGGCATGTGCCACCAAGCCTGGCACTATGTTTTCTAAACCTAACACCAAGTACTGCTCACACAGCATATAGGAGGCTTTCATCTTCTGGTGGTGAACACCTGACAATGTTGAGTAGCCTCTTGTTGTTGTTGAAATACAGGCTACAAGTATAAGAAGAAAAATGTGTAGAGCCCATTTGGAAAATATTTAACATGCAAAATAAGTCTATCTTAAATTTAAACCTAATGATTTGGAAATACACATTTTTAATCCTGTCTCATTATCAACTATAATAGACAAGTTTACAAATTTTTTATTTAACAAATGGTACAAAATTATATAATGATCCTGTCTCCTACTAGTTTAGTACAAAGTTTTCCTTTTTAAGAATACTCAATATGTAGACCTTAGTTCCAGAAGATTTGAAAACCAGACAGGGGATGCTCGCAATACTTCTGGACTTTCTCTTCCTCCACCAATGACCTTGTCACACACTGGTTATTTGCCACTTTCTTATATCGGATCCCCCTGCATTTTGTCATTCCCAGTGACCATAGAATCTATTTAATGTTATAAATAGCAAAACAGTAAGAGGAATCATGTGTCAGATAATGCTCTGCACCATTTTAAATATAGTTTGTTGAGGTCTCCTTCTAGAGGAGGGGACTCAGGGAGACTACCGCAGACACAATGAATGACCAAAAGCTGATGGCTAATGGCAAAGTTTATTTCCTACCCAGGGTCTTTATAGCAGTTTCAAGGTGACATGCAAAAGCATGATCACAGTGGTTTGATGATTAACAACAGTCACAAGGAGGCATGAGTAAGATAAAGGACAATCACAAGAAGCTACAAACAGATACACCCTGTTTAAAGTAAAGACAGAACATCTAGATAAAACAACATCTGTTTGTGAATAAAAGGGAGTGTGAACTGGTAAAAGGGAATGTAAACCGGGAATAAGAACAATGAAGAAATTAGAGAATGGTTCTGCAGTCCAGCAACTTGGCTCCAGCACGTCACCTGTGGGACACCTGTGTCCCAGTGAGAACCAGCATTCTGGGACTCGGGGTCAGCGCTTCAGCCATCCGTCCTCTCCTGCCCCAACAATAGTTGTATCAAAGGATCTCATTTAGTACTTAGAAGAACTCTATGAGGGAAGCACTCCACATCCCCTTCCATTGATAAGTGCCAGAGACCCCTGTGGTAAGTCTCTAGTCCCCACCTGCCCAGTGTGTGATGCAGGCCTAAGAAAAAAGTACATTAAGAGAGAGAAAGCGGGGAGCCAGGATGACCAATGCCAGCCCAACTGGTTCCAAGCACTGACTTTTATCAACAACCAATTGGGTTAAAAGGGAGCTATGAGTGGTTTCTATGGAAATTAATGTAAACAAGGCTTATAAAGGACAAAACAAAGCATTCTTGAATTAGGATCAGAATAGACAAAATATATGGTTGTAATTAGAACATTGTCCTAGTCAGAAGGTTTTAGTTGTGGGAACGAAATTTGGGTGCGAGTTACTATGACCTTGGCACGTAGGCTGCGGCCAGACTAATTTCTATAAGCCTATTGTGGGGTTAACTTTTCACAGCTGCTTTGGGCATAATAAATATTACAGTCCTCTGCAGATAAGGGAACAAAGGCATAAAATAAGTAATTGGCCAATGGTTTCATAAAGAGCAGATGTACAAAGAGAGTTGTATCTCACAGAGTGTTTTATTTCATTTTTGTTTTTATTCATGCACATTTTTAGTATAAAATGATTACATTCATCATGGGGAATTGATACATGACACAACACATTTCTTTTCTCATCCCCTTCCTGTCTCCTCCCTCCCCACTCCCTCCATCTCTTAGTCATCTTCCCTTTCGTAAATGGTATATCCCCCTGTATCTTTTATTTTGGTTTTTAGCTTATTTATATTTGGGGTTTCTTATATAAGAAAAATCATGTGCTAGTGAAGCCTATGTGTCTGATTTATTTCACTTAACATTATGTCTTAAGATGTATACATTTTCCTACAAATGACTCGAGTTTGTCACACAGTGGTTTTCTACAACCCAGGTCTCTGGTCCACTCTACACTACTAACCTTCCTCATTTTCATGCACATCCAGTCGTGCCTTCCCTGCCTTTAGAGGACTCTCTCTTCAATACTGGCACTCAGTAGCCAACCATGATCTAACACCCTTTGAGTGGAACATGCTTCCCCCTCCATTTCTCCATTCCTTTGTTCTCATTTTTTCAGTCCCAGCTTAAATTATATGCTTTGTTATCTGCCCTCCATCCATCCACATATAGTCTGCACCCTTCTCCCTTGACCTCCTTGTTGGGCTAAACACTAGTCCTAGAAAAATTCAACTTTCCAGCACTCAGGCACCAGGATGCCAATTGGATTTTATTTAAACTCTTTAACCCCTATGCCATAAACCAAACTGTATTTGGATATAGTTTGTTGCTAGTCAGTGGAATGGACCTCTCTCAGGAAACACTATCAAGACTTCTCTTTTGCTATGAAGGCAGCACCTGCTCCCCATCCTTACTTCAAACTAAGGACCTTGTTATCCTATGAAGGGAACAGAAGCAATCCAGAGAGAGCATCCTGTGTCCCTTCACCCAACTCTGTACCCTTTTCTCTCATTGCTGAGGCAAAATACTCAATGCCCAAAGTTAACAGAGGAAAGGTTTATTTGACTCACAGTTTGTAGAGGTTCAGTCCATAATCAGCTGGCTCCAAGACAGGGTGGCAGAGGGGCAACAGTTCATGGTTGCAGAAGCAGCAAAGCAGCAAGAGACCTCAAGGGAACCTTTCTGACTCTTTTATCCCACCCAGACTACCGTATTAAGGCGGTGCCAAACCAATCACCCTCATGTAGTGGTTTAGTAATCACACGCCCTTAATCCTAGCATCACACATTCCAGATTCAGCCACCTCTGAAAAAGACTGCATCAAGAGGCTTTGTGGGGACAGCTAGACACAAGCCACAGCAATCTGGATCCATGTCTTCTACCTTCTCTCGCATGTTTATGAGTTAACTCTTGGCATTTCACACTGCAAAGGAATGAATACCTTAAGGAAGTATGAAGTTAAATCCAATACCAACAGTTAGTTCTTCCCCGTGTTCCTTGATTCTCTAGACCTCTAGATCCCACACCTGATCCAAAGTCACAACCTGCTGAAAGCATTCTTGTAATGCCTCCTTCTAGAAAATAAAGCAATGACTACCACGAAGTCCCCACAAAAGAGAACAGGACAGCACTTTCAAAACAAAGTTGATTTGGAATGATGTATACCATCAGTGGGAGAAGGGAAAAGAGAAGTTAATGTCTTCTCCGGGGATGGGAAATTAAGACAGGTGATTTAGGGCTTCTTCAGGAATGTGTGTTCCTACCTGACCAATGGAGAGGTTATCACACATGCCTGCCTAGGAAGATGTGTCGAATGTTAAAAATTCCATAAAAAGATCCTTCATAGACAAGAAGAAGATTTTTTTCAGTAATAGAGTCAATGAGGATAATATATCCGTCTACATAAAATATTTCCGGAAATATTTCATTTTCCCCACTTTGTCACAGTAAGGATTTCATAAAAAGGAATGGTGAACCACATATCCTACATTTATACATCAGTAACTCTATAAGATTCATCTTCTTCTATATCACTGAAGACAGTGACCTATCATAAGAGTAAAGGTTTGATATATTTAATGCACCAAGCATATTTATGGATTGGACATGGAGCCCTCCGTGTCAATCAAATTCAACTGTAATTTGAAAGAGTACAAAAAGGTTATTGTTTCCAAAGCCTAGGGAATACAACTTGATTCACTTAGGATGTGAGGATACAGGGCCAAATACTCCCCAGAGAAAGAAACATCAAGCCAACTATATTTTTCCAATAGAACTTCCAACAATGAAGAGACCCTCGATATTTCCTTTATACTAACAATACAAAGGGTCAGGCTCCAAAATCTCACCACCAAATCTTTCCTCATGCTGGGATCTCAGAAAATGCAAAAATTTCCACTGAATGCTTTCAGAAAAACATTGATACTTATTTTGAACCGTTTTATCCCTGCATGAAAAGCCTTCTTCATGTCCCCTACATTGAAAAGATGTCATTATTAACATCTCTCAACAAGGCAGGCATGGTGGTGCATGCCTGTAATCCCAGCATTCAGGAGGTTGAGGCAAAAGGATCGTTGCAAGTTCGAGGTCAGCCTGGGCTACATAGTGAGTTCAAAGCCAGCCTAGACTACATAGTGAGAACTTTGAGTTATAAAACTGAAAATTATCCCATTTAGAAAATATTCCAAAGGCACAAAGTAAAATAAGAAAATTGTCCTTTAATTTAGCCAGTGAGGCATGTAAATAATTCTGTGAGACTAAGGACATAAATAATTTAACAAAATCAACAAATTTATTCACAGGTGATTCCTAAATACTAAGTATATAGGCAAAGAAGTCTAAATTGAATCTGTTTTTTAAGAATTTAACCATTAGTGTAAGAACTAATGTCTGATAAGACCATTTAAAAGTTGTCTTTGATTCTGGTCACATGACACCCACATGTTAACAACAGAAACTTTACCTCCTCACTCCAAGCGTGATTTATGGAAACAAAAAGGGGAGTTATCTTAGAGGACTCAGTCTGTAATGACCCCTGGCCTGCAAGAAAAACATAAGGAAAATTGCTACAGGTTAAAGTCAATGATGTGTAAAAACTTGATATTGAAGAGGAGTATTGCTTATCACGCAGACAAAACATAAAGTACAGATTATTTCATCTGTCTTACTTCTAATATTTCAGCGTGTACAAAGTGAAAGCATCATTCATGCCTCACCATTCTGACTGCCATGGTCTTCATAGCAAAAATGAAAATATGTAGGCAAGAAATTCTACTGAGGAAATTAATAAATATTACATAACATCCAGTGTGTGAGGTAAAGGCATTAAACATTCTCTTCTGGTCCATGCATTAGCATTATCTACTTAGAGTTTTCTCAAATGGGAAGGTGATCAAGAGATGGAGGGAGAGGATGAAAAAAAGAGACGTTTTTGGGATACTGGGGATGGTACTTGGGTCCTTGCGCTTGTGAGGCAGGCAGCGGAACCACTGAGCTAAATCCTCAGCCCCTGAAAAAAGAAATTCAGATGCTTCACGTACGTGTACCATCTCCACACAAGGAAAGTAAACATTATGTACCACAAACACAGACTAATAATTCTCTTAACTATGATTGCCTCCTAAACACACTTTGACATTTTTCCGAAATAGTTTGTGACTCATTCCACTAAAGAAACCACATTAGCTTTTTAGTTAAATGGAGCTAGAACACTATGCAGGCCATAGGCCAATTGGTTTGCATAGAATACATTATTGTACAGTAGTTTATAGACAGGCAAAAATTTCTCTAAAGACATTATCCCACATCTTGTTCAACCAATGTCACAAAACGACTGTCCTCCTGACTTTCATAGTTGCCTGGATTGTTGGTGGCAAGAAAAACAAAACCATGGTCAAACAAAATGTTTCATTTTTGTCACTCATCATGGAGATATAGCTTCCTTATGGTTGTCTGGGGGATCTGTGCCGAAAAAAGCATTGTAAAGCAGATAGTCATGCAATCATTATGGGAAGATGTGGTGAAATTAGGCCAGGGCCTGGGGATGCTGTATGGAGGCGTTTGGACCCAACTTTCATGGTGGAAGTCATGGTACCCCATGTCCTCCAGATGAGATATAGTTGAAGTCAGGACTGCAGATGTCCAGAGCAGCTGCTACACGAGCTCTGCATCTATGCCACAAAGGGGCAGCCCCAAATGGGATACCCAATGGCCATGACCAGGATTGAGAAACCCAGCCTCTTGCACAGTCTCAGGCAAAGACCAGGAGTCCTGGGTGTTCCACTTGCTGAGGAGCTCGGCAGGACATCCCTGGAGAGAGAGAGGCACAGCCTTCAGGGAGACCCCGGGACAGGGGCTGCTTTTACATGGACTCTCAGTGTCATGGACTGCCAGATTCCTGAGCCTGCACCAGGGCATGGCAGCTTTCCCCAGGCTCTTGCTTGTCATGGGTGTCATGGTGTGGTCTTCCCTTGGTGGACTCAGCTTACAATCCGGCTGAGTGCAGAGACACACGAAAGGAACAAGGCTATGTTAAAGGGAGCCGTCAGGGAAGGGTGTCAGGGTTTGAGAAGGGTGGGGCTGGGAGCCCTGGGCTGTGTGCTGGATCAGGAGGGACAAGGAGGATGAGGCCAGAGTTCCTTCTGTCCTGCTCCATGCCCAGGGCAGAACTCAGAGCTCCACATGGCTTGCGTGCCTCCATCAGGGCCCTGTCTATTCAACCAAATTTAAGGAGACATGCGTCCTGGTGATGTTCTATTTTAAAATCCCCTTAGCATCTGAGTTCTACAAAGAGCCGTGGACGCTGATTGCATCAGCTTCCTTGCCTCCCACCTGCTGTTTGGGGCCAGGATGTAGCCAGGCAGCAAAGCGTCTGCCTGGCAAGTGTGAGGTCCTGAGTTAGATCCCCGGTACCCCCCAAAGTACCAGTAGGAGCACTGAGGATGCCCCAATAGCGCTTCTAAGAGGACTCTTGGCAAAGCAGCCCTTGGGTTTGTATCAACTGGGCATTCTCTGCGATCTGCCTTGATTCTCAGGAGCAAGTGACACTGTGAATGACTCTCCCTTTGTTTCTTTCTCCCCTTGTCCTCCCATGGATTCTAAAATGGCAATTCTCCTGCAATTCTCTTCATTTTGGTCCCTTCTCACTATCTTTTTTAGCTCTTCCTCTTCTTCCAAGGGGCCCTTGCATGACGGAGTCTCCTGGGACTTGGTTTTACACAGATCCCTGCCAGATTCACACTCTTCCACTCAACATTTTTCATACATACCCACAAATGTAAGTAGCATTTCCATCCCAGTTTTTCAGAGTGGTTCATGGAACAGCCCATTATCAGGACCCTGGTGATAGTGGAGTGCTCAAATTCAGATTCCTCAGCATATTCCCAGCCCTGGTGAAAGAACTCTGTGGTTTAGGACAGGGAAGGTGCATTTGGAAGGATTTCAGCAGTTTATTCTCCTATCCACCAAATTTTAGAATCACGCCCTGAATTGTAGTCAAGGGCTGCCAGGCTCACATTAACAATGGCAGCTCAACATCGCTCTCTGGTGGCCTCCTAGCACAGTTGTCTCGTTCTGGAAAACGTTAGGAAACTTGGAAACTAGGAAACCAAGGAAGAAGTAAAGAATGGAGAGGACATGATCAGGGTGTCTGCTCCGTGAGTAATCATGACTGCAGTATCCATGCGATGACTTCTGTGTTACCAAAGAGCAGCTGATGGCTAACTGTTTTGGGGGTAAATCAGAGCGGCACCTTCCAATTCTCCTAGAAGCAAATTAAAGCCCATGTATGAGATGACTCCCCTCTGTGGATCATTACACTCCACTTCTGACTAGTACCAATGGTGCAGAGAACGAGATGGATGCTCATAGTCGACCTCCACAAGGAAGCTAACAAAGAGCCTTCTTCTGTGTATTGATAAGACATTGGGTACTAGAAGATAACTTCAATTCAACAAAATAGAAATTACTAGGAATCAAAGCATAAAAACACTAACACAATATACAACACAAACAGATGTGCAGCATTCACATATGAAGCAAAGGGAGTGTTTATTCACACACTCAGTAGTTTCTGATCTATTTGATCTGGTTGTTCCCATGTAGGCTTCTAAAGTTGGGGGGATGACTTGGATTACCAACTATTGTGGTTCTATCAGATACTGGAATGTGTAATCGTTAGTGTGTGACCATGGAAACAAAAGAGTTCAGGAGGTGTCTTACTTTTGAAAGGTTTTTCTGTATCAAAAGCAGTTATAAAAGACGGCCAAAATCAAGCCCACTTTAAAGCTCAGGACAAGAATCTAACTATCTAAAAATATTGACCGATAACAGCAAGTGTTTCAAATGTGGCTATTGTGATCCATAGTTTGAAAAAGAGAGCATAAAAGTTTTTGCAAATTTAACATAAATTAGCTTCTAATCTCCACTTCCTCAATGTTTGATTTACTTTTGGCTACTTTACATGTTTGCCTTTCTAATTTCAAGATTTTTAATTTTATCTTTCAAACAGACTGCATTTTTTAATTATGGAAAACATTCAACACACACAGGAATTGGAAAACAGCATTTTGAAGTTAGTTCAGGTCACTATGACCCTACCCTTTGGAACCAGTTTAGCTAAAGAATCTGGTTCTTCTGCTGAATGAAAACAGATGGTAGGAAATGCCTGCCATGTCACTTTGCAAAGATAAGACTCTGGATTCTTAGATTTGGGGGTCCTGTGGGGGTCCATTGTTGCCCTGGCACGTGTCAGTTACTACATAAGTGAAAGGTGACATCAAATCCAAAGCCACAGAGGGCTCAGAAAACATTTCAATTTCCAAGCAAACAGTGATAGCTTAACAATGTGAAACCATCCAGAGGACATGCGCACTAAATTACACGGCTGTTACAGTAACACCCAGTAGTTCCTTCTACTGTTCATGCAAATAGCATCACGGAAGCCTTTTATATTATATGTTTTATGGCCTTACAGACTTAGTGAACTAAATGAAAACTCAATTTCCATGTCCCACCCTTTATTTCTAGATAAAATCTATTCTTGTTTTCAAGGTAGAGTTTTAAGTGGCCATATTTCCTAAGCCATACATGAGGAAATCATGGTCAACTTCAGATGTTATCTCTCTTCATCTTGTACACAAAACTCCAATAGGTTTAATACTGGCTTTTGTCATCTGTCAAGGCCTTTGCACATGCTTCAAATGAATCAAATTGGGAACTCTCAACATTTTCCGCATCAACAAAAGACAAGGTGAGGAATTCATCAGTAGTCTGGATGCAGGCCTGAGTCTTCCATGCCAACTAGACTGCTGGTTGCCACTTGGGCTGGGTTTAGAAGGCAGGGAAGCAGAGATGTCTCTTGCCTGTATTTCCAGCAGGACAGCTGTGGGAGAGAGAATCCAACACAAGGGGGCTGGCTGTGGCCTGCAGGGTGCTACCACCTGCCTCAATGAAGGCATTAGTTGGCCTGGGGGCAGCAGAGGTATCCTGGGAGGAGCTACTTGGAAGCAGCATGGCAGCCAACTGGTCTGAATGAATCTTCGTAGTGGAGAGAGAGCAGTGCCAGCGAAAGCCGCTGGCTCTGACCGGCACAGACAAGGTCACGGCACCAAATGTTTTATAACCTTCAAGAGCCTGAGGTGTGAACATCTGTCCTGGCCACTTCAAAGCCATATTATCACAGGCTTTGCTTCCTCATTCTCAGGATCAAAGAAGTCCAGGTAACTGACTTTCAGGGAGCTTCTCTCCAAGGAGGTACGAATAGGAGTCTGACACAAAATCAAGAAAGGAAAACATGGAAATAATGGCCCAAGCTACTGCAAGATATGACAGCATAGAGCATAGGCTGGAACTCAGTAGTTGTTAGGGAAATGCAAATAGAACCACAATCAGATCTGTTAAATCCAACCCCCGCCCAAATGTCTAACAATAAAAGGGGAAATAAGAGTTGTTGAGAATGTGAAGCAAGTGTAAGCCTTATACTTTGCCTATGGCGATTTAAAATGGTACAGCTATTTGGAAAGCACTTGAGGTGCTCAACAAAACATTAAATGGCAACTAATACAACACCGTAATTCCTGCCTAACTACTGTGTATGCCAAGCAGCTGTGAAAGAGCCACACAGGCAAATGCCCATGTGGGGAAGCCCACAGTAACACTGGCCATAACAGCCAAGTGGAAGCACCCCAGATCAGCACCCATCAGCCGGAGGGCAGGCACACATGGCAAAGCCATACAAACACGAGGACGGCAAAAAGTAATGGAGTTCGGGCACCTCCTAGATTACAGATGGATCGCAGATCATTTGAAGTAAAAGCAGCAGGACACCAGAGGTCGCGTACTGTATGATTTGTATTTACATGAAATGTATGGAATAGATAAGCCTGGGTGAAAAGTGCTTAGAATCCCACTTTTCTCATTGATTTGAGTAAAAGGAAACTAGTGGCTGCAAGGCCTGGGAGGAGGTAGGCCCAGGAGCCTGATGGGGATCAGCGTTCCTCTCAGATGGATAGAAAAGTGGTAAATAGAAGTGCACGTTTCACAAAATTGTGAATCTCCTGGTGTCATGATTAATTATATTTTGTGAAATTTCCCCTTCTGAAATTTCCTACTTCTGTTTTGAGAATCACAACAGGTATTCTTCAGTGTAATGAAATCTTATGAAATTTTTTTGAAAAAAAAATGCTTGAATTTCCAAATTTCTTCAATGATATTGAGCCCACTTATTCTCACTGGAAATTTGGGCCTAAGGAAAATCATTGCTCTTGAAAAACCAGCAAATATTGAAACACTGGACACAGCTTTGCACTGTTAAGCATGTCCTCCAGGTCCGCTGTGCAGGGAGGAGCTGAATTTGCTAACTGCTCCTTCAGGCCACCAACACCCTGGGAAGCAGGTGCAGTGAGCCACATTCACACAGTCAAGCTGAGAAGGGAATGGTTCACTACCCAGTAGGGGCTGGGGACGACTTGCCAGGGTAAAGAGGAGGAATTGTGTGCCTTGTACCTGGCCACAGGAGCCTTTCCTGGGAACCAGTCGTGCAGGGCTGTGGTTTCTGCAGTACCACACGCTCCCTCCCTACTGTGCTGGGTCACGGACACCTGCTGGGATCCACTCTCCTCACAGCCACCACTGTGCCAGTGCAGACCCAGGTTCCTCCACTGCGGGCTCCACCAGAGCCTTGGCTTTGCCTTCCTTCTGTGTACAGCTGCTTTGTCCTCACTGGTGTGCACCCTTAAAGTCACCTTCACATGACCAAGGGGTTTGAATGACACCCACACAAATGCACCAGGCTGCATGTATCCTGGCAGGCAAAAGAAAATTTACTGGAACATCTCCTGAGTATGCATTTCAGGGGAGAACAGACTGTGTCACCCTTTTACATTCCATCCCCCAAAACCCAGCTTGAGAAACTCCCAGCTCAATGCCAAGGCCAGGGAAAACTGCCAGTGATGCCTCTAACACTTCATTCGTTCGTTGATTCATTCATTGGAAAGTGTGGAGTGTATCTGACTGTGATACACATCAGAACTGTGCCTCTGAGAGTGCATTATTACTTATTGGTTTCCATAGAAACCTAGCTTCAAAGAGAGCTTTCAGATGATGTTCTTGTTTCTATGACAACCACTGAAAGCCACAGTTTCCTTCTGGTGGCAGATGCATTTCCCAAGAACACTGACAAACTGAAGAAATGCAATGACAGTAGAAACATCAGCACAAGTAGGCGCCTAAACGTGTGTGTGTGT
>NW_022900951.1:126796370-126798348 GCF_012274545.1 Fukomys damarensis | reverse complement strand
TCTTTATCAGGCATTAAGGGCTCCTGTCCCTCCTGGTGTGAGGGAGGCTGGTTCCGGATGAACCCGGAGATTGTGTGAGGCACTGTGTGACCAAGCCCCATCCCCTCCTAGAGCGAAACCCTCTGTGTAAGGAGTTGTCACCTGAGATTGTGAAGCAGGGAACCCAAGTTTCTGTGAATTGATGCCTCTGCGTAGCATCTCTTTGCCCGCACCCTCAGCGCTGTCACTCCTGTTACAACTCCTGGTCACTGAAGGGTGCCATGTGTGCTTCAGGAGGGGGAAGGGGCAAGGCAGTATATGGCATCACAGGCGGGGAGGCCTGGAGACCGAAGGGGAGGCTGTGCAGCCGGGATGGCCCTGAGCTCGGCCCGGGTAGGGCAGCCACGGGCTAGAAACGTCTTCCTGACAGAAGAGGTGCCTGTCTCTGGCCACCTCTGCAGTGAGGCAGGCTGAGGTGACATCCGAGTGACAGAAGCCCCCCAGGAAGGGGCTGAGCCCTCTCCGGGAAGGTGTGGGGTGCTGCTGGCCTTTGGCCCTTTGCTGGGCTCACAGCAGGGTTAGCGACAGGCTCCGAAGGACGGACTGTGGAGGTCCCAGCCCAGGGCTTGGGGCCCCGCTCAGCGCACCCCACGTGCTGTCCCTCACTCTGAGTCGGAGGCTGCCAGCCCCACTCGCCTGCCTCAGTCAGCGAGGCCTGGCCCACAGGTCTCCGTGTGTCCAGCTCTGTGCCCGCCTCCACACAGCGCCTGTCTGCCCTCCCTCCCTCCCTGTGCCCCTGCTGTCCCCTCTGTCTCCCCAGACCCACTGCACAGAAAGCACCTGCAGAGGCGGCACTCAGGCTCTGGCTGGGAGGCGTTCGGAAGCTGGGGCATGGCACGCGGGCCGAGGGCCTATGGGGGTGACACAGGACCCGCTTCCCGGCTCTGTCTCTGGGGCAGGTGGGCGGCACTGCTGCTGCAGGCAGAAAGACCACGCTCAGCTCCTCCGCCTGCCTCTGGAAAGTCCCCTGCTGGAGGCTTCCACCCCGCAAAGACGGCCCAAGGGGTGCTGTACCTTTTCACCTTCCACACAGAGGCTGAGAGACTGCAGAGCCCTTAACTGCCTCAGGGTCCCGCCATGGCCTCCTGGAGCCCGGGACCCACCTACCGCGGGCAGGGCTCCTGGCTGCAAGAGCTACAGCTGTCACTGGGAGGCCTCTTCCCTGGGCGTGAGCAGCCTTGGACCTTGGGCACATGGCATTCCAAAACCAGCAACCTCAGAGAGCCTCACTCAGGGGAGGGCAGGGCCCACCCAAAACATTTCTGGGGACCTGCAGTGCTCTGAGAGGCACAGCCCAGCCCCAGAGGAAGCGGGCCGGGTGGCCTCAGTCTCCAGCCTCGGACTGGGTGTGTCTGCAATGGGTGGTGAGGTGCGGGCCGGCCGGGGCTGCTCCATGTGTGTGTGTTCGGGGGTACAACCGCACACTCTCCTAACCTCTGCTCTACGTCCTCAGGTGACTCCTGTGCTGTGCAGCCCGACGCTCTGCTCTGGGTCCCGAGGCTGAGAAGCTCCAAAGACCCAGGAGGAGGCCAGGCCCGGAGGAGGCGGCAGGGCACAGCCCGGCATGCAGGCAGGCAGGCAGGCGCCCCGGTGAGCAAGGCCAGAGCACAGATGCAGAGACTTGACTGACCTGGACGTGGAAACCACCGGCTCCTCAGGAGGGGCAGTGTGCAAGGCTACAGGGCCCCTGCGAGAGGCAAGAGGGCTCAGAGAGTTCTCAGGGTGTCCCTGTAGTCGCTGAAGGACACCATGCTGTCAGCCGAGCAAAGGCAAGGCTGGTGGTCAGAGTCGGCCTCAGGGACTTCGAAGGCAGCTCAGAAGCCAGCCCTCTCACGCCCTGCCCGGCAGCCAGCGACCCGCAGAGGCCACTCCAGGGGTTCGAGCAGGCCAAGGGGATGCAGGCCAAGGGGGCGCTCAGTGTCCGTGTCGGTGCCCTCGG
>NW_022900951.1:126789592-126793983 GCF_012274545.1 Fukomys damarensis | reverse complement strand
AGAGCCCGTAGCCCGTGGGGTGCGGTTTGAGGCTGTGCTCCGAATACAAGCTTCAGGTACCACAGGCAGGGATGGAAACCCCGTGGCCCAGGTGACTCTCTCATTCTTCAGGTGACCGGGAAGCGCCTTTCTTCGCCCTCTTCGGGAGAGAGGTCCCCAGTCTCATGGCCTGAAGGGCTGACTTTGAGGCCAGAGCTCCAGTTTGCCCATTTCCGCCAGGGGAGTGGTGTCTGTTCGTTGGGTGAAGGGAGGGGAGCCGGTCTGTCTTGGGTGTCATTGGCACCCAAGGCGTCTTCTGAGGGAGGCCACCGTGTCCTTGGCAAGCTCTACCTCTCCTCCAATCGGTGTCACTGAACACATCTGAGATTTGGGGGTGCAGCGGTTGCTGAGTGGGCTCTGAGCACTTGCCCTGAGTGCCTGTGCTGGGTCTCTTTCAGGTCTGTGTGAATGTGTGCACGTGCGTGTGTAGGGACCCCTCCACCTGCCACCCTGTCTGAACCCTGGGATTAAGGATTCCCCCCTCCCCCGGGGTCCTAGACCCCGCTGATGGACATCAGGCCCCAGGGATGATGCTGAGGGGAACCGATGCAGGGAGATGGCGTGCTCTGTGGGCACAGGGCTCCACTTCCACGGGGGGAACCGACAGGGTGGGAGGCTCTAGCCTCGGGACTCGGAGAGCTGGTGAACCTGAGAACTGCAGTGCCTCCATTCCCTGTGAGGACATCGGGAAACCCACAACCCTTGCAACTTGGGAGCAGCCTTCTTGTTCTGAAAACCCCGCAAAGGCCTCATCCAGGGGAGCAGCTTCCAAAGATGCCGCTTGTCACAGGCAGCGTCCGTCCTGCCAGCTTAATTTGTTGTCCCTGTACCATGCTGTCATTCATGCCTTGGAGAGAGCCAAGTATGGACTGAAACCTACAAACTCTGAGTCAAGATAAATCTCTCTCCTTTTATATTGTGTGTGGCAAGTATTGTGCCTCTGCAATGTGAAAGTGACTATACACCCAGGAACTCTCTTCTCAAATGAGATATTTACATATTTGTCCCATTGAGACTGTGGGGGATGGGAGGGATATTGCTGATTTCTGAGATGTCCTCAAGGTATCTTTCTTCTTATCTTTGTACAAAATATTGGAATTCTTTTAAACTAACCTTTTCAGCAACCATGCTGTCCTCTGCCCCAATTCTTCAGGCACTTTCTTGCTAGTGAAATTGCAAACTTTTGCATCTGCTTTTTGCTCCTGATTTTCACTGTAGATCTGGCTAAATGCATCCAGCTGTACTCATGCTGCAGCTTGAACAAGGAGATGATTTGAAATTTCACGTGCCCGATTAACTAGTCCCGGGTCTTTAATCTCGGTCTCCCCAGTGTCTTACAAAATGGGCAAGATGTAGAAAATTTTCCTGTTAGGGTGTAATACAAACAGCCTCTGGTCCAATTCCAAGGGGAGCTTTTCTTCCCAACTGGAGCCTATTTTTTTCTCTCATTGAGTTTATTGGTACATTTTAGGGATACAGCACAGTGACATTCATTATTGGGATCTTGTACCTTTACATAACAGGTCTTGGTTCTCATTTTTTCCCCTTGTCCCTGCCCTCCCTTCATCCCCTCCTCCCCTCCCCATTTACAAACACTTTATTTCCATTTTTTCATTTTCTCATATTCTTTTTCTTTTTCCCTTATTACCTTTCCCCTGCCCTTCCCACTTTCCCTACACCTTTAGCCCTTTTCTTCCTATTTGACATTGTCTATTATCTCATCAGGATATTATGTACTATTATAGATTTTTACACCAGAGAATCTATTCGGTATTTATAAGTGTGACTTATTTATTTCACTTAAGAGTATATCCTCAATATGTATCCATTTTCATATGAATAAATCACATTTCTCATTCTTTATGGCTGAGTAGATTCCATTTTATAGAAAAACAACATCTTCTTTATCCAGACTCCAACTGATGGGAAAATGGGCTGTTCACAAGTTTTAGCTATTACAAACTGTGCCGCTATAGACAGAGGTGTTTATATATCACTGTGACATGATTCTTTTAATTCTTTTGGAAAGATACCCAGCAGAGGGATGGCTGGGTCAAATGGAACCTCCAGTCCAAGCTCTTTGAGGTATCTCCATATTGATTTCCATAGTGTTTGCACCAGTCTGCACTCCCACCAACAGTGGAGAAGGGTTCCTTTCTCCCCACAACCCCGCCAACATTTGTTATTGTGTGATTTCTTGATAGCAGCCATTCTTTCTGGGGTGAGGTGCAATCTCAGTGTTGTTTTCATCTGCATCTCTCAAATGACCAGTGATGTGGAACATTTTTTCATATATTTACTTGCTGCTTTTACTTCTTTGTCTGAGAAATATCTGTTCATTTCAGATGCCCATTTTTTAATTGGGTCTTTATATTTGGGGAGGGGCTGGTTGTTTTGAGTTCTTTATATATTCTAGATAAGAGTCCTTTGTCGGAGGAGCAGCTGGTAAAAAATTTTTTCCACATTGTAGATTCTCTTAGCTCCGTTGATGGTTTCTTTCGCAGTGCAGAATCTTTTTAATAAGATGAGATCTCAGTTGCTGATTCTTTCTGCTAGTTCCAGTGCTATTGAGGATTTGTTCATAAAGTCTTTTCCTATGCTAATGTCTTCAAGAGTTCTGCCTAATTTATCTTCCAGCAAGTTTAGTGTTTCTTTTTTAATATTTAGCTCTTTAATCCACTTACATTTTAATTTAGTGCATGGTGAAAGACAAGGGTCTAGTTTTAATCTTTGGCAGGTTGAAACCCAGTTTTTCCAACACCATTTATTAAAGAGACTGTCTTGCCTCCAGTGAGGACGGTCAGCTCCTTTGTCAAAGATGAGGTAGCTGAGTACATCTGGAGATGTTTTTGTATCTTCTAGTCTGTTGTGCTGATCCTCAGGTCTATTCTTTGCCAGTACCATGCTGTTTTTATCACAGTGGCTTTGTAGTATAGTGTCAAATTGGGAATTGTTATACCTGCTGCCATGTCTCTGTTACCTAGGGTGGCTTTTGGTTTCAAATGAATTTTTGGATTATTTTTTCTAGTTCTGTGAAATATAGTGTTGGAATATCAAGCTGCATTGCATTAAATCTGTACATCAGTTTTGGTAGTATGGCCATTTTCACTATGTTGATTCTTCCTACCCAGGAGTAGGGGATATCTTTCCATTTTCTTCTATCCTCTTCAATCTCTTTTTTCAGAGTGCTGCAGTTTTCAGGGTAGAGGTCTTTTGCTTCTTTCTTTAGATTGATTCCTAAATACTTCATTTTTTGCATGCTATTGTGAAAGGAATTGTTTCCCTAATTTCTCTCGGCGTGAGTCTGTTATTTGTGTACAAGAAGGCTATTGATTTTGGGGTGTTGACCTTGTATCCAGCTACTCTGCCGAAAGTGTCAATTAAGTCTAGAAGTCTTTTGGTGGAATTTTTTGGGTTTTTAATATAGAGTACCATATGGTCAGCAAATAATGACAGTTTAACTTTTTCCTTTCCTATCTTTATTGCTTTAATTTCTTTCACTTGTCTAATTGCTGTGGGTAGTGTTCCCAACTGGAACCTTCTGAGCCCAGCCTTTACTGTCTGCATTCCTGTCAGCATTGTGATCTTCTGAGCTCTGCCCAGACTCTCCCATCACGCACCAGTAACAGCATGATGAAGCTTCTCTAAATAGCATCTCCAGCCTTTCCAAACACCTCCCACAAACTAGTTCCAAAGGCTTCTGAACAACATGGTCTGGTATAGTCATAGCAATGACCTCACTCTTGGTATGAACGTTTTCATTACCTACTTTATCATCTTGGGGGAAAAAATACTTGACAATTGCAGTTTTAAGGAAGAGAGGTTTATTTTTGTTCACACTTTTAGTGGACTCAATGGGCTCAATTCCTTGAAATCATGAGAGGTTTGGAGGACATTTTATATCTAAAACATAGCAGATTTAACCTTAGGCCCACCCATAGCCTCCCCTCCGACACGACACCAACTCCCAGGACACAGGGTGGCAGCCTCCCACCTGGCTGGATGGGGAGCAGGACAATAACTCAGGCTGCAGGACGGCTCTCCCTGCCTTCCACGCCTCCCTGAGGCGTGAGCTCAGGAACCCCTGGCTGTCCTGTCTTGTCCTGTGGCGGGCACCCCGCCCTGGCCTTCTCCAAGGGTCTCTCAATGGCCAGACCAGGCTGGGCACCTATGGCAGTCAGGGGAGGCAGTGTGACACAGGTGGGAGAGTACCAGGCCTGCCCAAGGGTCCTGCCCAGGGCATCTGATCTCAGGCCATGCCCTTCAGATGCCCTCACCAGAGCTTCCTTGCCAGGCACACTGGCCTCTGAGCGCTGGATGCCCGGAGCCCTCCCAGTACTGCCAAGGACCCC